>NW_024412439.1:1676857-1782890 GCF_014898765.1 Herpailurus yagouaroundi | reverse complement strand
CCCCCCCCCCCCCCCCCCCCCCCCCCCCCCCCCCCCCCCCCAGCGAATGAGAATGATGGCTATAAAATTCTGTGGATATACTAAAACCACTGAATTTTATACTCTAAATGGGTGAATTGTACGGTATGTGAATTATATCTCAATAAAGTTGTTTCTTAAAGTTAAGATTTGATAAAGATCAAAAAAAGATAAACAGGCACTTTCCAACAGCTACAAATGGAAAAAATATTAAAATACTCAGCTTTCTTAAAAAAAACAAACAACAACAACAACAACAACAAAAAACAGGGGATTTGGAGCATCTGGGGCTCAGTGCTGACGGTGCAGAGCCTGCTTGAGATTCTCTCTTTCACTCTATCTCTCAAAATAAACTTTAAATTAAAAAAAAGGGGGGGGATGGGAATAATTTTTAGATCATATTTATAATATACATTCCTTGCTTCCAAAACAAGCTTCATGACAACTTATAATAAAGACGCATATACACAATGAGATTGTTGAAACAGATATAACCACCAGGAATTATTCAGAACCAGCACCAGGGAAAGGAAAACCTAGCCTCATGCAATTATTGTGACTCATCATTTTGTATTTCATATTCCTAGCAACTGAGGCAAAAATGGAAACATGAAGAGGAATGTAAGCATCACAGCTTGTACAAGACAGAACAGGTCCCGCCCCACAAAAAAAATCTACCAACTGGTATCAAACACAGAACTTTCTACACCATTCACGTGAAATCACAGCTTCCACTACTTTTACGCCTCCTCTGAAGTCCAGTGGGCTCTGGGAGGCGTGGCTCTCCAGCAGCTCCCCCACAGGCCTCTGGCTTGCTCTGCCCGCAAATAGCACCCGTGAGAACCACACGGACAGACCAGTGAGAGCCGCTGTGGGCCTGAAGTCTTCCTAGCCTACTTAACATGTGAATTCCATATTGATTCTCCAGCCCTGAATGCCTGCAGCATCATTCTTGGTCCCTTAGTATGTCTGTCCAGCTGAGTAGGAGGCTGGATCTGACCTGAGCCACGTGAGCCTGGCCTGTCTGTGTGAAGGCACCTTGGACCCATAAACACAGGGCCAAGCTCAAGGAAATCTGCTGCTGAAGAGTCAAAAAGCGGAACTCGGAAAAGTAAATCCAATGTAAGATTTAACCAATCTTACAATTCTGGCCAATGTACGATTCAATACCCAGGAACATACACGGCAAAACACTTCCATTTCTTAGGACACAATGAAAATGTGACATATGCCGTCAAAGCACACAAGCCAGGGGACCCAGGGGGGTGGACGGAGCGAGGTGAGTAAACCCGAATGGCCTGGCTTCAGCCTCAAGGCAGCCGCGTGCAACTGGGAAATGTGCCCCGTTTGCCTGTCTCCCCCAATCTCCCCCCACAGGCGTCTGCACCAGTGACAGAGCGGGGCTCTGCAGTCAGGCAAGTTAAGGTCTGATCACAAATGCTCAGCCTACTGGCTGTGTGACCTTAAAAAGTCACTCACCCTTTCTGATGCTCTCTGAAAGTGGTGCCAACGGGGACCCTGCGGGGCTGTGATGGAGCTCGAGCAAGGGAGGGTGGGCACAGCACTGTGCACCACACGCACCATTTGTGAGAATTAGGAAGACTCTGAACTATTACCAGGGGCAAAAGGCAGAGAGAGGTTTACAGCCCACAAAATGCAAACATAACCCACATTTTCAGTCCATTCATAACCACAAAAGAACTCCTCCTTCACCCGCTGTCTATAACCCGGACCGAGGGGGCACAGGAGTGCCAGGGCAGCAGTACCCACGACGGCAGCTGTTACCTCGTCAATGGCGGACTCTTCGATCAGCCGCGGAGCATCCGAGGATAACAAGCCGTGAGTCGCCATCACAAAGATCTTGTATGCGCCTCTTTCCTTCAGGGTCTCTGCTGCAGCGAGGAAGCTGTCAACATCATCGATGATGTCGTCCTGTCCAATCACAGAGCGAGTGGAAGGCACATGAACACGTGCGCAAAGCCAGGAAAAAGAAAGGGTCCAATTCTACTCTAGCAAATCTGCCGCTGTGTGTAACGCCCCGACAGCAAGGTCACACTGCGAGTCTAAGTGGCTGTGACGCCACCACATTCCCTGCTGGCTTTTTGCAGCAAGGCTCCTCTGCCAGGTGCCTGTCATCTACAGGTGGCATCTTGGCCACACCCAAGGCTCCCTGGGGCCTCCCTCTCTGTGTCATCCCTTACTGTGCCTAGGACTGTGCCCTCACCCTGCAGGAGCTCCAGAAATGTTCACTGAAGGGTTTTTGGTTTTTGAAATGCATAATAAAGCTGTCAGGAAAGACTTCTGACTCTAGGTAGACCTCTCCTCTTTTCCTGTTAGTTTTCTTCAGTTTCCAAATTTTCTCTGCGGGGCATATGGCAAATATGCTTTTTACATACTTTTTATAATGGGAAAAACACTAATAGTTATTATTTTAACAAAATATGCAATCCAATGGTTTCCCTTCTATCGACCACATATTCCCAGTATGACAGGATAGAAAATATTGGCCTCCGCCCCGGGTTCCTGGCACAGAACTCCTAAAACTCTTGTAAATTCCTACGTGATAAGGATACTAGGAACATGTCTTATTCTAGTATTTGTCTTTGACTCCATCCCTGACACAGGGCTCCTAAAACCCTTGTAAATTCGTACGTGGTAAGAATACTAGGAGCATCTTTTATTCTAAGGAGGGAAGTCTCGGTGGGCTCCCAAATGGGAGCTGGTCACAAGACCACGCCATGAGAAGCTTGGAATTTCCAGCTCCCCCACCCATCCTCCAGAGAGAGAAGAGGGGCTGGACACAGAGCTAATGATCCATCATGCCTCTGTGATGAACCCTCCATAAAAATCCCCACAGTACAAGGTGTGGAAAGCTTCTAGACTGGTGAAAACATCCACATACTGGGACGGTGACGTGCCCCCAACTTCACGGGGATGGGAGATTTTGTGCTCTGGACCCCCCCAGACCTCGCCCTATGCAGATCTCTTCATCTGTATCCTTTACAACATCCTTTAATAAACTGGTAAATGTGTTTCCCGGAGTTCCGTGAGCTGCTCTAGCAAATGAATCCAACCTGGGAACGGGGTCATGGGAACCTCCAATTTGTAGCCATATTGTACAGAAGCTGTGGGTAACCTGGGGCAACTGAAGTAGGGTGGGAGCAGTCTTGGGGGACTGACCCTTAACCCCTGGGGCTCAGACCCTAGCTCTGAGTAGACAGTGTCAGAACCGAGTTAAATTGTACGGCACCCAGCTGGTGTTGTAGACAAAAACCTCCACACATTTGTGTGAGCAATAAAGGAGACACACAGGAGAGGGACACAGGAGGTGGAAAACGGAGTCTTTCCTCATCACACCCAGGCTACCAAAGTTATTTGAACCCCATTATGGTATTAAGCATTGTCTAGAGTTGAATAAATATTCACATATGTATGTATATGTGTGTGTGTATGTATACATATATATATAATGTCCTTGCCGTATATATATTCTTTTCAATGTACACTGATATTACTATGATCAAAGAAAAAAAATACTACTTTATATTTTTTTTATGTTTATTTTTGAGAGAAAGAGACAGCATGAGTTGGGGAGAGGCAAAGAGAGAGGGAGACACAGAATCCAAAGCAGGCTTCAGGCTCTGAACTGTCTGCATGGAGCCAATGCGGGGCTCGAACCCATGAACCGTGAGATCGTGACCTGAGCTGAAGTCTGATGCTCAACTGACTGAGCCACCTAGGCGCCCCAATACATATTACTTTAATTGTTTTTAATGTTTATTTATTTTTGAGAGAGAGAGAGAGAGAGAGAGAGAGAGACAGAGAGTGTGAGTGGGGGAGGGGCAGAGAGAGAGAGAAAGACACAGAATCTGAAGAGACTCCAGGCTCTGAGCTGTCAGCACAGAGCCCGACGCGGGGTTCGAACTCGCCAACCGTGGGATCATGACCTGAGCTGAAGTCGGACGCTTAACCGACTGAGCCACCCAGGCGCCCCCAGTACATATTACTTTAAAAGTGCTACTGGTAAGGGCGCCTGGGTGGCTCAGTCGGTTAAGTGTCCAACTTGGTTTTGGCTTAGGTCATGGTCTCTTGGCTTCATGAGTTGAAGTCCCGCATCGGGCTCTGCCCTGTGGAGCCTGCTTGGGATTCTCTCTCTCTCCCTCTCTTTCTCTGTCCCTCCCTGACTTGCGCTGTCTCTGTGTCTCTCAAAATAAAATTTTTTTTTCTTAAAAGTGCTGCTGGTAAAATTGTACAGCCACTCTGAAATAGAGCTTGACAGGTTCTTATAAAATTGTATTTGCAATTACCATGCAACCCACCAGTTGCACTTTTGGTCATTTATCCCACAAAAAGGAAAGCTCTGTTCACACAAAAACCCATACACAAAAGCACAGAGCAATTTAATATCTAATAGCAGAGAACTAGAAACAATCCAAATGTCCTTTAATCAGTGAGTGGTTCAACTGGGGTACCAACCTACATGGAATACTGCTCAGCACTAAAAGCAAATATTAATATACATAACAACTTGATGGATCTCCAGGGAGACGTGCTAAGTGAAAAAAAAAAAAAAAATCAATCTTAAAGGGCTACCTACTATATATTCCACTTATATGACTTTCTTGAAATAACCGTTATAAAGAGAGAGGACATGGGCGCCTGAGTGGCTCAGTCGGTGAAGCATTCGACTTCAGCTCAGGTCATGATCTCGTGGTTCATGAGTTCAAGCCCTGAATCTGGCTCTGTGCTGACAACTCAGAACCTGGAGCCTGTTTCACATTCTGTGTCTCCCTCTCTCTCTGCCCCTCCCCCATTCACGCTGTCTCTCCCTCTGTCTCCAAAATAAACACTAAAAAAAAATTTTTAAGTAAAAAAGAGGGCAGACTAGACACGGCCACAAGTTAGTGATCAGGTGGGCAGGAAGGGGGTGTGGCCATAAAGGAGTGGCACAAAGGAGCTTCGTGGTGATGGAACAGTTCCATATCTGGATTGCAGTGGTGGTTACACAAAGCTCCACGTCCATATGCACGTATGCAAGACCGGCAATATCAGAAGCAGCTCTATGAGTGGTGGTGATCTGAATTTCCAGATTGTGGTACAGTTAAGCAAGGAGGAGGACGCTGGATAAAGAGGACACAAGATGTGTCTGTATAATCTGGGGGGAGCTACTTCCTATGAATCAATAATTACTTTAAAAAAAAAAGTTGTGGGGTACGTGGGTGGCTCAGTCAGTTCAGCGTCCAACTTCAGTTCAGGTCACGATCTCGAGATTGGCGGGTTCGAGCCCCATGTCAGGCTGTGCGGACAGCTCAGAGCCTGAAGCTTGCTTCGGATTCTGTTGTCTCCCTCTCTCTCTACCCCTCCCCCACTCATGAGCGCGCGTTCTCTCTCTCTGTCTCTGTCTCTCTCTCTCAAAAATAAACATTAAAAAAAGTGTCTTTTCTTAAATGTAGCTGCAGCAGAAAGGGGGCAAAGGCTTTACTGAATTCACAGCATCTTGTTGCTATAGATTTTGCTGATTAAGGAATAAATTAACGGGCACAGCTATTATTACCCTATAGGGTGACATCGGAGATTTTCTGATTCAGAAAAAGTACAAACAAAACTATAAGCACCAGGGAGCCCTGGTTAATTGGCGCGGCCACTTTGGGAACAAGTTGGCACCAGCCAGTGAAGTTGGGAATGTGTGTGCCTTAGACCCCCAGCCCCACTCCCAGGCACCAAGGAAGTCTAACGTGTATGCACCAGAAAAGAGACGCAACACTGTTCAAAACAGTATTATTTGGAAACAGAAAAACTTTACGTTCAGGGGAGCCTGGGTGGCTCGGTCAGTTAAGCGTCTGACTTCGGCTCAGGTCATGGTCTCATGGTTTGTGAGTTCGAGTGCACAGCCTGCTTCGGATCTTCTGTTTCCCTCTCTCTGCCCCTTCCCTGCTCTTGCTCACTCGCTCTCTCTCAAAAATAAACAATCAAGGGCCGCTGGGTAGCTAAGTCAGTTAAGCATCCAATTTCAGCTCAGGTCATCATCTCACAGTTCGTGAGTTTGAGCCCCGCATTGGGCTCTGTGCTGACAGCTCAGAGCCTCGAGCCTGCTTCAGATTCTGCGTCTCCCTCCCTCTCTCTGCCCCCTCCCCAGCTCACACGCATGCGCGCTCTCACTCTCTTTCAAAAATAAATAAACATTAAAAAAATAATACATAAGGGCGCCTGGGTGGCTCAGTTGGTTAAGCGTCTGACTTCAGCTCAGGTCATCTCTCACAGCTTGCGAGTTCGAGCCCCCCGTCGGGCTCTGTGCTGACAGCTCAGAGCCTGGAGCCTGCTTCAGATTCTGCGTCTCCCTCTTTCTCTGCCCCTCCCCTGTGCTCTCTCTCTCTCTCAAAAATAAATAAAAAATTTTTAAATAATAACAAATAAATAAACATTAAAAAAAAAGAAAGAAAAACTGTATGTTCAATGCCTGGAGAACAGATCAGTACCATGGACAGAACAGAACAGTTCCATGGCTGTACCATGGAACGGGCACACAGCAATGAAGAAATGTTAACGTGCAACCACATGTTAACTACACAGAGGAATCTCAAAACAGCGTTGAACAAAAGTCACAAAGTACACAAAGACTTCATTATATAAACATGAAAAACCTGCAAACGAAAACAACCTAGTGTTTCGGACACACGCACCCATGGCAGACTGCAACGGCAAGTAAGGGTACGAATGACGACTTTCAGGCTGCTGACAACCTCTGGGGGGAACAGAGGAAGGGGAGACCAGGGCAAAGCCCAGAAGTGGCTTCAGGGGGACAGGACAATGTTCTGATTCCAAGCTGAGTAATGGGGGACCCACGTGTTCATTTTACTCCTCTTGTAACTATACAGGCATTAAAGACACTCCTTTCGTGCGCTAGTTTTATGAAGTGCAAGAGGATGTGTGTTTTAAACAGTCATAATCAATTTCGGACGCTTTCAGCACAAAACAATTTCCCATGTTATGAACATCAGCTGCACAATATTTTAGTTGACTAAGGAGTTATAATTTCTTAGTAAACTAATAACAATTTTCAATTTTTGGACCAAAGTAAACATTTAGCCCAGGTACCAACTTAAATGAGACTTACCTGGCCATACTGCTATCCCCACATAATTAGCAAATAATTCAGCAGAGTAACAATGGCAAAACACAACAATGAATAATAAAAGAGGTCTACATACCACAATGATGGCGATCCTTCCTCCCACATCGCCAACAACTGTGATTGGGGGCTTTTCTTTAGGAATTAGCACTGGTCAGAAGAAAACACACACACAAAAGTTTCTATATTAAAACGTACGATACAGCCTCTAAGAAGTTAATGTCTCATGATAAAAAGACTCAAGAAGCTAGCAACAGATGGAAACTTCCTCAACCTGATAAAGGGCAACTGTGAAAAATTCACAGCTGACATCATGCTTAATGAAAGACTGAAAACTCTCCCCTAACATCCGGAACAAGACAAGGATGCCCATCCTCTCCACTGCTATTCGATATTGTACAGAAGGTGCTAGCCAGGGCAATTAGGCAAGAAAAAAAAATAATAAAAGGCATCCAGATTGGAAAGTAAGAAGTAACACTATTTCTATCAGCAAGTGACTTGATCCTATATATAAGAAATACCAAAGAATCCACAAGGAACTACAAAAGCTAATACACCAATGCAGCAAATGTTGTAAGGTAACACACAAAAATCGGTTGTTTCTACATGCCCGCAATGAACAATCTAAAGAAGAAATTAAGAAAACAACTCCATTTATAAAAGCATCTAAAAGAATAAAATACCTAGGAATAAATTTTTTTTTTTAACGTTTATTTATTTTTTGAGACAGAGAGAGAGAGACAGAGCATGAACGGGGGAGGGGCAGAGAGAGAGGGAGACACAGAATCGGAAGCAGGCTCCAGGCTCTGGGCCATCAGCCCAGAGCCCGACGCGGGGCTCGAACTCACGGACCGCAAGATCGTGACCTGAGCTGAAGTCGGACGCTTAACCGACTGAGCCACCCAGGCGCCCCACCTAGGAATAAATTTAACCAAACAGGTGAAACACTTGTACACTAAAAACTATTAAAACACTGCTCAGGAGTGTCTGGGTGGCTCAGTTGGTTAAGCATCTGACCATTGGCTCAGAGCCTGACACCTGAAACCCTGGAGCCTGCTTCAGATTCTGTGTCTCCCTTTCTCTCTGCCCCTACCCCAGCTCACACTCTCTCTCTCAAAAATTAAAAAAAAAAAAAGAAAAAATTAAAACACTGCTCAAAGAAATTAAAGAAAACATACATAAATGGAAAAACAGCCCATGTTCATGGATGTAAGTATTAATACTGTTAAGATGGCAATGCTCCCAGTGACCTAGAGATTCAATACAATCCTTATCAGAATCCCAACTGCTTTTCTGACAGAAATGAACTGACCATAAATTCCTGAAATATGGAAATACAAGGGACCCCAAATATCCAAAACAATCTCAAAAAAGAAAGAATCAAGGTGGAGGACTCACACTTCCCTATTTCAGAACTTATTACAAAGCTGTATTAATCGTATGTGGTACTAGCATAAGGATGAGGATATAGATCAAGGAAAAGAACTGAGTCAAGAAATAAACATTTATAGCCAATCAATTTTCCCCCCAGCTTTACTGAGATGTCTCTGACAAAGAACTAGTTGTTAAGTTCAAGGTGTGCAACATAACGATTTGATACACATCCATACGGCAAAATGATTACCACAGTAAGATTAATTAACACATCCATCACTTCACATGATTACAATGTGTGTGTGTGTGTGTGTGTAGTAAGAAACATTAAGAACTACTCTCAGTAACTTTTAAGTTTTCATGTATATAATACAGTATTATTAATTTACAGTTATCATGTTGTACATTAGATCCCCAGAATTTGTTGAACTTATAACTGCAAGTGTGTACCCTTTGACCAACATCTCCCCATTTCCTCCACCACCCCAGGCCCTGGCAACTAACATTCTATTGTCTGTTTCTATGAGTTGAGCTTTTTCTTTAGATGCCACATATAAGTGGGGCACCTGGGTGGCTCGGTCAATTAAGCATCCGACTCTTTCGGCTTAGGTCACGATCTCACAGTCACGCTAGTCTGGTGTCTAGAGTATATAAAGAACTCTTACAACTCAACAATAAAAAGGCAAACAAACCAATTTTAAAAGTAAGCAAAACATCTGAATAGACACTTCTCCAAAGAAGATATACAAGTGAACAAGCACATGCAACATCATTAGCCATTAGAGAAATGCAGGTCAAAACTACAACAAAGTACCACTTCAACCTGCTAGGGAGACTATTATAAAAAAAATCAGGAGAGGCGCCTGGGTGGCTCCAGTCAGTTAAGCATCTGACTCTTGATTTCAGCTCAGGTCATGATCTCACAGTTCCTGAGAGGGAGCCCCACATCGGTGGGGCTGACAGCGCGGAGCCTGCTGGGGATTCTCTCTCTTCCTCTGCCCCTCTCCTGCTCGCTCTCTCTCAAAAAAAATAAACATCTTTAAAAATCAGGAAATAAGTGTTGAGAAGGATATGGAGAAATCAGAACCTTTATATATGGCTGGGAGGAAGGTAAAATGGCACAGCTGTTGTGGAAAACAGTTCGAGGGCTCCTGAGAAAGTTAAACATAAAGTTACGACGAGACCCAGCAATTCTAACCCTGGAGAAATGAAATCCTAGGTCTGTGGGAAGCGGGCACACGAATGAACGTCACAGCCTTAGAGCCAAAGGCAGATGCAACTCCAGTGCCCACCAGTGGGGGAATGACAAGCAAGCTGTGCCATATCCACACACAACGGAAAAGCATCCGGCCAAGGAAAGGAATCAAGTCCCAGTACACCCAACGACTTGGATGAACGTCAAAGACATTATGCTTGGTGAAAGAAACTAGACGCAGGTCACAGACTGTATGATTCCGTTTCTATGAAATGTCCAGAACAGGCAAATTCATAGCAACAGAAAGGGGGCATGGGAGTGATAATTTAATGGGTAGGGGTGTTTTTCCGGGGGGATGAGGTGTTCGAAACCAGGGAGAAATGGTGGTTGCACCACGCTGCAGACGTACGAAACGCCAGTGAACTGTGTACCTTCAAAAATGGCTGATTCTAGGTTATGTGACTTTCACTCAATTTTTGCAGAAAGGTCAGCGTCACTGAAGGAAAAAGTAGGAGTGCTCCAGATCAGGGCTGCTCCACCTCAGCACCACTGATGTTTTGGGTTAGATAATTCTTTGTTGTGGGGGCTGTCCTGTGTGTCACAGGACCTTTACAGTGTCCTTGGCTTCTTCTCACTAGATGCCAGGAGCAGCCCCCTCACTTGTGACCTCCAAAAATGTCTGCAGACACCTCCAAATGTCCTCAATGGGACAAAATCCAATGGCACCCCCTGGTTGGGAATCACTGCTGTGGATTAAAAGGGTAGCTAAGGGGGTATGACAATTCAACGCAATGTGTGATCCTAGGTGGCAGGGCGGGCGGGGGGCAGCGGGGTACGACAGAAATGCAAAACCCAACAGAGCAAGACAAATCCCAAAACTGAAGTGATTTTTTTTTTTTTTTTTTTTTTTTTTTTTTACATTTTCCACACTTTTCCCAGGCACCTGACGCCAGTACCGGGGAAAGAGCACAGCGGTGTAGCCTTTAGGGAATCAACCCCACAAAGAGCCATACGAACACTCTCAGCTTGGGCCTCCTTAATCTCACTTTTAGAAACTTACAATGAAATAAACCCAAGTGCAGAAGTTTTTACCCACATACGCACACTACAACATTCTACTGGCAAGGAGCAGGCGAGAACAAGTACCAGCCAGACCCTGCTCAGGCTTAGGTTTAAGCCACATCTTTAAGATGGGATATTCAACAGCCATTAAAAATGCTGTTTACGCAAGTTTTTAATCACGTGGGCGAAGGTACGTTATGGAGGGAGGCGCGCGTTCTGTGCCCAGGATGCAGCGCCTCTCCTTAACACAAGTAAGGAAAACCTGAGAAGAGACCCATGAAAAGAGAAATGGGTCTCTGGATGTAGCATTGATGATTATTTTCTTCCTTTATAACGGAATGTTTGGAATATTTATATAACGTGTACACACTCTGGAAAAGAACTGTTTTCTGTTTTAGTTGGCGTTTTTCATGTTTAAGAAACCAGAATGTACAAACTAACATTTTATTTTTTTTTTTTTTTATTTTTTTTGTAGGCTCCACACCCAGTACGGAGCCTAAAGGGGGGCTTGAACTCACGACCTTGAGATCAAACAAAACCTGAGCTGAGATCAAGAGTTGGATGCTTAACCGACTGAGCCACCCAGGGGCCCCACAAACTAATTTTTTAAATCTAACACTAAATATCAAAATCTTGTGATACAATCAAAATCTCAAAATAGATGCGTCAGATACCACAGGAACAATGCTTTCTTTTGCTGTCATGTATCTATTTGCTATTAACTTTAACAAGTATTACACAGAGAGGGTCAGGCCATCAAGTGTGCAAAAGCAAAGTGCAACACGTAGGAGCTGCGAAATTCAACTTCTCAATTATAATCCCCCCCAAATCTTCCAGCGTTCACCACCTGGGTTAAAACATAAGCACAGAAATGTTATAATTAAAATCGTGAGTGAAATGAGCTGAAACAGAGAGAGCAAATAAACAGATGGAGGAAACGTCAGAGAGTCCCATTCCCTGGTTTTCATTTTTTTTTTTAAATTAAAAAAGAAATTTTTTTAATGTTTATTTATTTTTGAGAGAGAGAGAGAGAGAGAGAGAGAGACAGAGCATGTGCGGGAAAGGGGCAGAGAGAGAGGGAGACACAGAATCCAAAGCAGGTTCCAGGCTCTGAGCCATCAGCACAGACCCCAACATGGGACTCGAACACAAGGACCACGAGATCATGACCTGAGCCAGAGTCGGACGCTTAACCGACTGAGCCACCCAGACGCCCTCCATTCCCTGGTTTGCAGATGGGAAACCAGCAGCTCCATTTCTGCAGTCCAGAAACCACTAGCTAAGACCCCATTTAAAGCTAAGACCCAGAAGTTAAAAGGAGCTGATTCGTCTAAAGACTGCGGGATGTGTTCCGGAATGGAGCCCACGTGACTGCCAAACTGAACAGGAACATGCTTTCCCCCACGCTCAGGGGAAGGGCTTATCCCTTGAGCCGAAGGCACTGGGGCTCCTGACATCCACTACTGCCTAAAAGCAGAGCCCCCCAAAAGAATGCCCATTCAAAAGAATGCCCATGTCAGAAATCCACTCCAAGAACAACCAGGAAGGACTGACCTACCATGGAGACTAGAGGTCAGCACCACACCTCAACAGACACTGTCACAAAGCTATCCTACTGCCATCCGTGCTGAGGAGCCGCTCATCTCTCCTAAAAGTCACCTGTTTTCTAGCTTCCGCTTCCCCTGTTAAAATGGTATAGAGGCCCCCAATCCTAAACCCTGTCTTCTCTCGCACTCATCTATCTTTTGTTGTTTTTTTTTAACGTTTACTTATTTATTTGAGAGAGAGTGTGTGCGAGCAAGTGTGGGGGAGGGCAGAGAGAGAGGGAGACAGAGGATCCTAAGAAGGCTCCACACTGTCAGCACAGAGCTGGACACAGGGCTCGAACTCACAAACCGTGAGATCATGACCTGAGCCGAAACCGAGAGCCAGACACTTAACCAAATGAGCCACCCAGGTGCCTTCTTTTGTGTTTTATTGCAGGCCTCAAAGCCTGAACCTAAAGAGGGCAGAGGATAAGTTTCTCCTCCCCATCAGACTCAAACAAAGGCAGTATTTTTTTAATCAAGAAGATGTTAATAAAGCACGAAGAAGTTTCTTAGAAACAAAAGCAAATTCACACATAACCCTACCACCCTGTCACGAGTATTTTCACCTTCCATATTCCCTCCCAGGCCTCACACAAACACAGGTATACCCTCTCATGTTCTGCCCATTCCCATATGTTCCAGATTTTTCTCTTGTGTCCAGACAGTCTTAATTATGTCAACAGGCTGCATAATTAGCTGTGCTGATACAGCATAATTCAAGCCCTACCCTCTGCTAAGCCGTTTAGACTTTTCCAATATTCTGCATTCAAAATAACACTATAGTGAATAACTTGCACATACAAAGTTTTCTGCTGATGTTAAACCCTTCTCTAGGATATATTACTGAATGAATGAAATTCCCTGACGTGCCAGAACGGAGTCTTTTCCTAGTTCTTGCTGTGATCACACCGACTGCTTCTAGAAGGCTCTACAGTCCACAGGGCTCTCTGAAATGCACTTGTGACAACCAGGCCAGGCCAGGAAAAGTATTAGTCATTTTTGCCAACTTAAAGAAAAAACAGAGAAGAGGCAGTTCACAGCTGAAAAACGACAAATTCAGTCAGCCTTAAAACCAAAGCAGGAAGTGACAAAGAGGGGCCAGCGCACTTACTGGGGATCTCCAGGCTGGGGTGGATGGCAGCCACACTCCTGACCATGGGCGGGGAATGCCGTCCATCCACCAAGTCGGACTCGGCGTCCTGCGCTTCCCCGTGAATCACCGCAATTCCCAGTCGCAGGCGCTCCGCAAAAGACTGTGCCCTGAGAGAGAGCGGTAGACACAGTTCAGAAATCACGCAGCCCCCGTTCTCCAGCGTTCGCGGGGGAAAAACAAGACAACATAAATCAGATGCGGTTTCCGAAAGAATTCGTGAGAAGAGAAAGAAGGTGACCTGCAAGTGTTAGGATGCAGGACAAAGTGTGGAGTCCCCACGTGACGAGCGTGCCCCTCTGGCCGGGACAGCGATGGGCGGTGGCCAGCCTGCTCTGTGCTCGGCCCACTGGGGAGCCTACAGCAGTGACTCCGGGAAGCCTCAGCCTCCCGGCTTTTAATTGCTAATCCACCCGGCCACGCACTTCATAGTGAGAACCAACCACAGGAGACAAGGTGCGTTACAGCCTCAGAAAAGCAGTAAGCGTCGATCTTTAAACTTTTTTTTTTTAACGTTTATTTTTGAGACACAGAGAGACAGAGCATGAACGGGGGAGGGTCGGAGAGAGAGAGACACAGAATCTGAAACAGGATCCAGGCTCCGAGCTGTCAGCACAGAGCCTGACGCGGGGCTCGAACTCACGGACCGCAAGATCGTGACCTGAGCCGAAGTCGGCCGCTCAACCGACTGAGCCACCCAGGCGCCCCATCGTCGATTTTTAAATTGTACTGAGATAGAACAAAGACACCATAAAATATACACATTTACACTGTACAATCTCATAGGCTCTGATGTGCGTACACATCCGTGCAACCATCAGCACAATGAAGACCAGGAAAATCTCTCTCACTGCCAGGCACGTCCTGGTGCCCCTTTGTAATTTCTCCTTCCGGCACCAGGCAAACCAATAGTTTGTTCTCTGTCAGCATAGTGTTGCCTTTTCTAGAATTCTGTAAGTAGAATCAGAGTATCTTTTTTTTTTTTTTTTTTTTTTTTTTTCTTTTTTCGTTCACTAAGGAAAAAATGTTGGAGATCCATCCATTTTACATGGGACACCAAAGTCACCCCTTTACACTGCCACAATCTGTTGTTTGGGTCTATCACAGTTTGTCCATTCACTTGAACTTCTGCATTGTTTCCAGTTCTGAACCATTACAAAACTGCTTTGAATATTCATGTACAAATATTCATGCAGAGGCATGGACTTACGTTTTCTTTTCTCCAGGGTAAATAGCTAGGCGTAGAATGGCTGGATCATAGGACAGGCATATATTTAGCTCTCTAAAAAAACAACCGTGAGGCACCTGGGTGGCTCGGTCGGTTAAGCGTCCAACTTCAGCTCAGATCATGATCTCACGGCACGGTTCATGGGTTCAAGCCCCGCGTCGGCTCTGTGCTGACAGCTCAGAGCCTGGAGCCTGCTTCACATTCTGTGTCTCCCTCTCTCTCTCTCTGCCCCTCCCCACGTTGTGCTGTCTCTGTCTCTCTCTCTCCCCCTTAAAAAATAAAAAACATTAAAAAATTAAAAACACAACAACGAACTCTTTTCCAAAGTGGTTATACCATTTTACATTCCCACGAACTGCGCACGAGGGTTCCAGGGCCTCCAAGTTCTGCCACTCAGTGTGGTCAGTCACTTCAACTACTACCCATGCTAACGGCACGTACAGGTGCCTCACTGTGGCCTCAGTTTGGACTGGCCTCATAACAAATGGTGCTGAACATTTTCACGTGCTTACCTGCCAACTGAATATATACTTTGGGGTAAAGGGTCTGTTTATCTTTTGCCAGTTTTTTAGTTGGGTTGTTAGTTCCCTAAGTTTTGGGAATTCTTTACACATTCTAAATACAAATTCTTTATCAGATACAGGCTTTCCCAAAATTTCCTCCCACTCTGTCTGTGTCTTCTGTCATTCTCTTCATAAAGTCTTTGGAAGAGTAGTTTTAATTTTGATGACACATGATGTGACAACTTTCTTCTTATAAAACGGATTTCTAGTGTCATATTTAAAAAATGTTTGTCCATGGGGCGCCTGGGTGGCGCAGTCGGTTAAGCGTCCGACTTCAGCCAGGTCACGATCTCGCGGTCCGTGAGTTTGAGCCCCGCGTCGGGCTCTGGGCTGATGGCTCAGAGCCTGGAGCCTGTTTCCGATTCTGTGTCTCCCTCTCTCTCTGCCCCTCCCCCGTTCATGCTCTGTCTCTCTCTGTCCCAAAAATAAATAAAAAACGTTGAAAAAAATTAAAAAAATAAAAATAAAAAATGTTTGTCCAACCAAAGTCACAAAGATTTTTCTCCCATGTTTTCCTCTGGGAGCTTTATAGTTTTAGGTTCTACATTTAGGTATGGGATTCATTTTTATTTTTTTTTAATTTTTTTTTTTTTTTTAACATTTATTTATTTTTGGGACAGAGAGAGACAGAGCATGAACGGGGGAGGGGCAGAGAGAGAGGGAGACACAGAATCGGAAACAGGCTCCAGGCTCCGAGCCATCAGCCCAGAGCCCGACGCGGGGCTCGAACTCCCAGACCGCGAGATCGTGACCTGGCTGAAGTCGGACGCTTAACCGACTGCGCCACCCAGGCGCCCCTGGGATTCATTTTTAATTGATGTTTGTACATCATGTAAAACATGGCTCAGAATTGATGATTTTGCACATGAATTTCCAGTCATTCCCACACCATTTGTTCAAAGGACTATCCTTTCTCCATTCAGAATTGCCTCTGCCCCTCTGCTGGAAATCAGTATTCGAGATACGCGTAGGTCTATTTCTGGACTCTGTTCTGTTCCACTGAGCTATTTTTCTATCTTTTCCCAATCACACACAATCACGATTGCTTTAGCTTTATGGTCAGTCCTGACTTCAGTGTTACATCTCCAACTTTGGTACTCTTTCTCAAAGTCCAAGTAGCACTTACATATCTACCAAGTGGAGGGGCAAGTCCACCTGAATCATATTTGGCCAACACCCAAATCCCATAATCACTGGTGTGGAAAACACCCTGAGAAGTGATTAGCGGTGCCATTACTTTCCAGTGAACATACACAGTTCAATCACCATGGATCGCCTTCTTCAGCCCCTTGGGTGTGTTTCTTCATCTGGGGGGGGGGGGGGGGGGGGGGCGGCCGGGCGGGCGGGAGAGGAGGGAAGACGCTGGCCTCCTAGCTAGAGAAGATCAAGTGAGGTAACACAGACGTCTTAGTTCCAGCTGCTGTAACTGGATACCACAGACCGGGGGTGCTTAAACAACAGAAATGTGTTTCTCACGGTTCTGGAGGCTACAGGTCCAAGATGAGGGCCTGCTTCCTGGTTTGCACACAGCCTCTGTCTCTCACTGTGCCCTCGCATGGCAGAGAGCAGACGGCCCCTGCAGCACTGGTCTCTTCTCCTAAGGGCACTGAGCCCATACATGACGGCTCCTCCTTCGTGACCTAATTACCTCCCAAAGGCCTCCCCTCCTAAAACCATCACAGTGGGGGTGAGGATTTCAAGACGAATGTTGGGGGGACACAAACATTCAGTCCACAATAGCAGCTAAAACATCTGCCGCTAAACCTAAGCTCCCTGAGGGCACCTTCTCGGGTCTCATCCGACCGGCACCATAGCTTCTCAATAAACATCTGAATGGGTAAATGACAACCTCAGTGTGGTACAGCCCACCCTTGAACAATATGGGTTTGAACTGCGTGGGTCCACTCACAGCCAATTTTTTTTTATATAAATACAGTGCAATACTGTAAATGTATTCTCTTCCTCATGATTTTCTTAATAACGTTTTCTTTTCTCTAGCTTACTTTATTGTAAGAATACAGTATACTACACGTAACATACAAAACTTGTATTAATTGACTGGTTACGCTATCGGTGAGGTTCTAGTCAACGGCGGTCTGTCAGTAGTTGAGTCCTGGGGAAGTCCAAGTTATGCATGGATTCTGAAGCACAGGGGGGTCGGCACCGCTAAAACCTGTGTTGCTCAAGAGTCAACTGTACCAACAAATGCCAAATAAACGAATCCAAAGGCTATTACAATGATAAAATCCCATCAACACATGAAGTCAGATGTAAACTGAGTATTATAAAAGTTACCAAAAGCCTATCCATATGGGCGAGTCAAATGAAAATTCATCATATTCTTTTGGTATTTAGTGGGAAAAAACCGATCGACACACACTGCTGCTACTCCGGTCTCCGCCGAGATGGAAGGCCCCCCACCACGGAGCAGAACTGAAAACCCGGATGGTATACATGAAACAAACCTAAGAAGACTCTGAAGAGGACAGGAGACACAGACTGGCCGGGGACCTCAGGACTGCGGGGATAACAAGGTGCTGAGTCCTCTGGTCTTTCTGTCTCATTATCCCATATCCCAGACTCGCAGCTGGAGAGGTGGGCGGCCCAAAACGCCAAGAGGCACATACCAAAGAAGCGCAGACAAAAGCCTGCTTTCTCCAGCCACAGGACCAAGAGAGAGACCGCCTCCCACGTCAGAAAACTTTAACCCTACCCCCGGCCACCCCAGGAAAAACCAGCTATGCCACTCGCCCACACGAGTTTAGGTCAAGCAGGGGGCCTGCACTGCCTCCCTTGCCAGGCGATATCGATGAGCCCCAAACCCGCCAAGGGGGTAGTTGAAGAGACGGCCAAGTAGGGGGCTGGCACTTTTCATCCCCACCGGGCGGTCATCAGCCCCGCGCCCCGCCGGGTGTCAGTGCAGAGGGTCACCTGGACTTCCACCCCGACTCGGCAGTAAAGAGGTGCCCTTCCCCCTCCCCTGTGAGGTGGCGTCAGATGGGGCCCCGTCAGTCGGTGGTAACAGGGCCACTCCCCACCTGTGTCAGCAGAGGATTCCCAGGGAGCGGTGCTCGCACTCTGACCCACTTGTGAGTGTTTTCATCCAACTCTTCCTACAAAGCCACAGCAACCACAACAGTGTGGTGCTGACATACAGTCAACAGAACAGATCTGAGAGTCCAGAAATACACACAAACATCTATGGCCGAGTGATTTTTGACAAGAATGCCAAAGCCATTCAAGGGGGAAAGAACAGTCTTTTTGACAAACGGTGCTAGACAACCAGACAATCACATGGAAAAGAAAGAAGCTGGACCCCTACCTACGGCTCCCTCCAGACACAAAAATTAATTCAAAATCGATCGACAACCCAAACCTAAGAGCTAAAACTACACTATTGGGAGAAATCATAGGGGTAAAACTTAATGCCCTGGGTTTAGCAATGGCTGCTTAGATATGATGCCAGAAGCAAAAGCAGTAACAATAATGCTAAACTGGACTCCATAAAATTAAAAACTTTCTGTGCGTCAAAGGACCATATCAAGACGGAAAAAGACAACCTGCAAAATGGGGTAAAATATTTACAAACCACGTATCTGATAAGGATCTAGTCTCCAGAATATATAAAGGACTCCTACAATTCAACCACAAAAAGAAAAACCACCCAGTTAAAAAAATGTGCAAAAAGGGGCACCTGGCTGGCTCAGTCGGTTGAACATCTGACTCTTGATTCTGACTCAGGTAGCGATCCCAGGGTCGTGGGATGGAGCCCCACGTCAGGCTCTGCAGTGAGCATGAAGCCTGCTTAGGATTCATTCTCTCTCTCTTCCTCCGCCCCTCCCCTAGCTCATACTCGCTCTCTCTTAAAAAAAAAAACAAAAGTACAAATAACTGACTGGACATTTCTCCAAAGAAGCACATGAAAAGACGCTCAACATCATTCATCACCAGGGAAGTACAAACCAAAACAACGAGACACCACTTCACACCCACTAGGATGGCTGTAACAGTAACGAAACAGCAAATAAGCGTTGGTCAGGATGTGGAGAGATTGGAATCCTCGTACGTTCCTGGTGAGAATGTGACATGGTGTGGGGGCCCCTCAAAAATGTAAACACAGGGGGCACCTGGGGGGCTCAGTGGGTTGCACATCCAACTTCAGCTCAGGTCATGATCTCACAGTTCGTGAGTCCAAGCCCCGGGTTGGGCTCTGCCCTGGCGGTGTCTCCCTGTCTCCACCCCACCCCTGCTCACACTCTCACTCTCAAAAATAAAGAAACATTTAAAAAAATGTAAACCTAGAATTACCATACGCCCAGCGCTTTCAATCCTAGGTATCCATCCAGGAGAAAGGAAACCACGCGTCCACACGGCAACGGGTACACAAATGTTTGCAGCAGTGCTACTCACAACAGCCACTAGGTGGCAACAACCCAAACATCCCTCAATACGTGGATGGCTAAACAGGCTGGAAGAGTAGTCAGCCATGAAACGGAATGAGATCTTGACACAGGCCACAACGTGAAGGAACCCCGAAAACATTGTGTCAAGTGAAAGAAACCAGATGCAAAAGGCCACACAGTGTACGATTCCATTTATATAAAATGTCCAGAAGAGGCATATCCAGAGACAGAAAGCAGATCAGTGGTTGCCAGGGGCTGGGGAGAGAAGGGAATGGAGAGTGATTTCTTAACGGGTCCGGGGTGTCCTTCAGGAGTGATGAGAAAGTTCTGAAACAAGAGAGTGGTGGTCGTTGCACAACACTGTGAGGGCGCTAACTGCCAATGAACTGTAGACTTTAAAATGATCAGTTCCATGTTCTACGATTTTCACCTTCACAACAACTGAAACCATGTGTATCAGAGAAAAACAAATTACTAAATTAAATCTGATCCAGCACAATGCTTGGAAAAATGGGATCTTATGTTCCAAAACGAGTCACGGTTGACTCCAACTTAATCAAATGGACAAGACTCTGCTGATAAAGACTCTTAACAGAAGCGCTGTGTGGACATAGCACTGGCTGCACTGGACACAACTCCATGTTTTTAGCAATAATGCCAACCTCGTTAATAGACCCAATGTCATTCCTCGTTTACCACGGAAAACTACTTATCGTAATACCTTCGAAACCAGCGGCTTATCGTCCGCGAGCTCTCCTCATCTTTCAGTAGCAACGGTCTGCGGGCCCAGGCCAGAGGTAGGTGCCTGTGGCCTCCTTACACACCACAGGGCTTAACAGGGATCCAGTGACCAAAGGCAGGATAATTGCGGGACACAATTTTAAAAGAGTTTTAGGAAAAAGCCTTTCTTCCAACATATGCTTTTATTCTCTCCCTTTCCCGCTTTGTTGGAAATGCTGGTGTAGGAAATCCTCTCAACCCCAAGTCTCTTTAAGTCCTGTATTACCGATTCATCAGTTACTCCAGGTTACACAGAACCCTCAGCACTGCCCTATTTGTAGGCCTCAGTAAAATGTCACCTTTTAACATGTACCAGTAAGTGGCCTCTTGGCTGGATATAATTCTGTTAATAAATTACTGAGTTCTTCTAATAAAAGGCAGTGAACAGTCACAAAGTATATTCACTGGTATTTTAAAGGGCAGATCTGAAGACCGACGAGCGGCTGCCAATCAAGAACTAGGTCAGGCATCCCTACACCTGGAAGTTTCTGACTACTGGTCACATATTGGGATTGAAAAAAAAGACGAAAATACATCATCACTTTTAAAATGGAGCCAGCAGGGGCGCCTGGGTGGCGCAGTCGGTTAAGCGTCCGACTTCAGCCAGGTCACGATCTCGCGGTCCATGAGTTCGAGCCCCGCGTCGGGCTCTGGGCTGATGGCTCAGAGCCTGGAGCCTGTTTCCGATTCTGTGTCTCCCTCTCTCTCTGCCCCTCCCCCATTCATGCTCTGTCTCTCTCTGTCCCAAAAATAAATAAACGTTGAAAAAAAAAATTTTTTTTAATAAAAAAATAAAAAATAAATAAATAAAATAAAATGGAGTCAGCAGACAATCTTCTAAACTAAAAACCCACAGGGGTGCCTGGGGGGCTCAGTCAGTTAGGCATCCAACTCTTGACTTCAGCTCAGGACATGATCTCACAGTTTGTGAGTTCGAGCCCTATATCAGGCTCTGCACGGACAGTGCAAAGCCTGCTTGGATCTCTCTCTCCCTCTCTCTCTTGTCCCTCCCTGCTTGTGCGCGTGCACTCACTCTCTCTCTCAAAATAAATAAGCTTAAAAAAAAAAAAATTAAAAGCCCACAGAATTAAGGGAATCGCTGAGACAGAATCCAGAATGTCCAGGATCCAACTGGGGATGTGATTCTCCACATGGACCCAAGGAGTAGTCATGAGCTCCCACCTACCTTTTGGCCGAGGCTGGAGATTTGGCCACGATCACTGCATTCCTGTAGTCCGGGATCTGTGACAGATTAAGAGGTCAGGGATTACTCCAGAGGCTGTTCACGCCAGCACCTGACAGTCAATAAAAAGGAACATTCCTAGACTCAAAACTGTCATCTGGTCACATGAAAAGTCTTCCAAAAAGAGAAAAAGTTCAAAGTAAATTTCCCCTTTGGAAAATGAAGAAACTCCTACTACCTAGGAAAAAATAGGACAGAGGTATGAGCCTCACAGACTTAAGACAAAAAGTAATGCTAATCGGTGATTAGCTGATATCCAGGGGCCAGTGAATACTGATAATGGGGTATAAAGACGTTTTTATAAAGTCAACAGGAATTCCTCTCATGAATCCCCGTTACGTGCAATTTCACAGTGCAAGGATGATATGCATCCAACCTGAATCCAAGGCAACTGTCACATTCCAAATTAGTACACTCCATACGAATGACTCCCATATCTGAGTCATGGCATTTTGAAGAAACCAATCTGTTAAAGGATAGTCAGGGTGGTGGGGTTTTTTAAAGATATGAAGAACCCTTAAGAAAATAACTAAAATATCAGTCTACTCTGCAGCCTTTTACTGTTGGAACATTTGAAGTGACTGTAATTGAAGATATACCCATCATCGACTTCTGAGAGTTTATAAGACAAAACTCTTTTTAAGCTGTGCAGTGATTTATTTCTGACTTCATCCTGGCCATAGTTTCAAATTACGTTCTTGACATTCAGACACTTCGTTAAATGGTATTATTTCATTCAATATACCCTCTTCACTTTTTTTCTCACAACTACGGTATATCAATGAATTTCTATATAAGCATTAATAACATCTAACACCTTGTACAATGCCTAGTACACGGGAAGCACTAAGTAATACTTAGTAAATAAACAGAACGCTGATTTATTTGAAAAACGCTCTAATGCAAAAATACCCAGCATAACCACACGGATCGGGTATCTTTATAGGGCAGCCTAATTCGTCCAACACTACCAAGAGTAAGGGAGCAAAAAATACACATGGGCATTTTCCTTATTTTCACTGGAAGTCTTCCTAAACTGTTTTATGGACTTGTCTCTCACCAAATATCATCAAACAGCGCAAACCCAGCCAAGAGGAGAAGTGACAATGAAGGAAAACAGTTAATAAAGCAAATAAAAGGAGACTTTAAAAGAAAGGACTCTAATAAAAACAGGTCTATTTCGGGGGTACGTGGCTGGCTCAGTTGGTAGAGCATGAGACTCTTCATCTCAGGGTTGTGAGTTCAAGCCCATGTTGGGAGTAAAGTTTGCTTAAAAAAAAAAAAAAAAAAGAAAGAAAGAAACGAAAACACGTCTATTTTCTCCCCAGGAGCTACAACAGGAAACCGTACACTTAAAGAACTGGCTGTTAAGAAAAAGAACCAGGGGCGCCTGGGTGGCTCAGTCAGTTAAGTGTCTGACTTCAGCTTAGGTCATGATCTCGCAGTTCATGAGTTCAAGCCCGGCGTTGGGCTCTGGGCTGATGGCTCACAGCCTGGAGCCTGCTTCAGATTCTGTGTCTCCCACTCTCTCTCTGCCCCTCCCCCGCCTGTGCTCTCTCTCTCTCTCTCTGTCTCTGTCTCTAAAAAATGAATAAACATTTTTAAAAAATTAAAAAGAAAGAAAAAGAACCAAAAAGAAACCTAGGCAGTGGAAATAAGAAACTCACTAACAGGCTTTTACGGTGGCAGAACGGACACAGATAAACAAGCCTGGGTCTTCAAGCCAAGGGATTTTCCCACAACGCTATATATAACAACGCAAAACTTGAAAAAGACCAAATAACAAAAAGTGAAACAACAGAAACTAGATCCAAAATTTTCAACATCTAACAGTTCCCAAAGGAAAGAATGAGAAAACAGAAGAGATGAGATACTCAAATAATAGGGGGGGAAAATGCCCAGAGAATGAAAGAGACCCAGGGAGTATCTAGTGACATGAAAGGAAAAAAGATCTACCCCAGACACATCATGCGGAAGTTTCAAAACCACAGCAGAAAAATGAGACACTGTGGGGGAAATTCCTGCCTGCCCCCAAAAACACACTAGATGTACCCTCACACTAAAACTCAAGAAAGGGAAAAATTCAAATCATACAGCATTGTTTTGGTCATTAAACTTGCAAAACTAAGTGCACGGGGAAACAGACACTATCATATGTACTGTTAGTGAAAGTATCAATTAATACAGCCCCTTCGGAGAACTGCAAGTTTCATGATATCATATTAAAATATTAAATTTTCATGATATTCAAACATTAAATTTTCAGAAAATTGAGATTTTTGCAATATCCACTAAAGCATTAAAAATGTAGATTACTTTTCTATTCTACTCCCCAACATTTTTTCAAAAAAATATGTAAGTAATCAGAAAGGTAAGTACAAGAATTTCCAATGCAGCATTATTTAATGATAAATTTTTAAGTAAAATATTTCATCTAAAAGAGTGAAAAATTGGGGCACCTGGGTGGCTCAGTTGGTTTAGTGTCCGACTTCAGCTCAGGTCATGATCTCGTGGTTTGTGGGCTCAAGCCCTGTGTCAGGCTCTGTGCTGACAGCACGGAGCCTGCTTTGGATTCTCTATCTCCATCTCTCTGACCCTCCCCCACTTATGTGCACGCGCTCTCTCTCTCTCTCAAAAATAAACATTAAAAAAAAGAAGATAAAACATTCACAGCCCTTTAAAAAAAAAAGGGTGAAAAATTAAAACAACCTAATATCCAATCAAGAGGAGGATGGTTGAAAAAACTGTGGCTCATTTAAACTTGTGCTTTAAACATTTAAACACGTAGCCATTTGATCTTAATTGAACTCAAAGAAAATGATTCAGTTCTCAGTCACACTAGCCACGTGCAACGACCAGTGGTGACCAAACTAGACAGCCGCTAAAACATTTTCACAATCACAGGAAGTTCTACTGGCCATCACTGATCTAAACTCAGAACTACGATGTAGCAATTATGAATCTTAGCATGGCAAGACCTCCAGACACCAGCGTAGCAATGAAAAGAACAAGTTGCAGAACAAGGCAAACAATATGTTAACTGTTTTTTGTTCTTTGTTTTTTTCCAAAAAAGCACCCACAAATCAACATCTGTAACTATGTATATAGACAAGGAGGCGAATACAAACAGAGAAGTCTGGGAGGACACAGGGCGCAAAGCAAGCTGGCAACAAGGGCTACCCCTGCAGAGGGGCCAAGGACCAGGCTGGTGGCCCAGGGAAGCTAGGGGCTGACCAGTATTGTCAGAATTACTATACACACACACACGCGTGTCCCTGTCACTGCCACTGTCAACATAAAGTTTCATTTTTCACTTTAGAAGAAAATGACTCTATCAGGCGGAAGGGAAAACATACCCCATATCCAGTTTCCAGCTTCCAAACTCTGTAGTAATTTTCTCCTGAACCACTAAGGGAAAACAACATCAGGGCCACTGTGGAACCACAAAGAATCAAACTGCCCTACACCCCCACACTCCCTTGCTATACACCCCTACCCTGTCCCTGATTTCTCATCCCCTGCCATATCTCATTTCTGTAAAGAGAGTGGCTGGATTCAAAGACACTAAGAACACTGGGGTCGGGTGGGAGGTCAGGGGGAGGACGGATGCAACTCAAGAATCAGAAACAGGATAACTCCAGGGGCACCTGGATGGCTCAGTCGGTTAAGCGTCCAACTTGGGCTCAGGTCATGATCTCATGGTTTGTGCGTTCAAGCCCCGCATCAGGCTCTGTGCTGACAGCTGAGCCTGGAGCCTGCTTTGGATTCTGTGTCTCCCTCTCTCCCTGCCCCTTCCCCACTCTCACTCTGTCTCTTTCTTTCTCTCTCTCTCTCAAAAATAAACATTAAAAAATTAAAAAAAAAAAAGAAGAAGAAGATAACTCTAGAAGTTCCTATTTAAAAATTGATGAGATAGGATGGGATCTCTACATACACCAGAGAAATATACTTGTGGCCCTCCTCTTCATCATTTCCTTAAGAATCCTGGTGCAGACCAATGATCTCTAGAACTATCACCGTAATATCTTGTCATTTTTTAAAAATACGCATTGTATTTAATCAATACCCAAGCCAATTTCGGTCATATTTTAGTATCTCTCTGATTTAGATGTCCTAAACTCAGTAGTGTCTTACAGCTGCTGTCAGCCCCACAGCAGCTGTGATGTGCTTTTCCAACCCTTCACACATGTGAAGAAGGCCATGGCATTCATTTCAAACAAGCCACAGGCACTGCTGGTTCTATACGGGCCGGGTTTGACTGCCACTGAAAACGTCTCCAACAAGAGTTCCCTATGATTCGGCATTAACACGAACAGCGACAGTGCATGCAGAAAGACACAGCACGTAGACAGCAGGGTGTAGATTTCACATTCGTGGCTCAAGCAGTCATCGCTGGAGGAATGACTGCAAGTGAGTATGTATCTTCCCATAAGGCGATAATGGAATGCTCTGTGGGACCTAACGAAGGAAGACCGTGCACTGCCAGTGAAGCTGGAAAGGACGGAATCTCAAAGGACACCTAACATGCACACCACAACGAGACTGAAGGAAGGAGAACCTGCCAAACTCCCAGGAGAGAGGCCCAAAGCTTCAAGGCAATGAGCATCCAATTATCGGGACTTTCCTTCCAACTCTGGCAGAAAGGGCTTCAATTCCAGTGACGGCTCAAGAGAGAAACATGTGAGCTGTCAGATGGGAAAATGTCAGCATCAGCCTTGCAGAACAGGATCACTAAGGGACACAAAGGCACTGTGTCACACAGCTAATCCACAGTGTTTCCTTCCTTCCTGATGACCTAAAATAATGTAAACCTTAGCCGATGGCATCTTCGATTCGGTAAGATATGGTCAACTAAAACAAGTACGCTGTAAAAGGCAAAAAGAACAGAAGTCCTTTTAAACAGTGAGCTCCCGTAGAGTACTTCATTTTTTTTTAAGTTTATTTATTTTGAGAGAGAGAGAGAGAGCGAGCGAGCATGCATGTGCAATGTGTGAGCAGAGGAGAGGCAGAGAGAGAGAGGGAGAGACAAAATCCCAAGCAGGCTCTGAGCTATCAGCGCAGAACCCAACTTGGGGCTAGATCTCTCAAACCGTGAGATCATGACCTGAACCAACATCAAGAGTCAGACCCTTGGGACGCCGCCTGGGTGGCTCAGTCAGTTAAACATCCGACTTGAGCTCAGGTCATGATCTCACAGTTCGTGAGTTCAAGCCCCGCACTGGGCTCTGTGCTGACACCTCAGAGCCTGGAGCCTGCTTCCGAGTCTGTGTCTTCTTCTCTCTCTCTGCCCCTCCCCCGCTCGTGTTCTGTCTCTCAAAAACAAATGATTGTAAAAAAAAAATTTTTTTTTTTTTTTTGAAAAAGTCACTTAACCGACTGAGCCACCCAGGTGCCCCTAAAGTGGTTAATTTTATGTTATGTGAATTTTAACCTCAATGAAAAAAAAAATCTGAACATGTCTGCTTATGTAGACTCCCTTAAGAAAACTACAGGTTACAAACTGAGATATATGTGAAACAAATACTAACCAATGGCTACAATCAAGAATTAAAAAAGGATGCCTGTGGCACAGAAAGAAACACACAAAACCACTGAGGAAACACACAAACGAAAGGCATTAAGCACCTTTCCACAGAAAAGAAATCTACGAAGAGACGCTCGATTTCTTACATCATCAGAGATCTATCCATCGACGTGACACCAACACACCAGGCCACAGCCATTCAACAGGCAAAAGTTTTAAATTCTGGTAACGTAAGTATTGAAACAAAGATGGGTCCACAGACTACCTGACTCACTGCTGGTCAGAACGGAAAGGTATAACTGCCTTGGGAAAAATTAAACACAGGCCATGCCATCTAGAGATGAATATAGAATCACGATACACTTGCTTGCACACCACAGGAGACACCTACAAGAGTGCTCACAGGACACAATCACAAGAGCAAAAACCTATGAGTAAACTGTGACAAGGCTGCACAGTGACTATTTCTCAACAGTCAAAATGGATACACCGTGACACATAACATGGGTGAGTCTTACTAACGTAACAGCAAGTGAAAACTGCCCCCAAATCACAGAATTTGACTCTTTATAAACTTAAAAAAGTGTACTGTTTCTGTCTTTGAATAATACCTGTATGTGTATGTACATATGCGATAAGACCATCTACAAAGGAAGTCAAGAAAACGATGAAGCAAGACTCAGGATAGTGGCTCCCTTGGGGCAGGAGGAGGCAGGGGGATGTGACAGAAAAAGGACCACATGAGTGGATGTCAGTTATGAGGGATCTAGTTTTCTTCCTACGTGGGAGGATCACGGCCGGTGACCACTACAGACAGATGGACAGAGAGACAGGCAGAGCGATGGAAACACAAATGAGGGCCAGGTGCACGCGTGGACCAATGATGACAGTTATTTGACCATGATCACAACTAGTTCAATTCTAGGTACCTGAGGTCCAAAAGAAAACACAATTTAAAGAGCTTAACAAGGGGCGCCTGGGTGGCGCAGTCGGTTGAGCGTCCGACTTCAGCCAGGTCACGATCTCGCGGTCCGTGAGTTCGAGCCCCGCGTCAGGCTCTGGGCTGATGGCTCAGAGCCTGGAGCCTGTTTCCGATTCTGTGTCTCCCTCTCTCTCTGCCCCTCCCCCATTCATGCTCTGTCTCTCTCTGTCCCAAAAGTAAAAATAAACATTGAAAAAAAAAAAAAGAGCTTAACAAAACAAACTGCAGATTAAAAATTTGAAAACACAGGGGCACCTGGGTTGGCTCAGTCAGTGAAGCGTCAAACTCTCAATTTTGGCTCTGGTCACGATCTCATGGTTCATGGGATCGAGCCCCATGTCAGGCTCTGTGCCGACAGTGTTGAGCCTGCTTTGGATTCTCTCTCCCTCTCTCTCTGCCCCTTTCCCACTCATGCTCTCTCTCAAAAATAAACTTTAACAAAAAAAAAAAAGAATTTTAAAATACACTGAATTACATTTATAAAGTAAGTCGTGCTTTAAGCAGCATACACCAAGTTTTAATCCTTGACAGGTGGCCCAAGGAAATGGAAATGGATCTTTTCAACCTTAAACAGAATGTTAAAATACAGAAGTATGAGCTAGCCCACCTCTTCTTGAATATACTGCAGTAAAAAGGGAGATGCTCTTAAATTATCAACAGGAATGTTGAAGAAGCCTTGAATTTCCTTCTGGTGCAAATCCATAGTAATAAGATGAGTTAGACCTTTGGAAACAAAGACACAAACATATGAAGAGCTAAATAACCGGCTGTACTGCATGAAATAAGCATACATAAATACTATATATAATAGCATTTAAAAAACTGCTCTCGGGGGCGCCTGGGTGGCGCAGTCGGTTGAGCGTCCGACTTCAGTCAGGTCACGATCTCACGGTGAGTTCGAGCCCCGCGTCGGGCTCTGGGCTGATAGCTCAGAGCCTGGAGCCTGTTTCTGATTCTGTGTCTCCCTCTCTCTCTGCCCCTCCCCCGTTCATGCTCTGTCTCTCTCTGTCCCAAAAATAAATAAACGTTGAAAAAAAAAATTAAAAAAAAAAAAAAAACTGCTCTCTAATCAAAAAGACTCAGAGTCTCTCTCTCTCAGATTTTTTAATTCAATGACACTGTGAGAGAACAGAAAACATATAGTGGTCTCTGACCCCTGTCCCTAACACAGAGCTCCTAAAACCCTGGTACATTCCTAAGAGATGAGAGCGCTAGGAGCACCTTCTGTTCTAATGAGGTGACTTTTGGGTTTTTTTCAAAATTTTTTTAATGTTTATTTATTTTTGAGAGAGAGAGAGAGAGAGAGAGAGAGAGACAGAGTATGAGTGGGTGAGGGGCAGAGAGGGAGAGAGACACAGAATCCAAAGCAGGCTCCATCCAGGCTCTGAGCTATCGGCACAGGGCCCGATGCGGGGCTCGAACCCACAAACCATTGAGATCATGACCTGAGCTGAAGTCTCCCTACTGAGCTACGGAGGCGCCCCCTAATGAGGTGACTCTCGGTGGGCTCTTGGAGCTTGGAATTTTCAGCCTTCACCCCATCCCCACCTCCATTCTCCAGAGGCAGGGGGAGGGGCCGGAAATGGAGCAAGCATGAGGAAGCAGAGGTTTCGGGCAGCTGCCAGGTAGGTGAACAGGTGGAGGTGCTGGCAGAGGTCATGGGCTCCGCAGCCCTCCCCACATGTGGGGCCTCGCATCCCCTCCAGCAGGACGATCGCCCGTATTCTTTATCTTATGCTTTTCCAATCAAGTGGCAAACAGTAAGTGGGCAGTTTTCCCGAGTTCTGTAAGTTGCCCCCGCAAATAATCAAATCTGAGGATGGGTCCTGGGAGCTTCTGATTCACAGCAGATTGGTCAGAAGCACAGGTGTCTACCTCCAGGTAGACAGTGTCAGAATTTAGTTAAATTGTAGGATACCCAGAGGCGCCTGGGTGGCTCAGTCAGTTAAGCATCTGACTTCGGCTCAGGTCATGATCTCATGGTTTGTGAGTTCCAACCCCACACTGGGCTCTCTGCTGTCAGCACGGAGTCTGCTTCAGATCCTCTGTCCCCCTCTCTTTCTGCCCCTCCCCCGCTCACTCTCTCTCTTTCTCAAAAGTAATAAACATTAAAAACAAAAAACAAAAACCGTAGGATACCCAGCTGATGTCATGGAGAATTGCTAAGTGTAGGGAAAAACCTCGACACATCTGGTGACCAAAAGTGACATCTTCTGCGTGAGTAGTACAAGAGATACACAGGAGGGGAACTGGCTTTTTCCCCACTCAGAAGGGAAAGACTGGGTGGTTTTCTTACACAGAGATACATGATTTTCACATCAATTCATGGTTTTAAAACAGCAAAGGTAATAGTAACGAAGAAAGGTCTCTTATAATTGTATTAGAGCAAGTTACAGCAAAGCCATATTAAGACAAGTATTGTCTTAAGATCTTAAGACAAACTGCACAGGCCTGTAACTAGAAGAAATGAAGAACCTTCACCTCCACTGGCTCTTCAAAATGATCATCATACTTGAAATGATCATCAGAAAAGTATAAGGAGGGGCGCCTGGGTGGCTCAGTCAGTTAAGCGTCCGACTTCAGCTCAGGTCATGATATAACGGTTCGTGAGTTCGAGCCCCGCGTCGGGCTCTGTGCTGACAGCTCAGAGCCTGGAGCCTGCTTCGGATTCTGTGTCTCCCTCTCTCTGCCCCTCCCCTGCTTGCGCTCTGTCTCTCTCAAAAATTAACATTTAAAAAATTTAAAAAAAAAAAAAAAAGAAAGAAAACAAAAGTAGAAGGAAAATCTAATTGGAAAAGTTTTAAAAGCCAAACTTGACCCAAAAACCAGGAAAGTCAACCTGGTGGCCCATCCAGGATCAAGGCCAGAAGAGAAGACCAGCATCTTTCCGGAAGGCTCAGTGAGCCAGCCTGCTCCCTTCAGCCAGCTTTGAAAACTCTGAAAACCGACCTTTCAGTAGGTTGTACCATTGAAGTTGCTGGGGTTCAAGTTTCACCAAGTTATGGTTTGTTTTGTTTGTTTCTTTGCCTTCTCTGGAATGCTACAGTAGAAAATTTATTCCATAGTAAGTGACTATGTTCAAACGCAGTGAGTGGGAATATTTTAATCCTTCCCTCTCTGTGCCAATGCTCCAGGATATGTGGCTTCTACAATCATACACACGCATGCACGTGCCCACACAGGCATGTGCACAACTCTGAAGGTTATTCAGAAACAAGGGGGAGACAATTAGGAGGTTACCTGAAAAGGCGCGACACGAATTACCACATATGGTTTACAAAATATGCCAATCTGTGCTGCGAAGAGGCTAAAGGAAGCTGTTGCTGTTAAAATGCTCGGTTCCAAATGCCTTTTCCCCTTCAAAAATGACTTAAATGTGAGTGTAACTTGTTGCTTCAATGTCATTTTTTAAACAAAGAAATTAGGAAAAAATACGTCATTCTCCTTAATTCTGTGTTTCAGGGAGTTGGGAACAGGAGAGAATTCTCTGCACTGCTTTCTCGTTATACATAAGCTGTCTTTAAAAACAGTCTTCCTGGGGCGCAGGGTGGCTCAATCAGTTAAGCATCTGACTTCAGCTCTGCTCATGATCTCATGGTCCATGGGCTCAGGCCCCGCATGGGGCTCTGTACTGACAGCTAGAGCTTGGAGCCTACTTCAGGTTCTGCGTCTCCCTCTCCCTCTGCCCCTCCCCCACTTGTACTTGGTCTCTCTCAAAAATAAATAAAATACATTAAAAAACAAAAAAACAATAAAGAAAAAGGTCTTTCACTCTGTTTAGCATTCGCATTTAGTTAAAACAAGGCTTTACAATTTCTAAGGTAAAAATAAACTTCCCGGGCCCCACTAAGTATCAAATATCCGCCATTCTTACCTGCTTTGCACATCATCGAAGCCAGCAGTTTAGAAACAATGGAGCCTCTTTTTCTCATCTTGCACTGTTTGCTGTAAGGAAAGTAGGGAATCACGCCGATGATGCTTTTGGCACAGGAGGTCTTACACGCGTACACCATAATCAGGAGCTCCATGATGGTGGTGTTTACATCCCTGTGTTCCGAGAGAGAGAGAGAGAGAGAGAGAGAGAGAGTGTGAGTGAGTGAGTCCCAGCAAGGGGACGTGAGATGCCTGTTCCAACAAGATGTCAGCAGTGTGCTACTCCTGTCTCTACCAAGTCTCCAGGCTCGAGACGCAGAAGAGGAACTAACATGTCCCACATTCCCTCCCAGCCCATGACACTACTTCCTTTCTTCGTAAAAATAGCAGTCAGAAGAGCGAGCTTCCATGGGCTCCCACCGACACACGTATCTGCACCTACAAGTCTGCCCGCCCTCCGCCCTTAGTCAGAGACACACTTTCCACACCAAAGTTACTCTGAAATGAGCCCTCCAGATGGCCCACTAACCACCCCTACTCCACAGGACTCCAGTGATCCTCCCTCTCTTGCCTCCGTCATCAGTTTGGTATGCCCCCCCGACCAGACTGTACCCATCGGACTATAAACATTCTGTTGTCACATTAAAAACAACTAGTGGGGCGCCTGGGTGGCTCAGTTGGGTAAACATCCGACTTCGGCTCAGGTGATGATCTCACGATTCGTGGGTTCGAGCCCCACATCGGGCTCTGTGCCGACAGCTCAGAGCCGGGAGCCTGTTTCGGATTCTGTATCTCCCTCTCTCTCTGCCCCTCCCCCACTCGCGCTCTGTCTCCCTCTATCTCAAAAATAAATAAACATTAAAAAAAAAAATTAAAAAAAAACAACTAATGGCCATTTTTCCCACTGCCCCCGAACTTCTTTGCTCCCCTGTGTATATGTCTCAAGGGAGCTGTCTACACTGCTATCATCAGCTCATCTCCATTCACTCTCTCCCAACACGTTCCAATCCAGGTCATCAACGACCTCCATGCAGCCAGATCCAAGGTCAATTCTCCTCCTCCTCTCAACTCAACTCTCCAGGCTGCTCACCCTGCTTGACCCACTTGGCTTCTAGGACTTCCTCCTGTGCTGCCCCACTTGGCTTCCTGTGCCGCTTCTCCTCTCCCCACCTTCCTGCCTAATGCCCATTTGCCCTCTCCTGCAACCTCGCCTCACCCGCTGGGCTCCTCATTGAGTTTCATGGCTTTCTAGATGCCGGACACTCAAGATCACACCCCCCGCCCCGAATGTGAAACAGTAGGAGGAGAGGACCCGACAGGGAGTACAGAGTTACATCAAGGGTCCCGAATCATGCGTGCGGGAGCACTTGTCTCCTGCGAGCTGCTGACAGGCTGGCCAGCACTAACCTCTGATAACGAACCTGTCTGAGTGACTGCAGAAGTTGAGCTACTGGACAGCATCGCCTCCATTTAAAATTTTTCTAATACTTTAGTGCCCACCATTAGCCTGTACTAAAATAAAACAGAAGATGTACTGACGACATCAGATCTCAACGTTAACTATCTGGCGAAGACCACAACGGCCAGGCTTCCGGCAACCTGGCAAGACTAAGAACCGCGGAGCTCGCACAAGCCTACGGCGCAACTCGGAACGATGCAGGATGAGACGCGCAGGTGATTTTCACTACAGGAAGAAGAAACTAAAAAAAGGCGGGGGCAAAATGATAGGAGTGTTGAAATAAACCAAAACACAGGAAAGGAATGCAAGGACCCGGAAACGGGAAGGATTACACGAGTCCCCCTCTGAAGCCCTGACTTCTAAGTCCGATTTGGCTTTCCATGCCCACTTCTCCCCTGTGTGACGCAAGCACCTCCGTGCACTTCTCCAAAATGGAGTCACATGTGTCTCTGAGGAAGTAACAGCACCCCACACACGCAGGAGCCAGAAGCGATGGAAGTCGTCCTGTGCTCTGCACTTTCCCCACCCCGATGCTGGAAGGTGAAGGGCAAGGGGTGCCCACGGGGGAGTTCTCCACCAGCACCCTGGCCCTTCGGCATGCCAGGCAGAGAGGCCACAAGAACTCAGTGCTCCCAGCTCTGCCCAGGTCTGCCGAGGATGCCAAGTGGCAGAGGGATAGAAACAAGCGGCCCCCGCCCTTCTCCACGGCACACATGCTCCCAGGAAGGCATGGGATGCGACGACAGGTCCCCTTCAACTGTTCTTCCCAGAGGAGCCAGGGGGCTACGAGACTTCATCCCGATGAACCAAGGACAGGACAGATGTTCAACATTCGGTCGAAGTATGTGTGTTGCGAGGCTAAATTCTCCCGAGACCAGGCTTTCTTTGGTATTTTTTACACATTTAAACACAAATCAAACATGCAGCAAAATTTAGCATCTCTAAGCTCAAAAACGGTACACCCTATATAAACTGATTTTCAGACATTATTAAAAGCCACTTTGAGGTGAAGAACTTTCATACACAGAGGCACTCGGGGGCGTCCGTGGACAGTGCGGCATTTGATCAAAAACCGATGCAGAGAACCTCACCACACAGACTCCTCCACACCCACCTTACACATCTGTGGCCTCGACAACTTTCCAAACACACACATACGTATGTCAAACGTCACACACCAGACAGGAATACATCCTTCAATACGTTATTTTACCTTCTCAGCTCATTTAATCTACATGATAATAAGTGGTGATCATTTTTCAATGACCTGCAGTCAAAGCTTTAAGAAGCCCAAGTAAGTAAACCCCACTCCCCCTGCCTTTTTTGGGGGGACCAGAAGAGCTTCCCTGCAAGTTGTATAAGATTCCCACTACTGACAGGCAACGTCATAGGTCCTATTCTCGTTAAGAGCCTCTGCTCCAGTACCTGGTTACTTCCACCCTTCGAGAACCCTGAAAGAACACCTGAAAGCCAGCAGTTATGTCAGAAAAATTAGCAGAATAAGACATACCGATTTTAAAATGTCATAATTCTTCCTGTCCAGTCAGCTCTTATGAGTCCAAGCACTCTTGCCCAGAAAGAAACCCAGAGAGACCCCCGTGTCTGTTGGCTAAGGACTCACTTTGAGACAGTCTGGATGATGAAAACATCCTTTCCCCTCACGGATTCTTGAATCTGTACTCTTGTTTCTGGCAGGAAAAGGAAAAATAGAGGCGGTGGTGAAGACAGCATATAATTTAAATTTTTGAAAATGCACAAAAAAGTCTGCCTCATCCCCAGTGTCACAAAATGTGGAGAATGGAACTGTTAAAAACATTCACAAGGCTTTTGGTGCTGTAAGTGATAATGAACACACTGGCATCAACCACCCTTTTTATTTTATTTTTCTTTTTTCTTTTTTTAATATATGTAATTTATTGGCAAATTGGTTTCCATACAACACCCAGTGCTCATCCCAAAAGGTGCCCTCCTCAATACCCATCACCCACCCGCCCCTCAATCACCGTTTTTAAACATGTCAACGTTACAGTTCGTGCTACTGAGAGAATTCCATTTCCCACTTGGACCACGTAATCTACCCTTCTTACTTCCACACAGGCAGGGAGCACTGAGCCACGCTGAGCAGGGTATCTCTATGGGAAACTACATACTCATTCATAAAAGCAGCAACAATTAACTTATTTGGCAATAAGTGTTATAAAAACATTGTAAGAATAAAGACAAAGAAAGTTTAACATCCCTACTCTCAAAAAATCTTGTGAATGGCCACAAGGAAACAATGAGACAAATGAAGAATGGGGCATTCTTCAAAGTATCACACGAAGAAAAGAAATGTCCTAGATGAGAAGAAACTAAAGAGAGACAGAAATCACATCCCTTGAGGGGCGCCTGGGTGACTCAGTCGGTTGAGCATCCGACTTTGAGCTCAGGTCATGATCTCACGTGAGTTCTCTCATGAGTTCTCGCCCCACATCCGGCTGGCTGCTGTCAGCATGGAGCCCACTGTGGGTCCTTTGTCCCCTTCTCTCTGCCCCTCCCTGCTCATGTGCTCTCTCTCTCTCTCTCTCAAAAATAACAGTAAAAAAAAAAAAAAAACCAACAGAAAAACAACAGTGAAAAAGAAAACACATTGCTTGAGCCAAGAATCCCGGTTTGGGAAAAAAAAAAAAAAAAACCTAATAGCTGTAAAAGGCTCTCTAGGACAACAAGGGAAATCTGAATATTGGCGAGATATTACATAATTAGAGAATGGTCATTTATTTCTTTTAACTAGACAATGTATTCATGCAGAACAAAGTCCTTTTCCTCAGGAGGGGCACAGCCAAGCATTCAGAGCTTAAGTGACCTGATGCCTGCAACTTACTTTCAAAAGGTTGCACGCATTCATATTCATGTTGCAAAATGTAAGCTGTTGAGTCCACGGCAGACATACACATGGGATATTCACAGCTCTAGTCTCTTAACCTTTTTACAGGTCCAAACATTTTTGTTAAAAATGTTGGGGAAAAACAGAATGTGTGTTTACAAAGGAATATACAGTACCAAGGAAAGAAAATGAACTTTAGGGTCGGGGAGAGCTGGGTTTGAATCCTGACTCTGTCACTTCGGGGACTTGGAGACTTTGTAGCTAACATCACCCCTGAACACAGTGCTTCAGTCCCTGGTAACAGCGAGGAATCCACAAACGTCAGTTCCAGCCTTCCTTCCCGATAGACACCAAGTATTCTCCCCACCCTCAGGCAGGAACCCAGAGGGCAGACGAACTTTCCTCCTGGGACGAGACTCCCACCACCAGCTCTCCCTAACCCTCCCTTCCAGGCTACACAAAGGGCATCACGCAATCTGCTTTAGCAGCAGACCCTTCTCCAAACTCTCCCTGCGTATCTTCTTCAATTACACATTTTTCCTACTGAAGCCACATGGGGGATCTTGGGAGACAGGAAAAAGGTGGCAGTGATGGTAGAAATAAATAGGGGGGAAACAAATTTGTGCCTTTTCATCAAAGCGTCTTGTAAGTTCTCCCAATATTTAGGTAACTGCCAAAATCCTACAGTGGAAAAGGACAGGGAACCGGTGTTTCCCGAGCACCTACTATGCACCAAGAAGTGTGAAGGCACACAAATTATCCCATTAAATCCTCAAAGCAGCACAAATCATTCGCAGTTTAGAAAAATTAAATAACTCGCCAAGGATAAGTCGTCTGACCCTCGGGTCCTGGTAAGCTGTCCATCATTCCTGCTAGGATAATTTCAAATATCCACCATTTCTACAGAAATTACAAAGAGTAAGTAACACGTGAACAAGTGCACAATGTGGGGTGTTTATGTAATGACGGAAATCAATTAACAAAACATTTCCTAACGGCAACTTATGGGGAATAAAGAATGGCAACCAGTTAACACCGTGGCCACACAGGGCTTTCTCATCCCACCTAAGGGGACACAAATTCACACAACTGCTGAGCTAGATTTCCATTCAGTGGGCCAGCTGCATGCATGGCTGCAGTCTTTACTGAATGAGGTCTGAGAACTGGAGTTCAAGCCCCCAGATGGTCTACGTCCAGTTGGTATTCGCCACCTTGCCCGCTGGACTTCCCGCAGGCGGAAATAACCGGCCGCTGGGTCCAACTATTTTAAGAGCAGAGGATGAAGGACAGAGCCAGAACGTCACGTTCCACAAAAAGATCAACATCACACGCATGTCTGAGATAGCTCACCTCTGTTAGGTTCCTGGTAAACCTGCACTTTGCCCATCTCCACCCCCAGCCGCCTAGGGAAGAGAAAAGGGGGAAAAAGCTGAAAAGGTAATAGAAATAAAATCGACTCAACATCTTTACTATTTAAGGATGATTCATAAATTGATTGAAAATGAGACAAAGCGAAACAAAACAGAGGCACTCTTACCATAAAATTTAAAGTGGATACGATACTGCCTGTCGCTCCGTTACCTAACCCCCACCCCACGCCTCCCCAAGAAGGCCTCCGGAGGCCAGCTTAGCCTGATCGAGCCTGTCCCTGGGCTACACCAACCCCTCCTGCCTTTGAACCTTCTGTTCCCTCTGCCTGGAGGGTTTCTCAATTCACGTACCATCCCCTGGGCTTAAAAGGCACCTGAGCTAAAATAGAACAACCTGCACAAACCTTTCCCTTCATCCCGTTTTCTTCACACTATCACCACCTGAAATTCTCGTTTGTTTTGTTGACTTTCTTCTCGTCTGGCTCCCCTACTACACAGAAGAAGAAAGGATCCTGACTGTTCAGTTCACTGTTAATCCCCAATATCTAGATCAAGGTCTAATACATAGTAGGGGGTTCAAACTTTATTTAATAACTAAAACTAGACTGAACTACAATCTATGTAAACTATGTTCATACAGAATACACTTCGTTGCTCTTCATACGCAAGTAATTCTCCACGTATGCGGCACCTAACACAATCCCTGGCACTTATAGAGACTCGATAAACGTCTGCCGAACGAACGTGTAGGGAGTTACGACAGTTCACAAAAAAAGTGAGCCCTTAATATACAGACGATACACAGACCAACTACAAAACATCTGTTCTCAAGTTTAACAATCAGTGCTATTCCGATAGTCAAATTTAAAACATGACATAATGAGGGCGCCTGTGACTGGAAGAAATGAAGAACCTTCACCTCCATTGGCTCCTCGAAACGATCATCACACTTGAAGTGATCATCAGAAAAGCATAAGGAGGGGAGCCTGGGGGGCTCAGCCAGCTAAGCATCTGACTTCAGCTCAGGTCATGATCTCACGGGTTGTGAGTTCGAGGCCGCATCAGGCTCTGTGCTGACAGCTCAGAGCCTGAAGCCTGCTTCAGATTCTGTGTCTGCCTCTGCCTCTCTCTCTCTCAAAAATAAACATAAAAAAATTGTTCTTACAACATGACATACTGAATATGGATTTTAATGGCACGAAGTACTCACTCAGCAATTTTCTTTGAAAGCTCCATACACGAGGAGTTAGAATTTGCCGAAAACAACACCAGACCTCCTTTCGTTATGTTCATCTTGGTTTCTAATTCAGGTGGCGCCACACAAAACATCAAAACCTTCTTGGTTTTCCAATTCTCAGAGCCTAGGAGGATTAAAAGCATATTAAGAACCACCACAGAATATGAAATTCACCTGAATGAACTTTTTTTTTTTTTTTTTTTTACTAGCAAATGACTTAAGCTGAAGGAAATTAGTTTTCGCCATGATGGAGTCTTTTATATCAAATATATGTATGGACAAATAAAAAGTTCATTTGGGTTTCAGGGTTCCGGATTTATGGAAAAATGTTACTGCATGATTTAATTAGTTTTCATGACCACTGGGAACAAACGATAAACTTACAAGAAAGGCGGAGCTGAAGAGCTCAGTGTTTTACTGTTTGCTGCTTAAAGTCAATTATGGACAACCTCCTTTTATTCTCTGACAACAAAATTCCTCCTGGATTAACACACAGAAAAATGGCAGAGCCATTAGCAAGGACATGGACTGATCGATCCTTCAATGATGAATAAAATAGCCCATCTGTGCCCAGCTTTTCCTATAATAACTATTTACCCCCAAACCTCCCCCTTGGCTGCCAGCTGCCTCTCTGATGCCCTGAGTCATGTCTAAGCTGGACCTTGGCATCTAAGTTTTTCTGAACTGGAACACAAGGCTGAGACCAAATAATAACCCCAAAGGGAAGGAAAGCAACCACCCAACTGACAGGCAGCAGGGCACAAACAGAAAAACCCCTGGCCCGAGAGTCATCAGAGCCAAGGTGGTAATCCCACGGGCCGTTCAGGGGCTCCTTCACTCTCTGGGCTGCGTCCTTATCACCCAAGGAAGGTACAGGACTAGATGCCGTAGCAATAACCTAGTAGGCCACGGGGCGGGGGGACCTTCCCGGCGAGCCCACTGCATTTCCTCGGTTGATGTCTCCAGGAAGATTACAAAGGGACCGAAGCCAAGCGGATCTTTCTTGTTACTCTTAAATTTTAATTCCACTGGTACACACACACATTCTCCTCGTGAGGAACTGAAACTTGATGTTTAGGCTAACATCACTAGCACCAATCCCAGGCTCCTTCCCACCCACGTCCCCAGGAACGGACAGTTCTTATCAGTTTGATACGGCCACCACCTGACCTGTACCCATTCACATGCGACCCCCGCCTCATAAAAAAAATATGTACAAAAATACTTTTCTAATGTAAAAAAAATCATTGTGCAAATTTATCTATAATCTTTTTTGTTAAACGATGTATTTTGACAACCCGGGGGTTGTATATTTACAAAATATACTTTTGAACTGCTTCGAGTACTCCATGGTGCGGAGATGTCACATGTAGCGGGTCACCATCCTAAACAGGGCTCCTAGCGCACGTGTGCGCGTCTCTGCTGTAATTGCAAGAACCGCTGGGTCCTTGGGGCAGGGCAATTTATAGGTACGGACGCACCAGCAGGCTAGGAGAGCACATTTCCCGAGAGTGCCTCTTACGGGGCATCCCGTGATGGGAAAAATGGAGCACTACAATGAAAACTGACCTACAGCCTATGAATTCCAAACACAAACACATGCACAAATGACCAAAGCCCTAAGGAGACCAACGAGGATACCTACGATGGAAAGTGGCTCGGGAGCAGGGATCAGCCAACTACAGCCCACGGGCCAAACCAGATCCCTCCAAATGCTCGTTCTGTACATAAAATCATATTGGAACACAGCCATGCTCACTGCCTACAAACTGTCTATGGATACAATGATAGAGGTGAGTACAGGCCATACAGCTGAAAACACTGATCATCTGGGCCTCCACAGAAAGTCCGCTGACACCTGCTTTAGGGCAGTGTGGGCCAGAGTGGCTGGTACAGATGAAAAAAAGAATGTATTTAGTCATCAATACTCAAAGTTGGAAGAGATCTTAAGTATCTTCCAACACCATCTCTCAACCAATGCTATGTCTGTCTTTAGGAACAGATGGCACAGGTCTGGAGACAGAAACAATAAAAACTCATTCTCCTGTAGTTATAAATACAGGCTTTGGAGTCAAATTCACGATTGCATCTGGGCTCAACTCACTGCGAGGTTCTGTATGAATGAGTCTCTCTTAGCCTTAGGGTAAAGTGACCTTACAGGGTTGCTGTAAAATTAATTTCTGTACAGCACTTAACACAGTGTGCCACACAGAGGATCTGCTTGGTAAATGGAAGCTGGCTACATTGGTATCCACTTTCAAGGTTTTGGTTTTCTACTAAACAAGTGCGGTTACATGCATATGTTGGCCATCTTGTTACATTCCCCAAACCTCAAATAAGAAGCTTCTTAAGGTACCACAGTGTTCTTGACAGGACATGGAACACTCAGAACAAAAGCATCTGAGGGTAGAAAGAGCTCTGAGAGATAACCAGGCCCATCTACAGGACTCCCGCCAAGGAGCCACTCCAGGTGCCTGAACAGCTCGAGCCCAGGGCCATATCCTAGGGGCCCATCATTCCAAATTCTTCCTTAGAACACGCTAAACTTCCTCTCCCTGCCCTCAACACCTCCTGGTCTTTGCCCTTTCCTTGATAATTTACAGGAAACATCAAATTCCTTTTCCACTGGGCAGTGCGCAACCTATCTCAAGATGGCTCTCTTGCCTCTGTGCCTTCTCTTCCCCAGGATACTTCCTGCAGCCTTTCGTTATTGGTCACAGTTTGAACGCCCTTCACCACTGACTGTGGTCTCTTACGTCCTAAGTCTTCCGACATCAGGTTTCTATAACCAAAACCCACCACCATCAAAACGGCACAGGTAGGGGCATCCATTTGGAAACGGTTATCGACAGTCATATTCTGCGCCTACTCACTGCACAAGATGTTCAAACTTAAGGGCTGTTGCTAGCTTGGGTTCTCCTTTTCCCTACTGGAAATTCAAGTTGTACTCCCTACCAAGCTTCAAAAAAGTGAGTTTTAGAGATTATCCTCAGAAACATAATCACCAGGATGGGGCCTGGCAGAAGGCTCATTACCACAAAGCTTTAGCGTGAAATGGAAAGTGAAGAGAGCACTCTCATTCTCCCTGCTCCGCAACCCTGTAAACTACAGCTGCTTTTACATTTACCCTAAATTTACCCCACAATGTGTGAGAATTATTTATAACACAGATGAAAACACGTCCTTTTCCGAGGCTCTCAGTACCTTTCGAAAAGCAAACCCTACTCCTCTCTTGAATGAGACTGGACAATCTATGAAGTCTCCTGAATGAATCCGCACTGAAAGACCACTCGCTTTGGATGGTGCCAGCAGTCCTTCCAAAACCACTTTTCCACATTTCAGATGAGGAAGGCTTGCCTTAAAGTGTGATGCTTTCCCTCCAAAGCATCCGCTGCAAACACCTCCTATCTAAAGACACCGGAGTAAGCGTGAAATCCCGGGCTTGCCTTCCGTGGTTACTAGCGACCCGTTCTTGGGTAGGTGGCTTGGCCCTTCCCTTCCTGACAACAGAGATAGATGTCTGGGAAGATCAGCTTCCCCACCAGTACCGAAGGTCCAGGACAGCAGAGATTTTTTTTTTTTCCCCATTATATTCCCTGCTGTATATCCGGTGCCTAGTACCTGGTACATGGGGGCGCAACGGTGTTTGCCAAAGTAACAAACAGTTGTTGAATAAAGCCTGACCTCACTGAGTCGCAACAATTAACAAATGGTACTCAAAGCAGTCTGCAAACTAAAAAGCATCATAAGATGCAAACAACTATTATTTTTATTGCTGACGTACCTCGCTCAAAAACAACTGCTTTTTATATCAGTACTGAAGAGAATTAGGGCAAAACCTAAGCCGAATTAATCTTCCGTGTCTCTGTGATCCCAGGCTCTTTGCCCGTCTCTCCAGCAGCACGTTTTCTTACAGCTAACGCTGTTTTCTAAGTGCTCTGAATTCTTACGGCAACTCAAGAAAGCAGGTACTCGAAGTGGACCCATTTTACACATGGGGAAATGTGGCCGGAGATTAAGAAACGTGCTCAAGGCTGCGCGGCTTCTAAGCAGCTGACGACAGCTGAGTTTCAGTCTGACTTGTAGCAGACAGTTGTATGCAACGGCACAGAAAATGATGATACTCCCATGCTGAATTCAGCATCACAGCAGAATCAGACAAACACCCAGATTTTTTTAAATGTCTAGACAGGCCTTGTTTGAAATACAATTTATACCAGGTGTTGAAGAAAGAACACAACACATAACTTTTAGTATTTCCCCTTTTGGTCATTTGTACCGGGGCAAGAAAAGAACAAGCCATATATGTTCAATGATGGTCACTGCAAGATTTCTTTTAAGAGCAACACTGGACAGATAGAAAGCATCCATAATGGGGTAATTAAGTAAAATTCGGAAATATATAGTCAACATAATAAAAACGGTAAATATCCAGGACTCTGTACAGTGCTTATGTTAAGTGAATAAGCGCAGAATTTCATCTCTGCTAATCAAAACTGGGTAATCATGGTATATAGACCGGGTCAGGGTAGGAACACGGGCAGGAAGAAGGGTAGGATTTAGCGGAGTTCAATGATGTGGCTGAATTATTTTTATTTGCTCATTTAAATCTTCTAAACGTAAGAAATCACACTTCTTCATGCTCCAAATCCCCAGTCTGCATTTCCTTATTCTTTATAAAAGCTAAACACCCAAACTGCGCCAATATTAAAATAAAGGGGGAAAAACCCTATCGTCAATGCAATATGCTGGGGAAAAAACATTTTAAAGTCAAATAGTATCTAAAAATCACATCGAGGTCCTCCCTCAACCTCTGCTGGGTGAGCTCTGGGTGGAAAAAAAAAAAAAAAAAAAAAAAAAACAACCGGCCAGAGAAGAACAGAAATGGTCCGCGACTAGCAAGGCCAGTCAACTTAGAATCAGGGGCTGTGTCAGACCAGGGGCCGGAGATGGCTGGGTTGGAGGCTCGTTTTCTGAGCCGCCGGTCCCGTAATTAGGGCTCGACTCCCAAAGGCGCCCGGAGCTGGGTCACCCGGGACCGCGCGCCGGGCCCGAGCCCCGCGGGCCCCGCGAAGGAGAGGAGGGAGGGAGGGAGGGAGGGAGGGAGGGGGCGGCTGCGGGCGCGAGCCCGGGGTCGCCCCGCCGTATCCCCCCGCCCAGCCGCCGCCCCGGGACCGCGCGACCCGTCCGCCAGCCGGCGCCGCGGGACTCCCCGCCCCTTGCACCTGCGCCCCGCACTGCCGGAGCCCGCCGGTCCGCGCCGCCACTCGTCGCTGGCTCCCGCCCGCCTACCTGGCCCCGACCCCAGCCCCGGCCCCGCCGCAGCCTCGGCTGCCGAAGGAAGAAAGCGCCGGCTCTCCAGGCGGCTTCTCTAGGAGCAAAATGGCGACTCCATGCGCAAGAACGGCGTCCACGGCGACTGCGAGGCCTGTGGGCGGGGCAGAGGGCGGGGCCGGGAGCCGGGATTGCGGAGGCACCTGGCTCGCGGGCCGTGGGCGGGGCCCACCCGAGGGGAGGAGCGGGGAGGGGGGGGGGCGGGGGAGGTGCAGGCTAGAGAGGTGGGGCCATGCTGGCAAGAGGGGCGGGGAGGTGGACGGGGCTGAGCCTCTTTGGACCCCTGGGATGCGGGGGCTGTGAAAGCAAAGGTGTGGAATTACAAATGTCTGGGTTCAAGTCTTTAGTGGCTTGTAACCTTGGGCAAAGTCACTTCACCTCTCTGAGCCTCAATTTCCTCATCCGAAAAATGAAAATGACAGTAACATCTATCTCATAGGGTTATGAGGATTAAGTGAGATAACACCTGCAGAGCTTTGTAGCTCAGTTCCTGCCATGCAGTAAACAATCAGTTGGTATCATTATTTCCTTTGTTGACCTGTCTTCTTTTATATTTTTTATTTTTTTTAATTTTCATTTTTTTGAAGTTTATTTATTTTTGAGAGAGACAGAGACAGCATGCGAGTGGGTTCAGGCAGAGAGAGAGGGAGGCACAGAATCTGAAGCAGGCTGCAGGCTCCCAGCTGTCAGCACAGAGCCCGACGTGGGGCTCGAACTCATGAGCTGTGAGATCATGACCTGAGCTGAAGTCGGACGCTCAACCGACTGAGCCACCCAGGCGCCCCTCTTTTATATTTTTTAAATGTTTGTTTTTATTTTGGAGAGAGAGAGACAGACAGAGGATCCGAAGCAGGCTCCTCGCTGACAGCAGAGAACCCGATGCAGGGCTCGTGAGATCATGACCTGAGCCAAAGTCAGTCACTTAACTGACTGAGCCACCCAGGCACCCCAACCTTTCTTCTTTTATTTTGTTTTGTTTTGTTTTTTAACGTTTTTATTTATTTTTGAGACAGAGAGAGACAGAGCATGAAAGGGGGAGGGGCAGAGAGAGAAGGAGACACAGAATCGGAAGCAGGCTCCAGGCCCTGAGCCATCAGCCCAGAGCCCGACGCGGGGCTCGAACTCACGGACCGTGAGATCGTGACCTGAGGCTGAAGTCGGACGCCCAACCGACTGCGCCACCCAGGCGCCCCTCTTCTTTTATTTTGTAAAGGAATTGGTGCTTTTGGTATCCATTGCCTGAATTCTTTATAATCTAAATATAACCATATTTATATGGTTTATTTTAATTTTAAATATAATAATAGCAAATGCAGGGGCATCCGGGTGGTTCGGTCATGAAGTTCTGACTCTTCATCTCAGCTCAGGTCTTGATCTCAGCGTCCTGAATTCAAGCCCTGCATTGGTCTCTGCGCTGGGTATGAAACCTACCTAAACAAACAAACAAACAAACAAACAAACAAAGCAAATACATATGTAGCACTTACCCTGTATCAAAACAAGCCCTCTTAAGTCCTTACCATATATTAACCATAATGTATTTAGTCCTCACAAGGGCGTGAAGTAGACATTATTGCCTTCTCCGTTTTAATACCTATGGGAACTGAAACACCCACACTGAATGACTTGACAAATGACTAAGTGGACGAGAATTGCAATCCAGGAGGCCTGGCACCAAACTCTGCATTATGCTGATCCCTATACCACATTGCATCTCCAATTCTGCTTTGGATTTTTCACAAGCGTGAGGCATGAAATCATTCATTAAAGGTTGGGCAGCTAGCCAGAAGCAGCCAGCCTCTTATTTTACAATTGGGGAATACAAGCATCTCGATTTATGAGTTATAAATTGTGTGATCCTTCATGAAATGGCGTTAAGACAGTTCCTTTGCCTGACAACTTTACAGGGACATACTTCTTGCAAAGGGCACGACCCGTGAGCCCACTGATACATTCGCGGGACAAAACTGAATCCTCTTCCAGGAGCCCATCGTTGGGTTTTCGTCACTTCTCTTGCACTGCAATCTAACCCTTGCCCAACCTCACCTGCCTGCTTCGACCAGCCGCATGGGATCCACCTTTCACGTCACATGTCACGGTAGGAATGGATCGGACCGATCGGGACAGCTCATCCCTCTCAGCTCCAAGGATAGGCCGCTGAGCCAATGGGAGCCCAAGAGACACAAGCCAGAGCCGCGTGGGTAACTGTGGCGGGTGGCTCGCTCTCTTGCTCTGCTTGTCAGGATACCTAGAGGGGAACCACCGGGAAAAAATGCTGATAGAGGAACAGAGCGGGAGGGAGATAGACGGGCTCAGTCGAATTTAGGCTGAGCCTGAAGTCTGGAGTTCCCTGGATTTTCATTTATGGGAGCCAGTAAGTTTCTCCCCTCCACCCTCTTAAGCCAGCGTGAATTGGGTTTCTATCATTCTCAGGGGCCTGCGTGTTCTGCCCCTGCTTCTGTATTGTTTTTTCTCACCAGCCTGGTCCACCCTGTCCGCACTATAGGGTCCTTGCACGTGCTGTTCCTGCCTCCCAGAAGGCACTTCCTCCTGCAGTCCTCTCCCCCTGCATCTCAACACGACTGTCATTTTCAAGCCTTCCCCAAACCGTCCCCTCCCCAACCAAAAAACCTATTTCATGTACTTTTCCTTCACTAAGCCTATCATGATTGCCAATTACTGCTAATCATGCACTTACTTGGATGATTATTTCATAAATATCCCTATTCTAGGCCCCATAGCCTGTAAGCCCCATGCGGGCAGGCCGTTTGTGTCTTCTGCTGACCAGTATTTCCCAGTACCCAGAACAGTGTCGAACACAGGCATGGTACTCAAGAAATGTCTCTAAAATGGGTGACCTGAGACTTAGCCCCTTGGTAGAAAGGAGTTGGGCAATAGTACAGAATTATATAGTATTTGCACCACACAAAGAGAATGTTCTGGAAATTTTACAGATCCGCTTTCCTGAGCCAAGTATGGGCTGCTCCCGCATAGCATTGCTTCCAGGCTTCCAGTGAAATGGCTAGTTTCTCTTCAGTTCCCCTCACTGCAGGCACTTAGCTTCTAGTGTCCCTTGTCCATCTGCCTTCCATTCTCCAACGACTCTTTTGAAAGCCCTGGGAGCTGATGTCTCATCTCCCATTCTCATTATCCTTGGGGTTTAGGTCACGGGAGTCAGCTGTGGTGGACATCCGGCCCAGATGACCTACCAGTGACTGCAGCCCCAGTCACCACCTGACTGCAATTGTACGAGAGACCCTCGAGCGAGAATCACCCAGCTGAGCCCAATCAATCCACAGAACATTGAGCGATAACAATCAACTTTTGTATTAAGTCACTGAGTTTGGAGATGTCTTGTTACACAGCTATGGGTAATGAGAGAGAAAGGAGCAGAGCCAGAATTTGAAGACCGTTGTTGGGGGCGCCTGGGTGGCTCAATCGGTTAAGCGGCCGACTTCGGCTCAGGTCACAATCTCGCGGTCCGTGAGCCCGAGCCCCGCGTCGGGCTCTGTGCTGACAGCTCAGAGCCTGGAGCCTGTTTCAGATTCCGTGTCGCCCGCTCTCTGACCCTCCCCCCATTCATGCTCTGTCGCTCTCTGTCTCAAAAATAAACATTAAAAAAATTTTTTAATAAATAAATAAATGTTAAAAAAAAATTTATGAAGACCGTAGTTGGGCTCCTGGTGGTTCAGTTGGTTAAGTCCCGGACTTTGGCTCAGGTCATGATCTCACAGTTTGTGGGTTCAAGGCCCGCATCGGGCTCTGTGCTGACAGCTCGGAGCCTGCTTCAGATTCTGTGTCTCCCTCTCATGCGCGTGGTCTCACTCTCTCTCAAAAATAAGCATTAAAAAAAAAATTTTAAAGGCCATGGTCATTTCCACCCTAATGCAGTTTTGGGCTAGTGTATTGCTAGGCCTTGATAATCCCTTGCACAGTTGGAGGTTTACTGAGTCTGTATGTATTACAGAAGTGATCACCTTGCCTGCATCACATTGTTGACCACATTCAAGGGCTGAACTGTTGCACGTAAAATATGAATCAAGACACCCACACCTAAAACATTCCCCCTCAAACTTTTTTTTTAATGAAACTTTTTTATTTTTATTTTTTTTTTTTAATTTTTTTTTCAACGTTTATTATTTTTGGGACAGAGAGAGACAGAGCATGAACGGGGGAGGGGCAGAGAGAGAGGGAGACACAGAATCGGAAACAGGCTCCAGGCTCCGAGCCATCAGCCCAGAGCCCGACGCGGGGCTCGAACTCACGGACCGCGAGATCGTGACCTGGCTGAAGTCGGACGCTTAACCGACTGCGCCACCCAGGCGCCCCTGAAACTCTTTTTTAAAGGGAGAGGAAACTTGCTATCGTTTTGGAGAAGTTTTTCAGCAGAGTGGCATAGCAGAAAATACAGGCATCTCCAAATACATGTTGAAATGAGAACTCAGGGACTTGACCATCAGTCACTAAAACCAGGGTCTGCCTCCTGCCCCCTCATTGCAGAAATGACCCCCAACGGAGAGGTGAGGGCACCTCTCTGAGCCTCAGTTTGCTCACCTGAAAAATGGATACTAAGATTAGTGGTCGTATGGGGATTCCGGGTAGGGAATGACTTCTCCGAGGGATCCAGGACTAAAAGGCCACCAGAGGAAGCTCTCTGGCAGCTGTCTCTCCACTCTTGCATCGCTGGCCATCAGTGGCTTTGTTTCTTCTCCAAGTGGAGGAGTATGGCAGCTGGCCTGGCTGTGGAAGGCAGCAGGGACCAGGGGCCTGCTCGCTAGTCAAGGGAACTTTGTAAGTTTCCATCATTGAACCCTTTCCCTCATCCTCTGGATTTTCTCCTTTTTCTAGTCCCCCTCCCCCCCAAAATGAAAAAAACTTCATTATCTTTCATGATTATTAATATTTACATGTAAAAAAAATCCAAACACACAAAGAGAAAAAAGTAAAAAGATATTTGCCATTATCTCACCATGGACAGATGGTCACTCCCGACATTTTTTTAATCTCCCTTTTTCACTTAACAATTTATTGCAGACATAGTTCACGTTAATGAACTTAAGTCAAGGTCATCATCATGTGTACCATGGACTAAACAGCACAGACTTGGCAGAGAAAGACAAATATCCTACGACTTCACTCATCTGAGGGCTTTAAGACACAAAACAGATGAACATAAGGGAAGGGAAGAAAAAGAATTTAAAAACAGGGAGGGGGACAAAACAGAAGAGACTCTTAAATATAGAGAACAAACTGAGGGTTACGGGAGGGGTTGTGGGAGGGGGGATGGGCTCAATGGGGGAGGGGCGCTAAGGAATCTACTCCTGAAATCACTATTGCACTAGATGCTAACTAACTTGGATGTAAATTAAAAAATAATAATAAATTAAAAAAAAAAAAACAGCATAGACTTGGGACCCAGTCAGCCTATGTCTAAAGTCCTTCTCCTCTGCGATCTTCACCCTTCCATACCTGCTTCCTCAGCTGTAAGAGGGGAATGATCGTAGCGGCTGCCTCATAGGGTTGTCGCGGTGACCAAGTGAGTTATTACCTGGCATGCTGTTGCCAACCACTTTCTGTTCGCTGCACTTACTCTGCACTACGGTGATACGGATGGACTGTGCCGGTCTTAACCCGTCTCTAAATCTGAGCACTTTTCATTAAGATACACAAGCTGTCTTTGCACCTCTGCCCGAGTGTTTTCTCACAATTACTCGAGGTAAACTTGTTGGTCCAAGGGTATGCAATTTTTCAAATTTTGTCCCCAAGAAACTTTGTGCGAATTTACATTCTCGCCAAAAACAGGAGGAGTGTCCATTTCTCCTCATCCCCGCTCACACCGAGCACTATCACTTTTGGGTTTTGTTTTTTACTTGGTCCAGTGGATTGTCAATGTTTCCTGGGCTTTTAAAATTACTCGTCCGCATCAAGCTGCCCGTAGCTCCCCTGGCCACCTTGCTAGCTGACCTTCAGCTCCGTTCGTTCACTCCACAAATATTGATTGAGTACCTACCACGTGCCAGGCCCAGTTAGAGAGCTGGGCTGCGGCAGAGAATGACAAATCACCTACCTCATGAGATGGCCAAGGAGTAGGCGAGCCACTGCATGCTAAGTGTTTAGCAACTGCCTGCTTTAGCACCCGGGAAGCTATACTATCTAAGTGAGACCTTTATAAATAAACACAGAATATACATTTTGTAAATGTATAAATGATATTGCATCACTGTATATATAACATTATCATTATACATAAAATGATAATATCAAGTATTATCATTATCATGTTTAGCCACAGGACCTAAGAAGTCACTTCTCTCTCTCCCTCAGTCTGCTCATCTATAAATGTCTGCCCAAGAGAATTTTAAAGGGTTGTTTTGGGGTTTTGGTTTATTTATTTTGAGCGAGAGAGGGGCGCAGGGTGCACAGGGGAGAGGCAGAGAGAGAGAGGGAAAAAGAGAGTCCCAAACGGGCTCCACACTCTCAGCACAGAACCCGACTCACGAACCGTGAGATCAAGACCTGAGCTGGAATCAGGAGTTGGATGCTTAACTGACTGAGCCACCCAAGTGCCCCCAAAACAGTTGTTTAAACACATACTTGCATACAGATGTGAAAAGCAGGGGTTCTTAAACTGGAATGCCTATCTTAATCAACTGGAGAGATTGTGAAAACACAGAATGCCAGGCCCAGCCCCAGAGTTGCTGATTCAATGAGGTCTGGTGGAACCTGAGCCTCTGCATTTCTAACAAGTGTCCATGGGCTCTCGATGCCTCCGTCCAGCAGTCATGCTCCGACGGCCACTCTCTGGGAGCTCTAAGGATGAAGGAGAGAGTGGATATTGATGAGCTAGTAGCCATTCCCATCACAGATGGGAAGGGGCCCTGAACCGTGTCCCACGAAGGAGCGCTCACAGCATTAAGACCTTCCAAGGCTTTGCCTTTGCACACTTCCTCCACATCCTCTATATAAATATATGAAAATGCATCCGCATATCATGGAAAATTAAACTCTTTGCTATAAAATAAAATTTGGAAGGGTGTTTTATGATGGTGCTTCTGAAATCATTTGGCCATAGGTGAGTCCCTCAACCTCTGACTGACGGATTTCTAAGCAATCAGCGTTCATCTTACTTTATGGGAAATCCTTACAAAGTGAGAAAATCTAAGCCCCATGTTTTCCACTGTCCTGAAAATTGTGTGGACATTAGATTTAATGATGAAGAGGTTGACTATAATGCTACACTTTGTGGACTTTTAATTAAACATTTATTGGGGCACCTGGATGGCTCAGTCAGTTGAGTGTCGACTTCGGCTCAGGTCATGATCTCATGGTTCGTGGCTTCGAGCCCCGCGTCGGGTTCTGTGCTGACAGCTTGCTCAGAGCCTGGGGCCTGCTTCGGATTCTGTGTCTCCTTCTCTCTCTGCCCCTCCCCTGCTAGTTCTCTGTCTCTCTCTGTCTCTCAAAAATAAATAAACATTTAAAAAAATTTAATAAAAACACATTTATTAATATTGGTTTTGCAGGGCTTTAAAAAATGTTTTGGATGCAATGAAAAAAAAAATTAGGTCTTGGGGCGCCTGGGTGGCTCAATCGGTTGAGCATCAGACTTCAGCTCAGGGCAGGATCCCACAGTTCGGGGGTTCAAGCCCCACAAGGGACTCGCTGCTGTCAGCACAGAGTCTGCTTGGATCTTCTGTCCCCCCTCTCTCTGGCCCTCCCCTGCTCTCTCACTCTCTCTCTTAAAAATAAATAAACATAAAAAGATCTAGATCTCAAATATAAATGAAGGCCCTTGAAATAGTCCTAATCCCTAGGCTTGGTGCCAAAGAAGTTTGCCAAACAAAGTGGAAGCTCTCCTGAAGATCCTGGACATGGACCCTGGAGAGGCTCCCCACCTGGAAATCACTGCAGGGCTGTCACAGGGGAGGGAGCAGCTGGGCCCTGTTCCTCACCCAGGCTCCAAACGGAGTCAGGGCAGGAACGGCCAGGAAACCTGTTTCGTCTCAGCCTCAGGAAGCTGGTCAGGGCTGCCAGCACAGGGCCTGTCCTGACCGGGGAGGAGCCACTGGGAATGGCAACAGAGACACCTCTGTAGGTTAGGATGGGCTGGGTTCTGCTGCAGCAACAAATGAGCCCCAAATAATCATTGGTCATATCAACAAAGAGTTCTTTCTGACGCCATGTGTCCACCACGGGTCATCTAGAAGCTCTAATCCATATGGCCCACGCTCCCGCCAGCCTGAAGCCACAACCCCCACGTGGGCCACTGTCCCCCTCCCAGCGGAGAGAAAAAAGAGATCTGTGGCTAATTGTGCATCAACCGTTACCGCTTCCGCTGGGAAATAGCATGTGTCACTTCTCCTCCCGTTGGACAAAGGTACTCTCCTTGACCAAGTTCTCCTCAGGCTCCTCTGAGTTCTCTTTCGACCAGGGCATGACTTTTGGATTTCTGTGCTCCTCTTTGCTTTGTCCAATTTGGGCAAGGATCTTGCTGAGTCAGTCTAGCCAGAATCCGCCCTCCTCCCATCACCTCCTTATCTTATGAGGTGGATTACCTCATCTTTCTTTGGGGGGCATGGAAAGAACAGATGAGTTCATTGGTGCTTATCAGAAAATTCCTGGGGCACTTGGGTGACTCAGCTGGTTAAGCGTCCAACTCTTTATTTCAGCTCAGGGCATGATCTCATGGTTCGTGAGTTCAAGCCCCACATCAGGCTCTGTGCTGACAGTGCAGAGCCTGCTTGGGATCCTCTCGCTCTCCCTCTCTCTTTGCCCCTCCTCCACTTGCGCTCTGTCAAAATAAATAAACACTTAAAAATCTTAAGTTTTCTGGCATGTGGTATTATCTTTCGGTTACGTAAGATATTCTCCTTTAAAGAGGTACATGCTTAAGTATTTACAGGTGAAAAGTTACAAGACCACAGGAGTGGGTTTCAGGTGAGGGCTGGCCATCAAACTCACTGCGCCCAACGGCTCACCCAGCCCCTTAGAAAAGATATGGAACAGGAAAAGTGGACTTCACAAACAGCTTTCTTTTGTCCTTAATTTTTGCAATGAACAGTGTTCTAGCTGTAGGCAACATCAACAAAGGGAAGCCACTGGCTCTGGGGTCCCTTGCTAGTCAAGTTGCCCTGTAAAGGTTAAGAGGCTCCTTCCTATTCTTCCGTAAAGCTACAGTCAATTACACGTTATGCCAGGAATAACAAAACAATACACACACACACACACACACACACACACACAAACTACCTTCAACCCGCCCCCTCCCTCCCAAAAGGGAAACTTTCCCACATAAGCAAATTGTCCTAGATTCCACTTCAGTCAAGTTTTGTGCCAGAGACCAGATGAATCCAGGCCCCCATTTTTCTCTCCCCACCACTCGCTTTTCATCCTTAGTGTTGCTTCCACTCGTAGACAGCTCATCAGACGGTGGTTAACAGCTTCTGGAGCTGTCTCCTTCCAGAAAGACATTCAGCAGCCTCGGCCCTCGCATTCGCCGCAAAAGTCCCAGGCTCACTCTGATTGGACAGGCTCGGTCACAGTCCCACCCCTGAGCCAATCAGTTAAGCCAAGGAATATTAGCCCTGATTGGCCTACCCTGAGTCACATGCCCCACACCTGGATCTAGGGTGGAGTCAGCAGGGGCAAAGAGCCCTAGGAATGGAGGCGGGGGAGGGGACGACTGGGTGTGGCTGGGTTCTGGAAGGTGGGGTGGGGTTAGAGGCAGCTGTCGGAGATGAGAGCCGAGAGGGAGTTGACTTGGTGACCAGGTCCCAACCCACTTCAGAGGACATGTGGATCTTAGTTGGTTCTGAGTACTTCTTCAACCTGTAGGTCCCCACAGTGATTTTTTTTGGACACGGTGTGCGCTTGGCTGGTTGGCCGGATTTTTTTTCTTCTCCCCCAAGTATTAATTAACCTGTTTTCCTCGCGCTCAGCCCAGCCCATGTCTGGAGCCAGCACTGGCTGGGTGTCGTAGTTCACAAAGTGACCACGAGGTGGAGATAGAGAGGCGAGAAACCTGTCGCTAGTCTTCGGTTTTTGTTTACTTCCTAGTGAAGTATAAAATACATATAGAAAAGTGCATCTTACAGATTCAGTTCAATGAATTCTCACAAACAGAGAAAATGAATGTAACCAGCATTCAATCATCTCAAGAGGCAGAATATGACCAACACCTCGGGAGCCTCCCTCTTGCCTTCTGCCAACCCACTCCTCCCTCTGCGTGCAAAGATCACCACTGTCCTGACTCACAGAGCTCTCTGTTCATCAATCTTTGTTTTGTCATCTACACCCATACAGTCATACCGTATGTGCTCCTTTGGGTCTGGCCTTTTCATTCAACATTCGTTTGTGAGCTTTATCCATGTTGTCATGTGTAGTTGTATTTTTTTTTTAATGTTTATTTATTTTTGAGAGACAGAGTGTCAGTGGGGGAGGGCAGAAAGAGAGAGACACAGAATCGGAAGCAGGCTCCAGGCTCTGAGCTGTCAGCACAGAACCCGATCTGCGCTTGAACTCAAGAACTGTGAGATCGTGGCCTGAGCCAAAGTCAGGCACTTAACCGACTGAGCCACCCAGGCGCCCCAGTTTTATTTTATTTTTTTGTCAAGTAAATGCTACCCCCAAAGAGGGACTCCAAATCACAACCCCGAGATCAAGAGTCACATGCTCCACCGAGTGAGCCACCCAGACACCCCTGTAGTTGTATTTTTGAATGAACACAGTTCATTATGGTTCTGTAGTTCCCACATCGCTTGTCCTTGCTGTTGTTGATGGGCGTTTGGGTAATTTCCGGTTTGGGGCCATTATGCGTAGTGCTGTTATGAATCTTTCACTTCACGGAGATTATATGTATTTTTGTTGGGTGTATACCTGTGAATGAGATTGTTGGACCGTTGGTTATATAAATATTTGTTTAGCATTGGCAGCTACTGCCAAGCTGCCTCCAACACAGTTGAGCTGATTTACATACCCATCGGTGGTGCAACAGTGTTCCAGTTGCACAGGTATTTTCTGTCTTTTCCACTGTGGCCATTCAAATCCGTTAGGCTTTTTTTTTTTTTTTTTTTACTTTATTTGTTTATTTTAAGAGAAAGAGAGACCGCGGGGGAGGGGCAGACACAGAGGGAGAGAGAGAATCCCAAGCAGGCTCTGCACTGTCAGCGCTGAACCCGGACACGGGGCTCGATCCCTCCAACCAGGAGATCAAGACCTAAGCCAAAATCAAGTCGGACATTTAACCGACTGAGCCAACCGAGGCGCCCCTTAACAGCTTTATTAGGTATAGCTGATATACTGTAACGTTCACAAGTCAATGATGTTTGGTAAATTTGTGGAGTTGTGTAATCACCATCGTGAACCAAGTATCGAAAATTTCCTTCACTCCAAAAAGATCTCTCATGTCCTTTTTAGCTTGGGTTTTAACCTCCTTGTTTTCAACAGCCTTAGGCATTTCCTTGGTTCCAGGCACTTGGCTAAGCATATCAGTGATTTTAAAAATCAGTAAGACCTGGTCCTTGCAGCCTAGGGAGAGACAGACATGGAATCCAATTACGGTGATTCAGGGCAAGCACAGAGCACCATGGCATGTGTAGTGACCCAGAAAAGGTTGAGGGATCCCGATTGCACCTGGTGGGGATGACAGGGAAGGAGAATCAGCTTGGCCACCACCTGGGGGAAAATGTCCCTCCAAAGAAGAGCTCAGCTTTCCGGGCCTTGCTTGGCGAACTTTCCCAACCAGGGGCTTGATTAGGGGACTCTGCCCTTTATACCCACAGCTTTCTGGGTTTCAGCTCAAGTCCACCTCCCCCACTAGACTGAGAGCTCTTAAGGACGAGGGTCTCGGCTCACTCTTTCACTGTTGTGTTTAGGGCTTGACACAATGTCTAACACATAGTAGGTGCTTGTATTAGCTTCGTGGGCTGCCATAAGAAAATACCATAAACTGGGGGGCCTGAAACAACAGAAATTTATTCTTTTATGGTTCTGGAGGCTCAAAGTCAGAAGTCAAGGTGTGGGCAGGGTCCCTCTCCCTCTGAAGTCTCTAAGGCAGGATGCTTCTTGGCCTTTTTTTTTTTTTTTTAACAACAATAACAACAACAAGAAAATGATTTATGTGTAACACAGCCCAGTCTCCATCACTTGAGCAAGCATAGAGGTAGAAAAGAGTCACACTGAAGCATCATGTGGCTTAAGGCAGAACTTTATGCCTCCCCAAACGGCAAGCCCGTCTCCTCCCAGAGAGCCATCCCAGAGCCAACCGAACACACAAACAGGCAAGCCCAGAATGAACTTGGGCCCAGGCCTCCGCACGTCTCGCCCTCCCCACCGCCCTCCGAGCTTCCTTGGCTTCAGCCTTCCACCCTTCCAGCCCAACCAGGCCAGCCCCCAGCTTCTGTGATTGCTGGCAGTCCTCGCCTTGTAATACATGTCTCCAACCTCCGCCTTGTCCTCACGTGAGAAACAAAGGCAAAAGAAAAAAAAATATGCGTACCATTTACAGCCCATTGACAAGTCCTTGAGACAGGCAGAGCGGCCTTCCTCTGGGAGCTCAGCTGCCTCGATGATGACACCTTGCTAAGGGCAAAAGGCAATCCTAGCTTAACATTACCCTGACCTCCAGGATCCTATAGGTCTACTTTAACACATAAAAATTCCTTTGGTGGGGGGTCCCTAGGTGGCCCGGTCGGTTGAGCCTCTGATTCTTGAATTTGGCTCAGGTCACGATCTCATGGTTTGTAGGATCCGGCCTCACGCCCGGCTCTGCGTTAACGGCGTGGAGCCTGGGATTCACTCTCTCCCCCTCACTCTGCCTCCCCTCTACTTGTGCACGTGCACTCCGTCTCCCGATCTCTCTCTCTAAATACGTAAATAAATAAGCATTTAAAAAATTCCTGTGGGGGGCAGCTGGGTGGCTCAGTACTTGAGCGTCTGACTTTGGCTCAGGTCACGATCTCAGTGTGTTCATGGGTCTCGACCCTGCGTCGGGCTCTGTGCCATCAGCACAGAGGATCCTCTGCTGGGGATCCTCTGTCTCCCTTTCTCTCTGCACCTACCCCACTTATGCTTTCTCTCTCTCAAAATAAATAAATAAACTTTAAACAATTTCATTTGGAAACTTCCTTTATCTCTACCCCCCGAGATATATGCTGGCAATCATCCGCCAAGCGTATGGCCCACTGATATCCGTCTGAAGGGTCTCATGACTAAGGCTGTATTAGACAGTAACGAACAACGTTTTCCTAATGACACCTAGGCCTCTCAAGGTCCCAGAAACCCTGCTTCCGAATTCCTTGGAGACTTAACGCTATCCCTAACCCCCTCCCAACTTAAAAGTGTATAATCAGTCTCTTCTCACAACCCCAGCACAGCTCTTTCTGCCCACGGGTCCGGTCCCTGTTGCTTTAATCAAATCAGCTTTTTGTACTGAAGACCTTTCAAAAATTCTTTCTTTTCCATTTTCTCTGAACCCCAGCATTGCCACATCAGTCCTCGCAAGGCATTTTCACGCTTGTGTCTTTGCATCCTTCTCCTCTTCTTCTGAGGACACCAGCAATATTGACTTTAGGGCTCCCACCATCCCAGTATGACTTCATCTGAACTTAGAACACCTGTATTCTGAGGTTCCAGTTGGACATGAATTTGTGTGCGTGTGTGTGTGTGTGTGTGTGTGTGTAGGAGGGAGCACTATTCAACCCAATACAGCACTCAACAGGACTCTGCTGGAAATCCCATTCTGCGTGCTCTGAGCTGATGCTCCCCCAGGAACTTGCTGCTGACTCTGGTGTGACAGTCACTTTAGTGGGGTTGGGGAGGGGACTGTTCCAGGAATCTGTCAGACCATATGTCCTGCTCACAATGGTTTTCTGGGTGTTCAGTCTGTTTTCTCCTAGAATCATTCCCCCAGTCCTGCTTCCAGACCAGCTCCCCATGGATGGCCAGGCCCTGGACGCAGTAAGTTAATACATCCCGCCTTCTCTCTCTCTCTCTTTTTTTTTTTTACTTCAAACATTAAAAAAAATATGCAAATAGTACATGGTGATTTTTATAAACTAGAAGAAAACAATTGTTTTCCTTTTAACTCAAACATTTCGTTACGTATTAAATAATACATGATGATATTTTTTAAACGTTTAAAAGTTTTTCATTTCTTTCCCTTTTCATTTCAAACATTTAAAAAATACACAAATTATTCACGGTGATTTTTTTTAACTTTTTCAAAAATTTATAGAATGCAGACAAATAGCACAAAGAGTTAGCCAGCTGCTGACCTGGGTATCTGTCCTTCCCTTCTTTGTATTTAAAAAAAAATTTTTTTAATGTTGTTATTTATTTTTGAGAGAGAGAGAGAGAGAGACAGAGTGCCAGCAGGGGAGGGGCAGAGAGAGAGAGAGGGAGACACAGAATCTGAAGCAGGCTTCGGGCTCTGAGCTGTCAGCACAGACCCAACGTAGGGCTCGAGCTCGCGAACTGTGAATTGCGAGATCATGACCTGAGCTGAACTCAGACGCCTCACTGACTGAGCCACCCAGGCGCCCCTGTTTTCCCCTTCTTAAATCTCCTGATTTTCAGCTGGTCAGCTGGTCACCTGGAAGAGAGACTATATTTCCCACTTTTCTGTTTCCCTGTGGCTAGGGTGGCCATGTGGCTAACTTCTGGCCAATGGATGAGACATAAGTGTTACATGACAGTTTCTGGGAAGTTTTCTGAAAAGACAGCTCAAGGGTGCCCATCCTCGCTCCCCCCCCCCCCAAACACACACTTAGAAATGGGATGTAGAGGCACCTGGGTGGCTCAGTCAGTTACACATTTGACTTTGGCTCAGGTCATGATCTTGCAGCCTGTGGGTTTGAGCCCCACATCGGGCTCTGTGCTCAGAGCTTGGAGCCTGTTTCGGATTCTGTGTCTCCCTCTCTCTCTGCTCCTCCCCCGCTCTCTCTCTCTCTCAAAAATAAAGAAACATAAAAAATAAAATAAAATAAAAAAATAGGATGTGGTGCTGGAGTGCCTTCTTGGAGCATGAGGACAGGGACATACCCTAGCGATGGGAAAACAGAAAGCTAAGTCAGCCTGAATCATCATTGTCTGTGGAGACACCATGGCAACCCTGGGCTGCCCACGCTCAGACTTATATGCATAAGAGAAACCAACTTCTTTCTTTCTTTTCTTTTTTTTTTTTTTTAAGATTTTATTTTTAAGCAATCTTTCCACCCAACCTGGGGCTCGAACTCACAACCCCGAGATCAAGTCGCGTGCTCTACTGATGGAGCCAGCCAGGCACCCCACGGGTGTCATCTTCTATCTTGTTCAAGCGTTTGTGTTTATTTCCTGTGGCCGCTGTAACACATGGGTGGCTTAAAGCAACACGCGTTTATCACCTCACAGTTTTGGAGGCTGGAAGTTTGAAATCAGTAGGGCTGGGCCAGAATCAAAGAGTCACCAGGGCCTCAGTCCCTCCAGAGGCTTTAAAGGAGAATTTGCTCCTCGCCTCTTCCGGGTTCCAGCCTTCCTCTGGTTGTGACTAGATCATTCCAACCTCCGCCTCCATCTACACTGCCTTCTCTGTGTGCGCGTCAACTCCCCCTCTGCTTCTTGGCCTACGAGGAGGAAATCCTTATCTCAAGACCCTTAACTTAATTACATTTGTGAAGACCCTTTCCCTGAATAAGGTAATACTTCCAAGGTTCCGGGGATTAAGAGTTGATAGCTAGCGTTTGGGGGCCGTGGTCCGGCCAACTACGCCACTGTTATTCATGTCCCTAATACTTAGCACTGAAACAAAATCCTAGTAAACAGAGAGGAGGCATGTGAAAGAGTGTTCTGGGCACCATTATTGGTTATAGCAAAAAAGATGCAAATGACTGCAGGGATCAGCTGATAACAGGAGAATGGACAAAGAAACCGCGGCCTGATATCATGGGATCTTACGGAGCAGTGAAGTAGTGAAAGGCAGCTGCTGCTACATTTATCAACATGGGTAAATCAGTCGCAGAAGTGTAGACTGAGCTCTGTGCTGCAGGTTGAGGGTCAAGAGAAAACTGGACCGAGCCCTTCCCCATAGGAGTCTGCACTCCAGGGATGGACGGATCAAGAACTAATCACGGCAACGCAGTGATTACACAATAGCAGCGTGCCCTGGGACCTCTGGTTGTGCTGCAGAAGAGTCAGCCCCAACTGGGAACTCAGGGAAAGCTTCACTGAGAAGGCTATTGAAGGATACCTAGGTTCGCGCCAGGTGGGCATGAGGGAAGGGCATTCAAAGCAGAGGGAGGGCCAGGTGCAAAGGCTTGGTGTATGAGAAGAGTGAAGGGAGAGAAGCCGGTGCAGTCAGGGTGCTGTCAGACTCAGGAGACAGGAATCCTGAGGAGATTTATGGGATCAAGTGAAATGAGCTTCAGGAGGGGTTTGATCAAGCTCTGCCGTTTTGTCTGCTCTGCCCGTCTTCCTTACAATGGCTTCCTCCCTGACTGCCAGCAGTCACCAGGGCGACAACCTTCCTCATGCAATCCGGGGTGCAAAGGTGTTTCTGCAACCATGGGTAACGGTCCTGAGCTCAGCACAAATCATCCTGGTGAGCAACTAATCTTTGTGTGCTGTGCACTTCCCTTCCCGACCCGTTCATTCTCCACCCTTCTCTCCGCATTGTTCTGAATCCTGGTAACTACATAGGTAAACACAGAAGCCAATGTGATCACATTTTTAGTTTGAAGCTCCCCTTCTTTCCACATCTGATTTCTTTTATTACTTTTTAAATGTTTATTTATTTTTGAGAGAGGGAGAGAGACAGAGCACGAGTGGGGAGAGAGAGGGAGACACAGAATCGGAAGCAGGCTCTAGGCTCTGAGCCATCAGCCCAGAGCCCGACGCGGGGCTCGAACCCACGGACTGCGAGATCGCGACCTGGCTGAAGTCGGACGCTTAACCGACTGTGCCACCCAGGCGCCCCAAAAATAACCATTTTAAAAATAAAAAGTAAAATAATTACAATAAAATAAAATAGCAAGTTTTATGGCAGGTGGGCTATATCTCAGTTGAAACAAACAAACAAACCACCCTCCTGTGTGCAGGAGTAGGAACGTACTCAGGGCGAGTGACAGAAAAAAACACAGACATCCGGCGTGGCTCACGCAAGGGTTGACCGTGAGTGCCGCTCAGAGCAGCAGCAAGGCGGCACAAAGTGAACTGTGTGAACAACGGTTGGAGGGTCAAGCTTTCTCGCAGATTCTGACTCTAAGGGTCTAGCCCAAGGAATCAGAATTTCTATCGAGTTCCTCCGGCTGCTGGAGGTCCGGCCTCTTGCTGCAAGGTACTTCTGGTTATCTGTGGTTTCATGACAAAGCTTCATAAAACACAGAGGCATAAATCGATCTTTTAAACTGTCATGGTTCCGTGAGTTGATGGGGCTCAGCTGGGTGGTTTTCCCCTAGGATCTCGCCTATAGTTGCAGTCAGATGGTGGCTGGGGCTGGAATTTTTCAAAGGCTACTGGCTTTGGCTCACCTGTCCAGTATTTGGACCAGGATGGGCTCAACCCACCAGGGGCCGGTCAGGCCTTGACCTCTCTCCATGCGATCTTTCCTTGTGGCTAGCGTGGGCTTCCTTAGAGTAGCCTGACTTCTGATATTGGCGTGGGCTCAGGGTGGGTGGGACAGGAAGGGGGAACCGCAAGATTCTTAAGGCCTGAGCCCAGAGACTGGCACATTATCATTTCTTGGTATTCTAGTGATCGAAGCAGCCACAGAGGCCACTCTAGTTCAAGGGAAGATAACATAACCCTAGTGAGACGGAGTTTTAAAAGATCGGGGGCCATTTTTAACCCTCCAAAAATGTTCTGACAGATTCCCCAGGGAGGGCTCCCAGACAGCCTAGTGCGCCTTCGTGAGAGTTTGAGTCCTTGTCACCGGTTTTGTTGTGGATCTAGTCGGTGAGATTTGGGTGGGCTCTCCTAGTTGAACTGTTTTTATGTAGGAATTTGCGGATTTTGAAATACTATACCATCACCCCCACCGCCGTCATCCAAGACTCTTCCCTCTGGCTTTTAATTTGGATCTGTCTAATTTCTTCATTCCTGAGGTGATACAGGTCATGACCCAATGTGGGACCCGCAGGGCTCATAGAAACTGTAGGAATGTTCTGGCCAGTCAGCCTTTTTGCTGTATAACCTCAAGGGACTTGAACTTTCCAAGTTTCTTCCTTAGTGAACACAAACACTCACTTTTGAGAAGATGCATTAAGCAACAGCAGGGGCGCCTGGGCGGCTCAGTCAGTTGAGCGTCTGACTTGATTTCCACTCAGGTCGTGATCGTGTGGTTCCCGAGTTTGAGCCTGGGTCGGGCTTTGTGCTGACGGTGCAGAGCCTGCTTGGGATTCCCTCTCTCTGCCCCTCCTCCACATGAATGCGCTCTCTCTCTCTCTCAATCTCTCTCTCTCTCTCTCAAAATAAATAAACTTTTTAAAGAATAGGTATTTAAAAAAATAAGACAGTTGCTGACAGCTTCAAGAGAAAAACAAACATTGGAGGCGTGTGTGTGTGTGTGTGTGTGTGTGTGTGTGTGTGTGTGTGTATTGCTAGTCAAGCCAATCTTTCTACAGTGGTTGGTAATATTTAACCAGAGTTGTACAACTGTTATTTTCTTTGGCCTGGAATTTCCCCCTCTGGGAATAAATTACAAGGAAATCTATTCCCAAAGGGAAAACATGTAATTTCTCTGCAGCTGTTTTTAATAGCACTATCCATGATAAGAAGTAACTAGGAAAAACAAACAAACAAACAAACCTGACTAATAAAAAAGAAAATCTTGAAAAAGGAGAGGAAGTGAGCAAGATAGCAACAGAAAATGCAAGTGTAGGAAGTCAAAGGGTCAGTCCCTCCACGGAAGTACTCATTCACCAAAAACTGACAGAATCAATTTTTTTTGGGCGGGGGGGGGACTCTGGAATCCAATCAGGAGCTTACAGCAACCAGGAAGTTCTAGTGAAGGAAAAAAATTATTAAGTTTTAGTAAGAAAGGATTGTGCCCATTGGTAGATAGATGGATAAAGAAGTTGTGGTATGCATATACAATGGAATATTATTCAGTGACAAAAAAAGAACAAAATCGTGCCATTTGCAACAACGTGGAGGCAGCTAGAGAATATTATGCTAAGTGGAATAAGTCAGTCAGAGACAAACACCATATGACTTTTATTTCATTCATATGCAGAATTTAAGAAACAAAACAAATGAACAAAGGGGAAAAAAGAGAGAGACAAACCAAGAAACAGATCTTTAAAAAAAATTTTTTTTAATGTTTATTCAATTTTGAGAAACAGAGACAAGTGAGGGAGGGGCAGGGAGGGATGTGTGTGTGTGGAGGGGGGGGGGGGGACACAGATTCCAAAGCAGGCTCCAGGCTCTGAGCTGTCAGCACAGAGCCCGACGCGGGGCTCGAACTCATGAACTGTGAGATCATGACCTGAGCCGAAGTCGGATGCTCAACTGACTGAGCCCCCCAGGCGCCCCCAGGCAGTGATTTTCAAAACCATTTAAAGACTTAGGCTAACCTTAGCCATCTGGGCAAGGGACAGTAGTCAAGGATAGCAGGTGGACCCCAGGTCCTGGGAAGGAGGCTGAGAAGGAAGATACCGGGAGGAATAAGGGCTTTGAAGGACTGAAGCATATACCGGGCTATTTGGTCTACAAGGAGAATGCCCAGGGCCAGATGCACACATAGAAAAGATCTCAGAGGATTCTAGGCTTGCAACTTTAGCTGATCCTTGGTCTCTGCACAAGCAGGAGTTGAAGGCTAAGACAGGGTTGGCCTGGTTAAGCATTGTAGGAGCACCTGAGGTCAGATCCAATCTGTGAAGACTAGGAGGAAGGTTGTTGTTGTTGTTGTTTTTAACATTTCATTTTATTTTTTGAGAGACAGAATGAGAGCAGAGGAGAGGTGGAGACAGAGGGAGACAGAATCCAAAGCAGGCTCCAGTCTCTGAGCTGCCAGCACAGAGCCCGATGCGGGACTTGAACCCATGAACCTGAGAACATGACCTGAGCTGAAGTCAGACACTCAACCGACTGAGCCACCCAGGGGCCCTGAGAAAGGTTTTTCTTCTTCTTTTTCTTGGCTCCAGGAAGTTACGGAAATCTTTGTCTACTGAGATAACAGAACACATTGTTCAGTGATGATACATGGCAAGGAATACAGTTTTGGCAAAATATTTTGAAAAAAATCTCTGTCTCTCTCTGTCTCTCTCTCTAGCGCGCGCACACACGCACACACACACACACACACAGAAAATATCAGCCCTCAGCAATCAAGAACAACAAACCCTGGAGAAAGGGGAAAATCTGATATTCAGAGTTACCATATTATAATATTCAAAATATCCAGTTTTCAACAAAAAATGACAAGGAATGCAAAGAAACAAAAATTTGTGTCCCGTTCACAGGGAAAAAAATTAAGAGAAAACTGTCCTTGACAAAGCCCAGATATTGAACTTATTAGACAAATACTTTAAACCAATTTTCTTAAGTATGCTCAAAAAGCTAAAGAAATCGAGGAGAACAATATTTGAACCAATAGAGAATATTAAGAAAAAGGTAGAAATGATAAAAAGGAACCATATCAAATACTGGAACTAAAGAGTACGATAGTTGAAAAAAAAATATTCACTAGGGGGTTCAAAGGCAGAGTTGAGCAGGTAAAAGAAAGAATCCACAAACCTAAAGGTAGAACAATTCAAATTAGGGGCACCTGGGTGTCTCAGTTGGTTGAGCGTCTGACTTAGACTCAGGTCATGATCTCGCAGTTTGTGAGTTCGAGCCCCGCATCGGGCTCAGACAAGACTTGCACTGGCAGATTGACAAGATGTGTAACTCTTTTGGGACTTCAGAGCCTACGGAAGGCTTGTAACTTCCGAGGAAAGGCTTGGACAGAAAAGAGTGATGGGGCGCCTGGGTGGCTCAGTTGGTTGAGCGTCTGACTTCAGCTCAGGTCATGATTTCGTAGTTCGTGAGTTCAAGCCCCACATGGGCTCGCTGCTGTTAGAACGGAGCCTGCTTTAGCTCTTGTGTCGCTCCCTCTTTCTGACCCTCCCCTGATCATGTGCTCTCTCTCAAAAATAAATACAATATTTTAAAAAATGAAAAAATATATATACAAAAAGAAAAGAGTGATTATTAATCTCAGTCAAGTTTAGGTCTTAGCAGATTAGTAGTACTCACTCCCTACCCATCAGCACCATGGCAGGCAGGATGCTGCAAGTCTGCTTTAATATATAAAAATTCACTTTAGGGGCGCCTGGGTGGCGCAGTCGGTTAAGCGTCCGACTTCAGCCAGGTCACGATCTCGCGGTCCGTGAGTTCGAGCCCCGTGTCAGGCTCTGGGCTGATGGCTCAGAGCCTGGAGCCTGTTTCCGATTCTGTGTCTCCCTCTCTCTCTGCCCCTCCCCCGTTCATGCTCTGTCTCTCTCTGTACCAAAAATAAATAAACGTTGAAAAAAAAATTTTAAAAAATAAATAAAAATAAATAAAAATTCACTTTGGGGGATGAGTGGATGGCTCAGTCAGTTAAGCATCTGACTCTTTTTTTTTTTAATTTTTTTTTTCAACGTTTATTTATTTTTGGGACAGAGAGAGACAGAGCATGAACGGGGGAGAGGCAGAGAGAGAGGGAGACACAGAATCGGAAACAGGCTCCAGGCTCTGAGCCATCAGCCCAGAGCCCGACGCGGGGCTCGAACTCCCGGACCGCGAGATCGTGACCTGGCTGAAGTCGGACGCTTAACCGACTGCGCCACCCAGGCGCCCCAAGCATCTGACTCTTGATTTCGGCTCAGGTCATAATCTCACAGCTGTGGGATCGAGCCCTGCGTCGGGCTCTGTGCAGAGCACGGAGCCTGCTTGGGATTCTCTCCCTCTCCCTTTACGCCTCACACTCTCTTCCTCTCTCCCAAAAAATAAATAAATAAACTTAAAAAAAAGAATACTGATGCAAAAATTCCCAATAGAGGGGCGCCTGGGTGGCGCAGTCGGTTGAGCGTCCGACTTCAGCCAGGTCACGATCTCGCGGTCCGTGAGTTCGAGCCCCACGTCAGGCTCTGGGCTGATGGCTCAGAGCCTGGAGCCTGTTTCCGATTCTGTGTCTCTCTCTCTCTGCCCCTCGCCTGTTCATGCTCTGTCTCTCTCTGTCCCAAAAATAAATAAACGTTGAAAAAAAAATTAAAAAAAAAAATTCCCAATAGAATACAAATACTAAAAAAGCAAATTCAGCAGCGTATGAAAAGGATGATACACCGTGACCATCGGGATTTATTTCTGACATGCAACGCGATCGACATACAGAAATTTATCCGTGTGATACACCACATCAACAAAATGAAGGAAAACCCCACGTGGTCATCTGAGTCGATGCAGAAAAAACATTTGACCAAACTAAGTACCTTTTCATCACAAAAAAGAAAACACACTAGGAAAACTAGGAAGAGAAGGAAACTCCCTCACCATAATAATAGGCATGTTACGAAAAGAAAATCTTGAAATAGTAAGACAGGAGTGATGGATCCTATACAAGGGGTACCAATAAATTAACTGCTGATTTCTCCTAAGAAACATGGATGCCAAAAGGTGGCGGGAGAATATACTTAAAGTACTGGAAGGGGAAAAAAAAACCTTTCAACTAAGAAAACAGTATCTGGCAAAATCACTCCTTAAAAATGAAGGAGAGGGGCGCCTGGGTGGCGCAGTCGGTTAGGCGTCCGACTTCGGCTCAGGTCACGATCTCACGGTCCGTGAGTTCGAGCCCCGCGTCGGGCTCTGGGCTGATGGCTCAGAGCCTGGAACCTGTTTCCGATTCTGTGTTTCCCTCTCTCTCTGCCCCTCCCCCTTTCATGCTCTGTCTCTCTCTGTCCAAAAAATAAAAAAACGTTAAAAAAAAAAAAAAAAGGAGAAATTAAGACATTTCTGCATAAACAAAATACAGTACTTTCATAAATTAATAGGTAAGTATAAAAACCAGTATTACGTTTTTGGTTTGCAACTCTTCTTTGGGTATCTCATATTATTCAATTTTTTTTTTTTAACATTTCTTTATTTTTGAGACAGACAGAGCATGAACGGGGGAAGGGCAGAGAGAGAGAGATGGAGACAGAGAATCTGAAACAGGCTCCAGGCTCTGAGCTGTCAGCACAGAGCCCGACATGGGGCTCAAACTCACGGACCAGGACATCATAACCTGAGCCGAAGTTGGACGCTTAACCGACTGAGCCACCCAGGAGTCCCAGGTATCTCGTATTATTTAAAGGGTAAATGCCTCTATGGGTCTGGGGGCTCAGTCAGTTGAGTGACTGACTTGATTTTGGCTCAGGTCATGATCCCGGGGTGGGGGGCGGGGGGGGGGGCGGGATCTAGCCCTGTGTCAGTCTCCACATTGGGCATAGAGCCTACTTAAGATTCTCTCTCTCTCCCTCTGTCTCTGCCCCTCCCCCCTCAAAAAAATCTTAAAAGGTAAAAATAATGACGAATCTATGTTAATGAGCATCTTGTAAAGATGCGACTTGTGGCAGTAACAACCTGAAAACGGTGAGACAGAGCTGTCTAGATCAGATGCAAAGCTTTTATATGCCACTGTGGCTAAGCTGATAACAATTCAAACTAGACTGTTATAAATTTAGGGTGTTACTGTAATGCCCAGGTAACCACGAAGCAAATAACTGCAAAGAAAATGAGGAGGGAATTAAAATGGTACATTAGGAAAAAAAATCAAATGCAAAAAAAAAAAAAGGCAGGATTTGAGGATTTGAGACTTAAATAAGACATAAGACAAACAGAAAATAGCATAGTGGCAAAAGTAAGTCCTTCTTGGGGTGCCTGCCTGGCTGGCTCAGTCAGTGGGACATGTGACTCTTGATCTCGGGGTTGTGAATTTGAGCCCCATGCTGGGTGTAGACATTACTTAAAAGAAAATCATTTTAAAAATATTTAAAGTAGATACTTCTTTAACAGTAATGTAAATGGATTAAATCTTTAAATGTAAATGGATTAACACAGCAATCAAAAAACAGGCTGGCAGAATAAATTTTTTATTCTTTATCTCATCTCATCTTATCTCATCTCATCTTATCTTATCTTTGACAGACAGAGAGATAGTGAGCAGGGGAGAAGGGCAGAGGGAGAAAGAGAGAATCTTGAGCAGGCTTCATGCTCAGCCTCAATCCCACGAACTGAGCTGAAATCAAGAGTTGAATGCTCAGCCAACTGAGCCACCCAGAATAAATTTTTTAAAACATAATTCAACTCAATACCACCTATAGGAGACTTACTTTAGGCTCAAAGACTCTAATAGGTTGAAAGTGGAAGGATAGAAAAAGAGATTCCATGTAAGTAGTAACTAAGAGAGAGCTGAAGTAGCTATAAAAATACCAAGTAGGGGCGCCTGGGTGGCGCAGTCAGTTAAGCGTCCGACTTCAGCCAGGTCACGATCTCGTGGTCCGTGAGTTCGAGCCCCACGTCAGGCTCTGGGCTGATGGCTCAGAGCCTGGAGCCTGTTTCCGATTCTGTGTCTCCCTCTCTCTCTGCCCCTCCCCCGTTCATGCTCTGTCTCTCTCTGTCCCAAAAATAAATAAACGTTGAAAAAAAAAATTTAAAAAAAATAAAAAATAAATAAAAAAAAAAAAAAAGGGAAAAAGGTGGGTGTCCTGGGTGGCTCAGTTGGTTAAGCGTCCAACTTCAGCTCAGATCAAGATCTCACTGTTCTTGAGTTCAAGCCCCGCATCAGGCTCTGTGCTGACAGCTCAGAGCTGGGAGCCTGCTTTGGATTCTGTGTCTCCTTCTCTCTTTGCCGCTCCCCCACTCGTGCTCTCTCTCTCGCTCTCTCTCTCTCTCTCTCTCTCTCTCTCAAAAATAAATAAATAATTCAAAGACCGGAAGCCTAAGTCTCACAGAAAGAAGAAAATACACATTAGGAACATAAATAAAAATTAAAAAATGGAAAAGCAAGTGGACCAGTGAAACCAAAAGTTGGTTCTTTGAAAAGAGCACCGAAATTAACAAACCTTTAGCAAGACTGACCAAAAGAAAAGATGCAAATAAGTAAAATCAGAAATAAAAGTGAGGACGCTACAAACATCCGTCCATCAATACAGTCGGTAGGAGAATACCACAAATATTATTGCAGCCATCAGAAATAAAAGTGAGGACGCTACAAACATCCGTCCATCAATACAGTCAGTAGGAGAATACCACAAATATTATTGCAGCCAATAAACTAGACAGCCTTGATGAATTGGGAAAAATTCCCAGAGACATATTAACAAAATTGACTGTAAAAATTGAAAATCTCAATAGACCGATAACTACTAAAGAGATTGAATCAGTAATCAAAAACCTCCCAACAATGAAAAGTCTGGGACCAAATGGCTTCACGGGTGAATTGTGCCAAACAGTTAAAGAATTAGCATTAAACATTTCTCAAACTCTTCCAAAATATAGAGGCGGAGGAAACGTTACCTAACTGATTCTATGAGGCCAGCATTTCCCCATCAAATCCAGTCGGATATACCCACAAACAAAAAACAAAAAACCAAAAGAAAACAAAAACCCTCACAAAAACCAAAGCCAAAACCAAGACCAATCCCCAAAACAAAAAACCCTGAAAAAACTACAAACCAAAATCCTGTGGCTGTAGATGCAAAACTTCTTGACAGAAAACTGGCAAACTGAATCCAACATCATGTGAAAATGACTATATACTATGAACATGGGGGATTTAGCCCAAGAATACAATGGTGGTTCATCATAAGAAAATTAAGCGATGTGGGACACCGGGGCGGGGGGGGGGGGGTTCAGTCGGTTAAGCGTCCGACTTCAGCTCAGGTCATCATCTCACGGCTCGTGGGTTCGAGCCCCACATCAGACTCTGTGCTGACAGCTCAAAGCCTGGAGCCCACTTGAGATTCTGTGTCTCCCTCTCTCTTTGCCCCTCTCCCGGTCCCGCTCTCTCTCTCTCTTTCTCTCTCTCTCTTAAAACTAAATAAACTTAGGGGACAAAAGGACTGAGGGGTGCCTGGCTCGCTCAGTCAATAGAGTATGCAACTCTTGACCTCTGAGTTGTGAGTTTGAGCCCCGCATTGGGTATAGATTACTTAAAAAAAAAAAAAAAAAGGTGGAATAGTGATTACCAGAGTTGGGCAGAGAGAAGAATGGAGAGTGTATTTTTTTTCTTTTTTTTTTTCTTGAGAGAGACAGTGCATGTGCATGTGCACACATAAGTGAGTAGGTGAGCAGAGGAGGGGACAGAAGGAGAGGGAGAGAGAAACCCTTTAGCAGGTTCCACTCCCAGTGAGGAGCCTGACACAGGGCTCTATCTCAGGGCCATGAGATCATGACCTGATGAGCCACCCAGGCGACCCAGAGAGTGTATTTTATTTATTTATTTATTTATTTATTTATTTATTTATTTATTTACAATTTTTTTCAATGTTTTATTTATTTTTGAGAGAGCTCAAGCAGGGGAGGAGTAGAGAGAGGGGGAACAGAGGATCTGAAGCAGGCTCTTCGCTAACAGCATCAGGGAGCCCGATGTGGGGCTTGAACTCACGAACCAAGAGGTCATGACCTGAGCCAAGGTCGCCGCTGGACCCACTGAGCCACCCAGGTGCCCCAAAGAGAGTCTATTTTATAGCTTAAAAAATGTATATTTGGTCCTTGTCTCCAGTTTCTGACACAGGGTTCCTACCTCCCTTGGAATTTCATGGTGGTAGGAGCATCTTCTGTCCATTGAGGCCACACCTGGTGGGCCCCCTGACAGCATTGGAATGGAGGCCGTTCCCTGAAAAACCGAGCCATGATTAGAGGAAGGCTTTCGGCCTCAACCCCCAAGCTCCACAGAGGTGAGAAGGGCCGGAGACCGAAGGACTCACCAAGGCCGGTGATTTCATCAGCCACGCCTACGTAATGAAACCTCCATAGAAACCCGTAAACAACCCTCTTCGGAGAGTTGCTGAGGTGGTGACCACATAGATGTGCCGGAAGGGTGACATGGCCAGAGTGGGCACGGGAACTCCATGACGCCTCCCACTCTTTGACCTACGCATCTCTTCTACTTGGCTGTTCCCGAATTATATCCTTCATCGTGAACAGGTACCAGTAAGTAAAGAGGCTTCCTAAGTCCTGTGAATCATTCCATCAAGTTACTGGACTTGAGGTAAGGGCTGTGGGAACTCCTGGTTTACAGCCGGTTGGTCAGAAGGACAAGTGGTATCCTGGAACTTGTGACTGGTGTCTCCAGTAGGGGGCAGTCTTCTAGGACAGAGCCCTCAACCTGTGGGGTCTGCACAAACTCCAGGCCGTGTCAGAATCGCAGTAAATTGTAGGGTACCCAGCTGGTGGCTAGAGGGCTGGAGAATTGTTTGGTGTGGAGAAAACCCACACATTTGGTGTCAGAAGTGGAGGGAATGAAACATTTCAGGGGGAGTTAAGAGCTGCACAGTTTCAGTCTGGGACGTCGCAGAAGGCCTGGAAATCTATAGTGGGGACAGGTGCCCAACAATATGAATGTATTTGATGGCACTGAATATACACTTAAAAAGGGTTAAAACGTTAATTTTGTGTTCTGCGCATTTTACCACAAGAAAAAAAGTAGTTAGAAAATCTGAGTGTGATCGCGTATGAATGAAAAGGGAGAAAATAGCGGCTGTGCAGTGAGGCAATCAGACGTCATCTGCACTGAGTCATCAAAATCAATGTCACTGATGAGAGACAGAAGGGCATCATTCCCCTCCTGATGTAATGCCCCAAGAAGCACTCAACATCACTTACACTAGGCATTCCGGCAGAGAATGCTTAACCAGAACCTAATAATGCAGAAACAGACAGACACAAAACAAGGACAACTCTATTGAAAAAAAGAAAGAAGCGGGGCACCTAGGTGGCTCGGTCGGTTGAGCGTCCGACTTCGACTCAGGTCATGATCTCACTGCCCATCGGTTCCAGCCCCGTGTTGGGCTCTGTGCTGACAGCTGGGGGCCTGGAGCCTGCTTTGGATTCTGTGTCTTCCTCTTCTCTCTGCCCCTCCCCTGCCTACGCTCTGTCTCTCTCTCTCTCTCAAAAATAAATAAACATTAAAAAATTTAAAAAAAAATCATAAGGAAGAGAAAATATATTTATAGTTCTGTACTGTATTTATTGAAAAAATATTTTTAATTATTTTTAATTAATTAAAAAAGCATGAGCCCATGCTGCTCAAACCCATATATTGTCAAGGGTCAAATATATATATATATATGTGTATATATATATGTGTATATATATACACATATATATATTATTATCATATATTACAGTTCTATACTATTATAATTGTATTGTATATAATTATGTGGTTAAATTATAAAACTATATTTGGCTATAATACATAATATACAATTATATATATTATATACTAGATTATATTAAATTAGTACATGCATGTTATAGCTATATTATATATATTAAAGCTATAATATATAATTATATACATTATAATTATTTTATGTTATAATATGTTATTATTTTTTTTTATTTAAAAAAAATTTTTTTTTCAACGTTTATTTATTTTTGGGACAGAGAGAGACAGAGCATGAACGGGGGAGGGGCAGAGAGAGAGGGAGACACAGAATCGAAAACAGGCTCCAGGCTCTGAGCCATCAGCCCAGAGCCCGACGCGGGGCTCGAACTCACGGACCGCGAGATCGTGACCTGGCTGAAGTCGGACGCTTAACCGACTGCGCCACTCAGGCGCCCCAATAATATGTTATTATTAAAGCTATAATTTTTAATTATAATAATTATTAGATGTTATACTACATCAATATATATAATATTATATATTATAGTTGTATTATTATGTATTAAAGCTAATGGGGCAAAATGTTAGCAATTTGAAATTATGGGTAAAGGAAAGGACACACAAATGTCCTATTATTCTGGCTCTTGGAAATTTTCTGTAAATTAGAAATTATTTACAAATAAAATATTTTTATTTTTATTATGTACTTATTCATTTATTTACTTTTAAGTAAACTCTACCCCCAACATGGGGCTCAAACTCACCACCCCAAGATCAACAGTCACATGCTCTGCCAATTGAGCCAGCCAGGTGCCCCTACAGATAAAATATTTGTAAATTATCTGTACACTGATACAGTTTTCATCACGGATTCATTCTGTCACTCCAACAGTCACTACTGAGTGTGTAGGCCCTGTGTCAGGCGCTAAGAATTCCATTGAACAGTCCCAGCTCCTGCCTTGAGGAATGCCATATCTTAGCGGATATTAACAACACATTACATACCTAAGTATCTCAGTGGAATTATGGTACCCAGGTGGCTCCTAGTCTGTTTGATCTTTTTCTTGCTACATTTTTCCCATCCCAGGATGCAGCTGTAATATTTATTAGCTATTGACCTTGCCTAAGTTACTATCTCTCCATTTCGGTTTTCTCATCTGTAAATACTGAATAAAAAATAGGCCTACCTCATAGGGTTGTTATAAGTTTAAATGAGTTGATGCATGTACAGTCTTTTTTTTTTTTTTTTTTAAAGAATTTTTTTTTTTCAAAGTTTATTTATTTTTGGGACAGAGAGAGACAGAGCATGAACAGGGGAGGGGCAGAGACAGAGGGAGACACAGAATCGGAAACAGGCTCCAGGCTCTGAGCCATCAGCCCAGAGCCCGACGCGGGGCTCGAACTCACGGACCGTGAGATCGTGACCTGGCTGAAGTCGGACGCTTAACCGACTGCGCCACCCAGGCGCCCCGCATGTACAGTCTTTAAATAGCTTCAGACACAGAGTCAACAGTATAAATGTGTTCTTTAAAAACAAAGGAAAAACTTAAAAAAAAAAATTTTTTTTTAATGTTTTTTCGTTTTGGAGAGAGAGAGCACAAGCAGGGCAGGGGCAGAGAGAGGGAGATGCAGAATCCGAAGCAGGCTCCAGGCTCTGAGCTGTCAGCCCAGAGCCTGATGCGGGGCTCAAACCCACAGACCATGAGATCATGACCTGAGCCAAGGTCGGACGCTCAATTGACCGAGGGGCCCCTGGATAATTTCTCTTAATAGCAATGATCTCCTAATTGGTCAGTTGTCACTTGCCCCTTCTCCCATCTGTCCTCCACAGCAGAGTGATTTATTTTCAAAATGCCAGGCAGCCGAGTTCCATCTCTGCTGAAAGTCCGATCATTGCCTTCTTGCTCTGACATGGAAGTCATTCATCGCCTCCTGTCCCCCACTGTGTAGCAGGAAGTTGCCTGGAGACAGACGCTGTCCGCAGCTCGCAGGATGAGCTCCGATTGGTCCACTTATAGACAACACATGAGATAAGCTGACTCGATCAAAATGAATCCAAGAGTTCTGAGAGATTGTTGGGGGACCAGAAGTTCTCTCTCTTGCTTTTCATTGTGTGGTGTATGGATGGGGTTTCTGGATGAAGAAACTTTTGGAGATGATATTTATCTTCATTATTTTAATTGTGCTGATTGATTTATGGATGACATATATCAAAAGTTATCAAATTGTACACTGTGAATATGCACAGTTTATTATATGTCATTTATACCCCAGTTAAGGGTTGTGTTTTTTTTTTTAATGGTAGACGATCTCAACGGGCACTTCCCCAAAACAGATACATAGAAGGCAAGTAAACATATGAAAAGATGTTCAACGTCATGAGTCAGTAGGAAGACGAAAACAAGAATGACAGTAACATTTCTTTACTCTTGTAGAATGGCTTAAAAAAAAAACACTGATAAAAACAAATCCAGTAGATTACCCCCCTTATCCATGATTTTACTTTCCGTGGTTTCAGTTACCCAGGGACTGGGTCAACCTCTGTCCAGAAGCATGACCCTCCTTCCATGACCCTCCTTCCTCTGTATCCTATCCTCCTCCTGACATATGGTAGCTAACACTGCATCACAATGCCCTGTGTCATCCACCTTACATCATCTCATCACATAGACATATTATCATAAGCAGGGTGAATACAATACAGTGACATATTTTGAGAGAGAGAGAGACCACATTCACATAGTTTTATTATAGTGCATTATTATTCTATTTTATCAGTAATTGTTTAAAAAATTTTTTTTAGTGTTTTATTTATTTTTGAGACAGAGAGAGACAGAGCATGAGCAGGGGAGGGGCAGAGAGAGAGGGAGACACAGAATCCGAAGCGGGCTCCAGGCTCCGAGCTGTCAGCACAGAGCCCGACGTGGGGCTCGAGCTCACAGACCGCAAGATCGTGGCCTGAGCCGAAGTCGGTCGCTTAACTGGCTGAGCCACCCAGGCACCCCGAGTAGTAATTGTTGTTAATCTGTTACCGTGCCTAGTTTATAAATTAAACTTTATCATAGGTATGTATGTTTAGGAAGAAACATAGGGGGTGGTACTGTCTGTGGCTTTAGGCATCCACGGGGTCTTGGAACAGATTCCCTGGGGACAAGGAGGAGACTTAGAGATGAGAATGTGGAATAATTATAACTCTCAGATGTTTTTGATGGGAGTGCAAATTTATACAGCCACTTTGGAAAACATGTTGGCAGTTAACTATAAAGTTACACATACACTTAACATAATAGGCGGCCATCCTGTTCCCATTTATATAAGTGAAATGAAAATATGGTCACCCAAAAACCTGCACATGGATGTTTATAGCAGTTTTGTTTGTAACAGTAAAAGATTGGGTGCTAGGGCGCCTAGGTGGCTCAGTCGGTGAAGCGGCCGACTTTGGCTCAGGTCACGATCTCACGGTCTGTGAGTTCGAGCCCCGCATTGGGCTCTGTGCTGACAGCTGGGAGCCCAGAGCCTGTTTCAGATTCTGTGTCTCCCTCTCTCTCTGACCCTCCCCCGTTCATGCTCTGTCTCCCTCTGTCTCAAAAATAAATAAACATTAAAAAAAAAATTAAAAAAAAAAAAAAGATTGGGTGCTAATTCTGACCAATGCGTTTTCTGCCCTTGTGATGATCATATTTTTTTCACCTTTATTCTATCAATATGGTGAATCGCATTGATTGATATTCAGATATTGCAATATACTTTGCATTTCTGGGATAAACCCCACTTGATGAAATATATGAGCATTTTTATATTTTTCTGGATTTAGTCTGTTAAGATTTCATTAAGGATTTTTGCATCTCTGTCCATGAGGGGTATTGGTCTGTAGTTTTCTTTTCTTCTAATGATTTTTGTCAGGTTTTTGTAATAAATAATGCTGGGCTCATAAAATGTGTTGAAAGGTGTCTACTACTTCTCCATTTTTCTGAAAGACTTTGTATAGAATTGGCATTATTTCTCTCTTACATTTTTCATAGGTAGGAAAACTATTTGGGCCTGGAGTTTTATTTGTAGGAACTTCTTAAAAATATGAATTCAGATTCTTTACTTGATATAAGGTTATTCATAATTTCTATTTCTTCCAAGTCAGTTTTGATAATGTGTGCCTTTCAAGGAATTTGTCCATTTTAATTCTCTTATTATGCTTTCAATGCTTTTATGATATGTAGGGATGTCTCTACTTTTTTCATCCTGATAGTAGTAATTTATATCTTCTCTCTTATTTTCTTGATTATTCCAGCTAGAGTCTCATCAAGTTTATTGATTTTTCTACAGCTTTTGATTTCATTGATTTCCCTTCTCACTATATTCATGTATTTCTTTAAACGGTTGAGCACAATTATGAAAGCTGTTTTAATATTCTTATCTGCTAGATTCAACACCTCTGTCATTTCTGCATCTGTTTCTATTCATTTATGGGTTTTCCTCGTTATGGGTCACATTTTTCTGCTTCTTGGCTTGTCCACTAACTTTTGATTGGATACAGGATGCTGTAGATGTTATTTGTTGAGTAGCTAGACTTTGTTGTCTTCTTTTAAAGGTGTGGACTTTGTTCCAGGGATGCCTGGGTAGCTCAGTTGGTTGAGCGTCCAACTTCAGCTCAGGTCACGATCTCATGGTTTGTGAGTTCGAGCTCCACATCAGGCTCTGTGTTGACAGCTCAGAGCCTGGAGCCTGCTTCGGTTTCTGTGTTTCCCTCTCTCTCTCTTTCTCTCTCTCTCTGCCCTGCCCTGTTTGTGCTCTGTCTCTCTCAAAAATAAACATTTAAAAAAATTAAAAAACAATTTAAAGGTGTTGGACTTTGTTCTGGAAGACAGTTAAGTTACTTCTGGATCTGTTTGATCTCCTTGAGACTTCTCCTGAAAGTTGTTTTTAGGGGTGCCTGGGTGGCTCAGTCGGTTAAGCATCTGACTCTTGCTTGCACCTCAGGTCATGATCTAATGGTTTGTGGGATCAAGTCCCACATTGGGCCCTGCACTGACAGCATGGAGCCTGCTTGGGATTCTCTCTCTCCTCTCTCTCTACCCCTACCCCCCCCCCCACGTTCTCTCTCTCAAAATAAATAAGTAAACTTTTTAAAAGTTTTTTTTTTAATTTCAAAATAATTGCAATTCACAGGAAATTTCAAAGGTAGTACAAAGAGGGCCTATGTACCCTTCACCAGGTTTCTCCCATGGCTTCATCTTCCATAACTACAGTACAATGCCAAATCAGGACATTTACATTGATAAAATATGTGTGTATAGTTCAATGCCATTTTATCACGTGTATAGATTCATGTAATTACCATCACAATCAAAACAAAACCATTCCATAAAGTTCTGTCTCATTGTACCCCTTCATAGTTCATGCCCCAACCCCACTCTGGCAATGAGCAATTTGTTCTCCATTTCTCTACTTACGTCATTTTAAGAATGTCATATAAATGGAATCATACAGTATGTAACCTTTGAGACTATCTTTTTTCGTGTAGCACCGTGCCCTGGAGATCTGTCCAAAAGCTCAGTACCGTATACGTCGCTGGCTAGTATTCCATGGTATGGATGTTTGTTTAACCATTTAAGCAAGCCGTAACTATATTTTTATTTACGTTTTTTAAAATGTTACGTTTTGTTACAGTTCTTTTTCTTACAAGTCTACTGTTTAATCTCTCAGGATTAAAAGAAAAAAAGAAAAACCTATTAGGATTCTAAAGAATTACACAACAAAGGAATGTCAAGAGGAGGGCACAATTGCCCCATTCTCTGGGAATACATCAGCTATTTCAGCTTAACCCCTGAACAAAACGAAATACATTGTTTATTTTTTCTAAGTGACATAATGTGGCATCGCTATCTTCATCTGACCTTATAACTTCCAAACAAAAAGCTTCATCTTAAGCTTGGTAAAAAACTTTTAACAGGATGATAGCCTGCCTCAATATGTAGCGTGTATCTTAGGGGACACATTTTTAAATGATTATAACACAGGAATAAAGCTACTAACAATGAAGTCGTCAATTCAGAATCTGGAATATTCAGTCCAAGGACTTTGCCTCAAAATCTTCATCCCTTGTTTGCCTCTATCTGTATTCTCTTTTTGGCAACTGAATCAGTGCCTTGAGACCAAAAGGATATTTCTTTTCATCACAGTAGATTACATGTTATTTAGTGTTCGCTCCTGTTGTCTTGCTTGAGTTTTCTTTCCTTTTTTCAAAATTTTATTTAACATTTATTCATTGTTGAGAGACAGAGTGTGTGGGGGAGGGGCAGAGAGAGAGGAAGATGCAGAATCTGAAGCAGGTTCCAGGCTCTGAGCTGTCAGCACAGAGCCCGGTGAGGGACTCGAACTTAGGGACTGTGAGATCATGACCTGAGCCGAAGTCCGAAGCTCAACCGACTGAGCCACCTGGGGCCGGGGGCCAATTGCTTGTGATTTCTATTTGCTGCTTCTTTCTCATGTTGACCTTTCAAAACACTCCTTCTATGAGGAGTCTGAAAATTTTCTTCTACCTTTTCTCTTCTTTTCACCTCTTTGATCATCTCCTTGTTCAGAATCAGAGGCTCCACGTGACCCCTGTGTTAGCTGAAATTCTGCCTTTTGATTCAACTTTTGTGTTTCCCTCTGGGCTGTCCAGCTCTTTTCTTGGTTATCTTTTTCCTTCTGACCCTCTTCGTCCTTTTTAAGCTGCTTTTTAGGTTATCATATCGCTCTCTGAAGGACAAGGTTATCTTACCATTTTGGATCGGCCTCTTGGTTTTAGAATCTTGACTTGTGTAAATAGAGGATTGGAAAAACGAAAAGCTCACGTGACAGCTGGTTTAACCATTCACCTGATGAAGGTCATTTGAGTTGTTTCCGGTTTGGGTGTATAACAAATAAAGCTGCTATGAACGCATACATAGAGGTTATGGGGACTAAAGTTTTCATTTCTCTGGGTAAATGCCCAGGAGTATGATTGCTAGGTGATATGGAATGTGTATGTTTACTTTGTTAAGACACTGACAAACTATTTTCCAGAGGGTACCATTTTACATCTCTACCAGTAACGTATGAGATCCAGTTCCTTAGCTTCTTCTCCAGCATTTGGCATTAGCCTTATTTTTATTTATTTGTTTTTAAGTAGGCTCCATGCTGGGAACGGAGCCCAACACAGGGCTTGAACTCACCACCTTGAGATCAAGACCTGAGCTGAAATCAAGAGTCAGACGCTTAACCAACTGAAACACCCAGGTGCCCCAGCACTGGTTTTCTTATTTTTGGCCATTCACATTGCTATGGAATGAACTGTGTCATTCCTCCTTCCCCCACCCCAAATTCATAGCTTGGATGCCTAACCCACAATTTGACTGTATTTGGAGATAGGGTCCTTAGGAGGTAATTAAGGGTAAGTGAGGGCACAATCTAGGACTCCAAACATGGAGAGTTCGAACCCTGGCGCGTCTGGGTGGCTCAGTGGGTTAAGCGTGGGACTTTGACTCAGGTCAGGACCTCCCCATTCTGAGTTTGAGACCCGCCTTGGGTTCTGTGCTGACAGTTCAGAGCCTGGAGCCTGCTTGGGATTCTGTGTCTCCCTCTCTCTCTGCCCCTTCCCCACTCACGCTCTGTCTCTCAAAATTAAACATAAAAAAAAAAAAAAAAACAATTCAAACCCACATTTGTACTAGTTAAATGATTAGTTAAATGAACACTGCTAAACGGTAAATAGGACAATGTAAATGTCAAATATAAACCACAAAATTCACCCCTAATCCTATGGCCTACCCTAATTAACAATTAACAGGGAAAGGCCCTCCGCTGTAGCCCGGGAATCCACCCCCGCCCGTAGCCTGCAGCCAGAGACGAGGGGAACAGCTGCGCCCGGCAGCCTTTCCCGGCCGGGCGGGGACGGGAAGCCCCGCCCACCGCTCCGTTGCAGCCAATAGCGCCTGGGCCTTTGGGGTGGGGCCGAAACTCTGATTGGGCACTTCTGGGGGCGGGGCCGGGCAGGGAGCTGAGGGCACCGACTGGTGTGCGAGTCGCGGCGCGCCAAGTTCTGGGTTCCGGACTCTCACGCAGGTGTCACGTGGCGGGCACACTGTCGGGCGCGGGTCGGCGGGTCTCCGAGTGGCAGAGGCGGTAGCTGCGTGGGGCCTCGGGGTCGCCCGGCCGGTGTGCGGGACACCGCTCCGGTAGGTGGGCGGCTTTGGGTGCCAGGACCTTGGTGTGCCCAACGCTCTCGGGGCGCTTTGTTGTGTGCGCCTTTCCGCCCCGCTTCTCCCGGCGGCTCTGAGAAGCCGGAAAAGGTGAGGAGCGCTTTACTAGTGCCTGGCATGAGGGGTGGGACGGCGGCGAGCCCGGATGCCCGGTCTCTGGTCACTGGTGGGCTCGGCCTTTGACACAGATGCGACGGCTTATTGCTGTTAGAGGAGTCGCTTCCTGCTGAGCAGTTTTCTTGTAGAGCATTTTAAATTTAAGCGCAGCCCTTCACCTCGCTACAATATGCTCTCAACAGCGCTGCAAGTGGAGTGCTATCACGTGGCCCATTTTACAGATGAGGAAGGTGAGACTCGAAGAGAAGAGCCCACTTAGGCGCGACCTTGCAGATAGCAAAATGGCAGAGCCCGGAATCAAACGGAAGCTCTCAAAGGCTGTGCGTTCAACCATTGCATATATGGCCTGCTCTGCTTTTGGAGTGTGAACAGATCCCCGCGGGGGAGAGGCTGCGCCTGTTGTCTGCAGTCTGTCACCCCCTGTTCTAGGAGACAAACGTTGCACTGTAGGATTCTTGGCCTGGTGCCCTGTGCTTCATGGTCCTGGAAGTTAAGTGACCCTTGGTCCGCTGAGACCAGCACAAACATGTGTCTTTAGGCAGTTGCTAGACTGGAAACACCAGTTCAGGTTCTTATGGAATCACATTTTAAATTTCTTACTTGAGGGAACACACACTGGAGGTGGGCAGCTTGTGCTTTCATTTAGTGTGCAGTGTTCTGGGAACAGGTTTTGGAACTAGAGGTAAACCCGAGTTCAGATTCTGGCTCTTATCTCTGTAGGACTTTAGACCACTTAGCTCTCTTAGCCTCGGTTTCCTTCTCTATAGAGTAGGAAACACAGAATCTGTGTGTGGGACATCCAGATGGCATTCAACAGAGTAGTTCCCTCAGGAGACTTCTGGCTGGTTCCACTTGCAGAGGCCCAGGGAAGATTTGTAGGCGTGGGGAGGCTGAGGACCTTGGCAAGTAAATTCGCTTACCAGGTCTGTTTCCGTGAGGTTGAGGTGAGGCTCGTGCTACACGTGCAGAGTGCTCTTTCCCCAACAGAAATCTCCAGCACTTGATGATAGTAACGGCTGCAGTGGGCTGTGTTCTCTAGGGGTGCTCAGCCCAGGTTCCTGAGTGGTGACAAAGATGGCCCTGAGGACCCCAGGTTTCTTTAATAACCATAGTGGTTGGTAGGTTTCAGTACTTACTCTGTGCCTGGCCTGTTCTACGTGCTCTACGTAGGTCTTGTAGCTCATTTAACTCTCCCTCCCAGTTCAGAACTGTCTTCCCTCCTGTGTTTTCTATGAGGGGACTGAGAAACACAGGTGTCAGTAACTGGGGTTGCTCATTAGGAAGAGGAGAGCAGAATTTGAACCCGGCAGGCTGCCTTCAGCACAGTTTCCTCGGGTGTGGGTGGGGAGTGGGAGAATTAGAGGGGTCTGGCTTGTGAGATGTCTGCCACCTGCTCTTACATGCCCTTGATCTCCCCCAGATGGGTTTCTGTAGTTGTTACTTTCAGATTTCACAGATGGATTGAGGAAATGGCTTAAGACCAGATTTCTAGGACCCAGTTCGAAACTTGTACTGTCAAGGTGAAGAATCTGTTCTCCCGTCCCTGCTCTCACCCGTGGTCCTCAAGTCTCATCTCTTGGGCCCCTGCTTTGTTCCCCCAGCTTCAGCCACAAGGGCCTGATTTCTGGCCCTTCACAAGTCAAATTTCTTACCATTTTAGGGCTTTTGCACTAAAGGCGATAAGGGGAGGAACACTTTCAGAGGGTAAGGTGTTTGATCTCATAAGCTTGGCTCCTTTGCACTTGAGATCTCAGCTCAGGCGCCTTCCACAGTCTAAGTCCTCATAGCAGTCATCACCAGCTGAGATTATCTTGTGTATTTCTTGTTTCCACGTTTATTAGTCTGCTCCTCATAAGAGCAGGGCCCCTGTCTCATTGACCCACGTATTCTTCCTTCCTAGCTCAGTGCCTGGGACACAGGAGTTGCTCTATAAATATTTGTTGCAGGAATGAATGAACTAATTGCAGGCTAATAACAGGAGTAGGGTAGATGTCTTCAGTATCAAAAGCTTGTTTTGAACTAAACATAGAATTAACCGGATGATCCAGCAATTCCACTTTGGGTCTAGACTCGAAAGGATTGAAAGCGGGGACTTGGTATTTGTTCATGTTCACGGCACATAACAGCATCACTTATGGTAGCCAAAAGGTGGAAGCAACCCAAGTGTCACTGATGGATGAATGGATAAACTATATACTGTGTGGCATCTATATACAGTGGAATATTATCCAGACTTGGAAGGAAATTCCAACACGTGCCGCAGCATGGGTGAACTTTGAAGACCTTGCACCACGTGAAAAAAGCCAGACAGAAAAGGGCAAGTGTGTGGTTTCGTTTACCGAGGTAATTGAAATAGTCAAATTCATAGAAATGGAATAATTGTGACCACCATCTTGGAGAGGTGTTCAGTGGGTACCCAGAATTGCAGTTTGGGATGATGAAAAAGTTCTGGAGATGGATGGTGGACGTGGTTGCACAACAAAGTCCGTGTATTTAATGCCGCTGAATTGCACTTAAAAGTGGTTAAAATGGGGGCGTTTTGGTGGCTCAGTCGGTTGAGTGTGACTGTTGATTTTGGCGTCAGTCATGATCTCACCCCGAGTTGGGCTCCGTGCTAAAGGTGGAGCCTGCTTGGGATTCTCTCTCCCTCTCTCTGTCTGCCTCTCCCCTGCTTGCTTGCTCTCTCTTGCAAGCTCTCTCTCTCTAAAAAAAAAACATTAAAATAAATTTTTTTTAGAGGGGCCCTTGGGTGGCTCAGTAGGTCAAGCATCTGAGTTCCACTCGGGTCATGATCTCGCAGCCCACAGGTTCAAGCCCCATGTTGCACCCTGTGCTGACACCTCAGAGCCTGGAGCCTGCTTCAGATTCTGTGTCTCCCTCTCTCTCTGACCCTCCCCGACTCGCAGTTTCTCTCTCTCAAAAATAAATAAACATTAAAAAATATATTTTTAGAGAGAAAGCATGGGGGCGGGGTGGGGAGAAGGTGGGGCAGAGAGAGAGAGAGAGAGGGAGACACAGAATCCTGCTCCGGGCTCTGAGCTGTCAGCACGGAGCCCAACGGGGGGCTCAAATTCACAAGCACTGAGATCATGACCTGAGCCCAAGTCGGCAGCTTAACCGACTGAGTCACTCAGGCACCCCAATAAACATTAAACACCCCATTAAAAAATGGTTAAAATGGCATAGAAAGACAAATACCATTTTGGTTTCATTTATTTGTGGATTTTAAGAAACAAAACAACTGAACAAAGAAAAAAGAGAAATTAATAGACTCTTCAATATAGAACAAACTGATGGTTGCCAGAGGGGAGGTGGCTGGGGGGGGGGGGTTGGGTGAAATAGAAAAAAAAAATTTTAAATAAAAATTATTTTAGGGGCGCCTGGGGGGCTCAGTCGGTTAAGCGGCCAACTTCAGCTCAGGTCATGATCTCGCGGTCCGTGAGTTTGAGCCTTGCGTCAGGCTCTGTGCTGACAGCTCAGAGCCTGGAGCCTGTTTCAGATTCTGTGCCTCCCTCTCTCTGACCCTCCCCCATTCATGCTCTGTCTCTCTCTGTCTCAAAAATAAATAAACGTTAAAAAAAATTTTTAAATAAAAATTATTTTAATTAAAAAATGGTTAAAATGGTAAATCTTATGTATATTTTATCAGTTAAAAAATGAGGAAAAAGTTCAAGGTATATTATTTTCCAAACCTCAAGAAAATATGCTCTTTTCTAAAATACGTGTCTTTTCGAAATATAATATTAGCTTAAAAAGGATGACCTTCCCTCTGCCTCTTAAAAGAGGGATCTCTTTCTTGTTTCATCAACTATCTGGTCCTCCCCGGTCAAGTTGACACATAAATTAGCTATTTACATTCAAGATCTTTGTCTTCCTTACTGTAATTCAGATTGCCCCAGGATATAGTAGGTCTAATTGACTTCAAAGATACCACAGATGAGATCTATAGTAGGTGTAATTGATTTAATTGAAACAAAACAAAGAATCTTGATCTCTGTGTTTGAATAAAGCATTCAAACTTCTTCATGGTTAAAAGAAAAAGGCTTAGCTTGGACTCAAGAGTATGGGTTTAAGAAGGGTGTGGATTAAGTACCCCATGTGGGGGATGGCTTGATCCTGAGTGGTATAGGATACAGGTGGGTGGGCAGTGACAGCTGGAGGGTGGGGCCACACATGCAGCCCCACCGCCCCCCAAAGCTACAGAAGTAACTGACTTGGAATTAGCATCTTCCAGTAAGGAAAAGATTTGAAGTGAGGGCACGGGACTGCAGGTGGTCTGCTGAAGGGAAGCCAGTGAGAGCAGAGATGCGGGTGGGGACTTTTTGTTCTTTGTCCTGAGCACAATGGACCTGAACTCCTTTCCCACAATGATTGTAGATCTGACCTGCCTTGGAGGAGGGGGGCCCCAAATGGACTTTAGTTATTTGGCGGTTGAGCAATAGTTTCTCTGTGTTGCTTGCCTGCCACCTTCGATTCCTTTTTAACCTCGAGTAGTCAATATGTAAAAGAAGCTTTTCTCTTCCAGATTCTAGGACCAGAGGGCCTATTTTGACTCTTGTGCTGTTTTTGGTGGGTTTACCACCTGCCAAGGGCATGTGTGTTGACCCGATGCAGAGGGTCTTGGGTTGCTGGCCGTGCTTGAGTGGGGGGATCAGCACGGAGAAGCCTTCCCTGGACACGGTGCCCTAAGCCATCCCTTCACGTGGCTTATTTCTAATCCCCTGGTGCTTGGGTTAAAATAATGACTGATTTGAAAGCCCAGTTAGGAATTTCCTGGTTAACAATTACTGGTAGTTTCTTCTTGCTGGCTCTACCGGAGGTTAGGGACGATCCTTGTGATTTGGGACTACTGTTTTATTTAGCGGGAATGCTTGTCTAGCAAATGAGAGCATGTGTGAGCTTGCATAGGAAAACTACACTCTTCTGCTACATGCCCCCTCCCCTCTCCCCCTGCTACCACCCTCCTGACACCAGATGCATGGGTTTTCCACACATCAGCAATTCTGTGACACCAGCGGGGGGGGGGGGGGGGGGTCCTACAGTTCAATTCAGTTCTGATGCTAATTGGAGTTAGTGCAGACCGCACAGGTTAAGGGCTCAGTCCCAGAAGACTGCCCCCCAGTCACAGATGTAGAAGGTCTCCAGGTTACCCACAACTTCTGTATGACTTGGCTACACATTGGAGGTTCCTGTGAATCACCCTCCTTGGATTCAGTCATTTGCTAAGCTCACAGAACTCGGAAACATTTGCTTACCTTTACCAGTTCATTCTATAATAAAAAATACCATAAAGGCAGGAAACAGATAAACAGCCAGATGAAGAGATACTTAGGGTAAGGTCTAGGAAGGTCCCAAGTGCAAGAACTTCTGTCCCCCTAGAGTTGGGGGTGCACCATCCTCCGGGTACGTGGATGTGTTCACCAGCATGGAAGCTCCTTGGGCCCCATACTTTTAGAATTTTCACCGAGGCTTCCTCACCTCTGCCTGATCAATTACTAGCTCACTTTCTAGCAACTCTCCCCTCTCTGGAGAATGGGGAGTGGGATGGAAAATTTCAAGCTTCTGCTCATGGCTTGGTCTTTCTGGTGACCCGTCAGGAGCCCACCCAGAGTCACCTAAGTAGGACAAAGGCACTCATCCACCGCCCCCCCCCCCCATCACAAGGGTTTTAGGAGCAGAGATTAATTATCTATTTCTTATTATTTCACAGTACTCTCAGGAAACGGGCTCTCTCCTCCTGACTGGCTTTCCCCGTCTAGACGTCCTCTAGATTTATCTCCACCAATAGGTCCCTGACCCAGCGGGCAGCCTTGTCTTCCGTGCCATTTTCCTTGTTCTATCCAGCTGCACCCGTCTTGTCCGCTGCTGGGCTTCCCCACAAGGGGAGCCCCACGGAGGCAGGCCCAGTACCAACGCTGTGGTTGCCACAGGGAAGGTCCTCGAGAAATACTTGGCAAATGAATGAACTGAAATCAAAACTTACCAAATGAATGGCAAAGTGCTGAAAAGCCACCAGCTATTGATTAAGGGAGGTTAGTTCCTGTGAATATTTACACTTCAATACTGGAGGATATCCTACTGCTCACAAATTCTCGTTCTTTGCAGAAACATAGGTTAAGAAACTTGCATTTTCCAGTCATTCATATATATATATATATATATATATTTTTAAGTTTATTTTTTTTAAACTTTTTTTTAATGTTTATTTTTGAGAGAGACTGAGTGTGAGTGGGGGAGGGAGGGAGGGAGAGAGAGGGAGACACAGAATCCAAAGCAGGTCCCAGGCTCTGAGCTGTCAGCACCAAGCCGACGAGGGGCTTGAACCTAGGAACTGCGAGATCATGGCCTGAGTTGAGGTCAGACACTTAACCGACCGAGCCACCCAGGCGCCCCTATTTATTTATCTTTCAGAGAGAGAGAGTATAAGTGAGGGAAGGGTAGAGAGAGAAGGAGAGAGAATCCCAAGCAGGCTCCGCACTGTCAGCACAGAACCCATTGCGGGACTCGAAATCACAAACCGTGAGATCATGACCTTAGCTGAAAGCAAAAGTCAGACGCTTAACTGACTGAGCCACCCAGGTGCCCCCTGGTCATCTATATTTTCATGGGATGCCATTTTTCTGCTGATTTTTCAGACGTGCAAATATGACCTGTAGTTTTTACAGGAGGGTTTATATTTAAGCAAGCATGTGCCTCAACTCCTAGCTCTGTAGGAACTCTGTGGGGTACTTAGAATGTATGTTTGGGGGTTTTGAGTCCGTCCTTCATGGCCAACCTGCTGTGTAGCCCTGGGCTGAAATCCTTTTCTAAGCCTCATTTTCATTACTTGAAAAATGGGAAGAAAAACCCCAAAGTCAGCAATTCATTTGTTCAGGCATTTGGCAAATCTTCCTTCTTGTATGGCTGTGCTGAGTTCTGGGTGGGGAATTAAAAAAAAAAAAAAAAAAAAGGTTAACCCTTCTTGCCTTCAAGGCACCTACTTTAGGTGGGGAGATACCCTGTAACCAGGAAAAGTTTAGTTTTGAAGAGGGTCCTGGGCTCTCTCTAGGCTGGATCAGGCCTCATCCGGGAGGGCGGGGAGTTCTCTCTGCTCATGGGCTAAGAAGCTGATGTCCACAGTTCAGAAAGGAACCGCACAGTTGTTTTGCAATAGGATGTCGTCTTCATGTTTGCCAAGCAGTTCTGAGGGAAAGGCCATAGAGATGTCAGGACGTTGGCAACTCGGGAGAACCCACAGGTTGCCGTGAGCTTTGACTGAGTTTAATGCCGGCAGCGTTTCCATTTTTAGGCAACCTTGAACCGGTGCAATGACAACTCAAGTCAACGGGGCTCACAAGGATGCTGACCTGTGGTCCTCGCATGAGAAGATGCTGGCACAGCCCCTGAAAGACTGCGACACCGAGGTGAGATGTCTTCGCTGATGCTCTGAAAGCGGAGGTGGGCGCCGGGCTGGCTCAGCAGGAAGAGCATGCGACTCTTGATCTCGGGGTCATGAGTTCAAGCCCCGTGTTGAGGGTAGAGATTACTTAAATAAATAAACCTTTAAACTTGTTTAAACAAATAAGCAGAGGCTCTTGTTTAATTCTCCAGCTCTACCCCTAAAGAAACCTTATTCGGGGACAGCTTTGCCGTTAGTAGAAGAATGCCAGATTTAGAGGCAGTGGCTGAGAAAGTGGCTAAGAGTCCTCCCCTGTGGGTAAATTTGGAGATTTCTGAGTTTCTGCAGAGTGCAGAGCACTGTGCTGGCTGGGAGGGGTCATTGAGATTTGGCCCTTTCCTTCCAGGCCAGAGGAGTATATGTAGACACTGAGAAGCATCTTTTGTGTGTGTGTTTTTTTAACAGCTTTATACTCGAGATCATTCACTTCCCATACAAGTCACCCAGTGAAAGCACACACGTCAGTAATTTTTAGTACGTTCACAGCCAATTTTAGACCACTTTTATCCCCCCAAAGAGAAACCTCGACCCCATGAGCAGTCACCCCCGTGCCCCCTCCCCGCAAACTCCCCAACCCTCAGCCACCAGTGGTCTCCTTTCTGTCCATGTGGATTTACCAAAGCAACTTTTATTTTAAGGAAGGAGAGCAAGGAATATAGTTCAGGGAGGGAGAAACTTGGTGAAACATAGGGATAAAAATAATGAGATAGTGTAAAATTAAAAATCGGTGGGGTACTTATTTATTGATTTTTAAGGTGGGAGACTTATTTTTTTTAAGTTTTATTTATGTATTTTGAGAGAGAGAGAGCACACGCGCACAACTGGGGGAGGGACAGAGAGATAGAAGGAGAGAGAGAGAATCTCAAGTGGGCTTCACACTCTTGGTGCAGAGCCCGAGGCGGGGCTTGAACTCATGAACCACGAGATCAAGACCTGAGCCAGAGTCAGCCACTTAACCAACTGAGCCCCCCAGGTGCCCCGGAATACTTATTTTATTTATTTATTTATTTATTTATTTATTTTTAAAAATTTTTTTTTTCAACGTTTATTTATTTTTGAGACAGAGACAGAGCATGAACAGGGGAGGGGCAGAGAGAGAGGGAGACACAGAATTGGAAACAGGCTCCAGGCTCTGAGCCATCAGCCCAGAGCCCGACGCGGGGCTCGAACTCACGGACCGTGAGATCGTGACCTGGCTGAAGTCAGACGCTTAACCGACTGCGCCACCCAGGCGCCCCGGGATACTTATTTTAAAGATCATTTTCTCTCAATTTTGTTTCCCTTGATCCATTGTCTTCTAGTAATTCCTTCCTGAACGCTACAATCTGAGGAAGATCTCTCTATTCTTTAAGTTCTATGGGAGTCTCCTCAGTCGAGTTGTTAGGGTTTATGGTCCACTTTTGGGGGTAAAATGCGAATCTTTAACAGTGCGTCTTCGCGTTAATAGGCTATTGCTTTGATCAGAGCAAAATGCTAACCTGAAATGTCCAGACTTTCACTGTCTCTTCTGATCTCCTCAGGTTTACGACATCATCAAGAAGGAGAGTAACCGGCAGAGGGTTGGGCTGGAGCTGATCGCCTCAGAGAATTTCGCCAGCCGGGCAGTTCTGGAGGCTCTGGGCTCTTGCTTAAATAACAAGTACTCTGAAGGGTACCCAGGGCAGAGGTATGTGAATGTCACCGAAGGCCTGCTTCTGACACAGTGACGTGGGCTCCTGAGTCTGAACAGAGTCCAAACAATGTGGACATGTCAGAAAACAGCAAAGCACTCAACTGTGGGGATTTCTATTCCGTGTTGGTCCTGTCGTAACTCGTTTGTGATTCCCAGCATGTTCTAGTGCTGATATTCTTAGAACAGCTAGCTATACTCAGGGTCCTTTACCAGTCCCTGTGGGGGCTTTCTAGAATAACAGGTCAGTCCATAAGGAGTCTGGAGCTGCTGGGCCACTGTCGAGCCTCTAGAAAAAAAGGTCAGTGCCCTGAGTGGCACTGTGGAAGGTTGCTGCTCTGTGAGTAATTAAATCTGTACCAGGAGTGACCTGGAAGTGACAACTCAACCTGTTGTCGCTGCATGGAATGTTGGGTTTACCCGCGCTGTGATCTGAGAACCACAGGAAGTTATATTCATTTTTGTTTTTTTTAAAGTTTATTTATTTTGTGTGAGAGAGCTCACCACATGAGCAAGGGAGAGACGGGGAGAGAGAGAGGGAGACAGACAGTTCCAAGCAGGCTCTGTGCTAACAGCACAGAGCCCAACATGGGGCTCGAAACCACAAACCGTGAGATCATGACCTGAGCCGAAACCAAGAGTCAGGTGCTGAACTGACTGAGCCACCCAGGTGCCCCTCAATAACCCTTTTTTGACCACACTTGAGTTTATGCCATCGAGGTGACTCAGGGTGGGGCCGCTAGATGCGGAAAGACCAAACAGGAGATTAGACAAAACAACATGAAGAACGCCGCTTAGATCCCAGGCCCAGATCAGGCTTCTGAATCCCCTGCCCCGAGAGCTGAATTTCCATGCAGAGCTGCGGACAGCATCTGGGAACAGCTCTGACGTTAACCAGAGTACTTGCTGGGTTTCATCAACCCTGAGCACTCACTTTTTCACATTTTCACATCTCTGAAACTAGGATGAAACTGATTGATGGCAAGCCATCGTTTAATTGAAAATTCTCGGCGGTTAGTAAGATAGCAGTTGCCTCGTAACTGAGGGTGAAATGCAGTGCTGTGTTCTAGGCATTGGGCTGAGCATGGCCACGTTCGTGTTTGTGCGTCCTGCAGCCTGACTGCAAAGTCCGCACTCTGACCCCCCCTCCAGATCAGGAGATGGACTTGGGTAGGTGAAAGAGGCTGCACCAAGGCCCGTGGTAAAGGGCACAATGAGGTTTGCACGCTCCAGATCTGGGTCTGCGTGTGGCTCATCTGTCTGAGGCAAGGCAGGAGGGGCGCCGGAGCCTCACCATGACCTTGAACGCCATCCTCATGGCTGCTCCCCTGGAAGATGGTTAATTGCCAAGTCCCTTTGCAGCCCTGACATTCCTGAAGGTCCTCAATGCTTCCCCAGGCATGGCCTGCTGTCCCTCAAGCTTGGGGAGACCGCACCCTTCTTTGGTGATAAAGCAGAGAATGTGGGGCTGGAAGGGACCTTCCAGATTATTCAGCAAAGCCCCTTTCTGTTTCAAGACTTGTTCATCACAGCATCATTCACAATAGCCAAGAGGGGGGAGCATCCCAAGTGTCGGTGGATGGATGAATGGATAAGCAAAATGTGGCATATCCATATAATAAAATGTCCTCTTCAGCCTTAAAGAAGAAGAAAATCCTGTCACATGTGACAACAAAGATGAACCAGGAGAACATTGTGCTAAATGAAAGTCTTAAAAATACAGATACATGCAGGGCACCTGGGTGGCTCAGTCGGTTAAGCGTCTGACTTCAACTCAGGTCATGATCTCACAGTCCGTGGGTTCGAGCCCCGTGTCGGGCTCTGTGCTGACAGCTCAGAGCCTGGAGCCTGTTTCAGATTCTGTGTCTCCCTCTTTCTCTGACCCTCCCGTGATCATGGTCTCTCTCTCTCTCTCTGTCTCAAAAATAAATAAACGTTAAAAAAAAGAACAACAGATACATGGGCCACCTGGGTGGCTCAGTCAGTGGAGTATCTAACTCTTGATTTGAGCTCAGGTCGTGATCTCAGGGTCGTGGGATCCAGCCCTGCGTCGGGCTCTGCACTGAGTGTGAAGCCTGCTTGAGATTATCTCTCTCTCTGCCCCTCTGCCCTCCCCCCCCCCACTTGCTTGCATGCTCTCCCTCTCTGTCTAAAAAATAAAAATATAGATACTACATGCTGCCACTGTGAGGTATCCAGAGTTGTCAAGATCACAGAGAAAAGGGAATGATGGTTACTAGCAGCTGCGGGGGAGGGGGGAGGGGTGTTGCTGCTCGTCGGGTATAGAGTTTCAGTTTTGCAAGATGAGAAAGTTCTAGAGATCTGTTACACAGAACGGCAATATACCTAGCCGTGTGACGTACCTAACACCAGTAAACTGTGTGCTTAAAAATGGTTCAGATTTAAATTCTGTTATATGTCCTTTACTCTGATGAAATTAGTATACATATTAAAAATTTTTAAGGTTTCTGTGACTGTCAGGTAGAGGTGTTACAAATGGTCTACTGAGTTATTATGAATATACAGATAAAAAAATATGTGGTAAATTTTCATATGTAATTATGAAACAAGTATAATTTTATTAGAACTGCAAAAACAAAAAATATTCCACCCCCCCCCCCGCCCCTAGGAAGCCCCTTCCACATTTCTGTCACTAGGACGCTGACTCCTCTTGGAACCTTCTATAAGGGAAAGCATACAGTTGTAACTGGCTTATTTCACTTAGCATAAGGGTAATGTCCTCAAGATTCATCCACCTAGCCTGCGTCAGAATTTCCTTCTAGAGGCACCTGGATTGAGTATCCGACTTCGGCTCAGGTCATGGTCTCGCAGTTCGTGAGTTCGAGCCCCGCCTTGGGCTCTCTGCTGTCAGTGCAGACTCCACTCTGGGTCCTCTGTCTCCCTCTCTCTGCCCCTCCCCACTCTAAAAAATAAATAAACATCAAAAAAACCCAAGGAATTTCCTTCTAGATGAGGTGATGCTTGCTCAGTCACACAGCCAGCTTGGCACGGAGAGGAGATGAGTGGTATGGGGGCTCGGGGTATGTGCTCTTACTGCTTCTCTGCTTTTATTCTTCTGTCGCAGCCTGAAGCGTCTTTGGCCTCTGTACTGTGCACAGAGGTTGGGGGCCTAACTCTGCTTTCTCCCGCAGGTATTATGGCGGGACCGAGTTCATCGATGAGCTGGAGATCCTCTGTCAGAAGCGGGCGCTACAGGTCTATGATCTGGACCCCCAATGCTGGGGGGTCAATGTCCAGCCCTACTCAGGTAATTGCCTGGGCAGACCCCTGCCTGCCAGTCTCCCAGGGCCGCCTTTCACCCAAAGGAGTCTTAACAAGGACTCTGCCCACAAACGAAGTAAAAAACAGGATAAGCCCCTCCTGGGTCGGCGCATCTCTCTCTCTCTCCCTCAACCTTGGTGTCCACCTGACTCACCCTTCCTCAACACCTGTCCCTTATTCTCAGGGGGTTTGCTGCAGGGGACCCTCCGTGGCATTGTGGGGGGTGCACAGTGGTGGCCAGGCCTGTTCTGTCCACTCCTGGTTGATGGCCTGCCTGGTGGCCAAGCTCTGGGGCCCTGCTTGGGGCCTCGTGGGCAGAAGTCACAATACCGCGTCTGGTCTCATGTTCCAGGCTCCCCGGCAAACTTCGCCGTGTATACTGCGCTGGTGGAACCCCACGGGCGCATCATGGGCCTCGACCTGCCCGACGGGGGCCACCTGACCCACGGGTTCATGACAGACAAGAAGAAAATCTCTGCTACGTCCATCTTTTTTGAATCCATGCCCTATAAGGTAAGAGGGGGGTCTCTCTCCATTAGCTCTGCTGTCCTTTGGCTCAGAAAGCCTCCAGTGTTTGGCTGCACCTGTAGGAACAGGTAGTCTGCTCGTCAGGCGCTAAAGGAAGTCCCCACCTCTTGCTGTCACCCCCCTCCCCGCCCCCACAGCCCCAGCGACTCCTCAGGCATCCAGGGGGCAGCTGAAGCACAGGGACACGGGTCAGGGAGACGGCTGAAGAGAAGGCCCAGCTGCAGCCAGGGCCCCTGGGGACAGCCCTGCTCGGAACCCCCGGGGCAGCACCCCCCCGCGCCCCAGCCCAGGACGGTGGCTATCCTGGAACAGGGGGCCCGTGCACCCTGCTGCCCCTCACACACCTGTCAGCTAGCCACAGCCTGCACGAGCCACGTGCCCCGCATGGGACTGGCGCGTATTCGAGGGGGCCCTTGTCATTATAAATGGTTTGGTCGAACGGTGCATGGCACGCTCGTGGGCTCACGGTCGGTGATGGGGAGGAGAGCAGTAACCAGCACGCGTGCCTGTGGGGTGGTCTGTGCACGTGGTGACTCTTCCTCCTGTCCCAGAGCCAATTCCTCGAGGCGTCCCCTGCCCAGCGGGCCGCTCCAGGCGGGTTCACGTGTCCCACGGCGAGCGAAGGTCATGGTGCCTCGTTATGCTCGGCTGAGTGTCAGACGCATGGAAGTCAAGCCAGTGTTTCATCTTGGCGTTTCGCGGTCTCTGTTGCTTGCCCTTGACTGTTCGCCGTGTGTTAGCCTTTGGCTCAGTCCTAGTCGTCGCACGGGTGCTTTTGGGGTGCAGGTGACGGTCCGCTTGTTTTCATGGAAAGCTGAGGTGTTTTGCACCAGGGGTGTCCTCATTGGCCAACAGTGGACAACCCCTCGAAGGTGGATTTTGAAACGTGACAGGAGGAAGACAGTGCTCCGCCTTTGCGCATGGAACTCAAAAGCCAGTTTCTACAGTTTCTCTCCCTACGGAAAGAGCGGTGGCGGAGTGGAACCCCGGGCTGGTGTTCTGGTCTCATGTGCGGCCTTAGGCAGCCTGACTCTTTAGCGTAATGTCCTCCATTACCCAAGAGGCTCTTCTGGGTGTTAGCGGGCTCAGCACCCCCGTCTCTGCGTCTTTGACACACACCGTGCAGGCTGTAGCCCCCTCTGTGGGTGGAGGGTAGAGAGGCTCCCCTGGTGGTGGGCCTGCAGGGGTGTAGAGAGGAGGGGCCTAGGGGCCTGGCCAGCTGTGGGCACCGGCCCTGTGCAGGGAGGAGGACACAGAGCTGGCTGGGCTCCAGCAGCAGCTGCCATGCCCCTCCCCTGCCCACTAGGCTGCCTCTCTGCCCAGCCTTTCCCAGCCCTGCCCTCGCCATGGGGCTCTCTCCCTCACCCTGGGGCTCTCTCCCACCCTCTGGCAGCCGCCTCACATGGGCCCAGGCATTTCATCTCTCCAGGGGGAAACAGCACCTTGAACCTTCTGTCACCTCCTCTCTCCTCTGTGACCATTCCCCTCTCCAAACGTCCTAAGCTTCCTTCCTGTCCCTTTGCACCTCTCTGGCCCCTCAGAAGTTTCTTACAAATGCCTGTGAATTCTTCCTGGAGCTGTTTTTTTGTCGAATGTTTAGAGTTTTGTTGTTTTTTTTTAAGTTTATTTATTTATTTTGAAAAGAAGAGGGTGCAGACGTGGGAGGGGCAGAGAGAAAGGGAGAGAGAGAATCCCAAGCAGGCTCCTCATTGTCAGCACAGAGTCCGATGCATGGCGCGAAGCCACGAACTGTGAGATCATGACCCGAGCTGAAGAGTTGTAATGATTAGGGTTTTTAAAAAATGGAAAACCTGGAGCACCTGGGTGGCTCAGTCGTTAAATGTCCAACTTTGGCTCAGGTCATGGTCTCGCGGTTTGTGAGTTTGAGCCCCTCTCTGTGTCTCCTCTCTCTCTCTCCCCCTCCCCCACTTACGCTCTGTGTCTCTCTCAAAAAATGAATAAACATTAAAAAAATTAAAAAGAGAAAAATGTTCTAGGGTGCCTGGGTGGCTCAGTCAGTTAAGCATCTGGTCCCACATCAAGCTGTGTTCTGATAGTTTGGGATTCTCTCTCTCTCTGTCTCAAAAATAAACACTTAAAAAAAGAGAAAAACCTTGTTAAAAAATCCTGCAAGTTCAAAGAGGAAAACGTGGAAGAGAGAATAGCAACACACTTTGGGGGGGGGGGGGAATTTCTTTTTAAAATTTTTTTTAGGATTTTGTCCTTTTTTTTTTTTTTTTTTTTTTACTGTGGGTTGGCTGTTGATTTTCATCAAGGTAACAGTTTCTTTGCCAAGTTCAGGTAACAGATAGAACCGGTTCATTCCATTTGAAACAAAACCTTCAGCCCGCCTGTCCAGAGGATGTCTCAGCTGCACACAACTTGCTGTAATCCTGTTGGAATTGGAAGCGCTTTTTTCCTTTGGAAAGGGCGGCCGCCATCCCCGAGACTCTCCCCCCACGGGGTAGGGGTGCAGAACCCAAGGCTTCTCTTACCACCTCCTCCCCAGAGAGCTCCCATGCCCCCTCCCCTAAAATCTTTCCTTTTGACTTGTACTTTCCCCTTGGCACAAATGATGTAACACAACTTCAAGACACTGAATTTACTAAGAACTGTGTCGCCAAGCAGGGCGCCTGGGTGGCTCAGTCGGTTGAGCAACCGACTTCGATTCGGGTCTCGATCTCGCCATCCCGTCCGTGAGTTCAAGCTCCACATCGGGCTCCCTGCTGTCGGCACAGAGCCTGTTTTGGATCCTCTGTCCCCCTCTCTCCGCCCCTCCCCGACTTGCTCTCAAAAATAAATATAAAAAAAAAGTTTTATGTTTCACATCCAGATGGATCCATGGTTTATCTCAAATCGATTTCTGTGGGGGACCGTGGGGTGGGGGTCAGATAACACTCTTTTTTCCGGCTGACCTAGCGCCACTTACCGGAAGACCATTCTTTCCCTGCAGTGTTGCTGTTGTCATGGATCGGATTGACCCCCTGTCACAGGGCTTCTGTTTCCGGCCTTCTTCTGTTCTGTCAAACTGTCCTTCCACAAGCTCGTGCTGCCTTAATCACTGTAATTTTTTGCGTTTTAAAATTTCTTTCAGTAACGTTTTGCATGGAAGTCTGGAATACCTTTTGGTAGATATTTTATGGGTTTTGAAACTAATGTGATATTATTTAAAAAAAATTTTTTTTTTACATTTACTTAATTTTGAGAGACAGAGCATGAACAGAGGAGGGGCAGAGAGAAGGAGACACAGAATCCAAAGCAGGCTCCAGGCTCCGAGCTGTCAGCACAGAGCCCGATGCAGGGCTCCAACCCACGAACCGCGAGATCATGACCTGAGCTGAAGTCGGACGCTCAACTGACTGAGCCACCCAGGCGCCCCACTAATATTATTTTTTTAAATGTTTGTTTTGGTGGGGGGCCAGGATGGGCAAAGAGAGAGGGAGCGAGAGGATCCCAAGCAGAATTCACGCTGTCAGTGCAGAGCCTGATTCGGGACTCCATCTCAGGAACTCTGAGGTCATGACCTGAGCTGAAATCAAGAGTCCAGGGGCTTAACTGACTGAGCCACCCAGGCGCCCTTAATATAATATTATTCTTATTAAATTTTCCTTTCCGATGTTTTGCTGCTTATATGGACGAATAGAACTGGTTTTTGGTTTTTGACCCCACATCCAGTGACCTTGCTAAATTCAATTACTAATTCTAATAGCTTGCCGCTAGAGGCTTGGATCTCCCAGGTAGGCGGTCATCGTGTCTGTGAGTAATGTCAGCTTTGTGCGTCTCCTAATCCTGGTGTCCTTATTTCTTCCTCTTGCCTCTGTGTACCTGGGACTAGAAGAGGTGTTAACAGCATCTCGTCTCATTCCCGAAGGTAACAGTGTCTTAGCACCTGCCCTGTGCGGTGCATGTTTGTGGCTCCTGTTTCACTCTGCAGTGGCGTTTTGGTTCCTTCTCTTTCCCGGAAGAACCCCGAGGCGGGGGCTCACTTTCCTCTCGGGACCCCTCAGGGCATCCTGCCTCCATAGGCGATACCTGGTTGTCCACGCCACGTGCACAGGCCAAATACACCGGTACCCCACCTTGCCCTCAAGTCACGCTCTGGGATGTCTTTCCTGTGTCCATGGTGGAGTGGAGCGAACAGCTTTGGGCAGGTGGAGGAAGTCCTCTTACCCTTGATAGTTGGCATGAGTCCCGGTGGGAGGACAGGCCCGGTGTGGTGGATGCAGCCCGAGCCTGCTGTCTCCGTGACATTCCACAGGTGAACCCAGACACTGGCTACATCAACTATGACCAACTGGAGGAAAATGCCTGCCTCTTCCACCCGAAGCTGATTATTGCAGGTGATGAGCTGGGGGGGTAAAGGCACCGTATTCGTAGCAGCCCCCTTGCCTATTACAAAACGAAGATGTGATGTTCCCCAGCTCGCTATCTCTTTCTTGAATAGCCGGGCTTCTTGGATCTAAGTATATTCTGTTCTTTCAGGACAAAGATCTGTTTTGCCACCTTTAGTACTAGGTGGCAAAAGATCTGAGGCTGTTGTCAGAGAAGCATCCAGAAATGTTAACGCCTGGAGCACTTGGCTAGCTCAGTTAGAGTACGTGGCTCATGATCTCAGGGTCGTGAGTTCGAGCCCCTTGTTGGGTTGTAGAGATTACTTAAATGAATAAAAACTTTAGAAATGTGAATCCCTGACTAACTGATGGAGGAAATAATAATAGTTAGGGGCCATCCCAACCACCGTGAAGAGGCACATGACCTGAAGAGGCAGGTCAGAGTGGTTGCCTTCGGCACATAAGGATGTTTTTTGTTTTTATTTTTTTGTTAATGTTTATTTATTTTTGAGACAAACAGAGTGTGAGCAGGGGAGGGGCAGACAGAGAGGGAGACACAGAATACGAAAGAGGCTCCAGGCTCTGAGCTGTCAGCACCGAGACGGACGCGGGGCTCGAACCCACGGACCGTGAGATCGTGACCTGGGCCGGAGTCGGATTCTTAACCGACTTGGCCACCCAGGCACCCCCACAAGGATGTTTTTTGAGGGTGTTTTTCATTTCCGTTCTCAGGGTTTTGGAGGGAGAAATCTCTAAGCTTTCGAATATGCCCATGGCGAGGCCCACATGCAGGCTTGCGCTCCAGGATATCTGGCCGTGGGTATCTGACTCGACTTTGTCACCTTTGCCATCTCAGGGACCAGCTGCTACTCCCGAAACCTGGATTACGCTCGACTGAGGAGGATTGCAGACGACAACGGGGCCTATCTCATGGCCGACATGGCGCACATCAGCGGGCTGGTGGCTGCCGGCGTGGTGCCTTCCCCCTTTGAGCACTGCCACGTGGTGTCCACCACCACCCACAAAACCCTGCGAGGCTGCCGCGCCGGCATGATCTTCTACAGGAGAGGTGCGCTCCGGGGCGTGGGGTACTGGCGGGCTGCTGGCGTTGGCCTTTCTCCTCTGGGGTGCACGCTCGGTTCGGGAAGCTAGGAAAACCCAGGGTCCCTTGAAGGGTCCCTTAAAGAGCTAGTTAGGGGGCACCTGGGTGGCTCAGTCGGTCAAGCGTCTGACTCTTGGTTCCAGCTTGGGTCACGATCCCACAGTTCATGAGATCGAGCCCCACGTTGGGCTCTGCGCTAACCGCATAGAGCCTGCTTGGGATTCTCTCTCTCCCCCTTTCTCTTCCTGTCCGTCCCCACCTCTCTCTCTCAAAATAAATCAACTTAAACAAACAAAAAAAACTACTTAAGGAGGAGGCGATCAGTCTGCAGAAAAGATCTGGAAAGAAGCCCTAAGCACGGCTCTTGCTTCGTTCCTTGGGCATCTGGGTCCTGGAAAAGGAGGAAAGGTATTGTGCCATGGGTCGACTAGTCTTACCCACAAGGGGCAGGCGCCGTAGCAAAAACAAGATGTGCGAGGCTGGCCAGGGGCTACCAGAAGGCCTCGTGGTGCAGCGTTATTCTGGTGACCTCGCTGTGGTCCAGGACGCCTATCCCAGAGAAGGACTCACAGTAATCAAAGCACAAGACACTGATGTATAAACCATAGTTACCACTTTAGTCCTTTTAGTGAGGAATTTCTGTTGACTGCCTCCAACCCACATGTAAGCACTCCTTTTATTTGGCGATCCCCGCGCTTGGGAAAACCAGATCTGTGATCAGATCATCTGGCCCATGATGAGACCGGATCCTCACGCACCTGCAGAGAAACCAGCCCCTGGGTGACTGGGTCTCTCTCCCCTGCGGCCTCCTTGCCTAGCCCCCTGGCCAGGACTGGACACACCCATATGCCCGCTAGCGTTCTCAGGTCCTGCTGTCTCAGGACCTTCTTCGGTCTCAGGTACCCACGGTTCAAGGCAGGTGGCCAATCCCACCTGCCTAGAAACTGTTCCTTTCTTCCCACTGAGCACTGACATGATTTGCTGCACCTTGAACAACTCCTGAATCTGCCACGGACGCCCTCTGTGATCCCGGGCTGCTTGTGCAGCCTCTCTGTGCCTCGTTTCCTCACCTCCAGAGAGGGGATCCTAATAGTAGCACCCGTCCCTTCAGACTACCTTTGGGAGGAGCACATGAATTAACCTTAATGTAAAGTGCCTCGCACGGTTCCTGGCTCACAAGCAGCTCTGTAGAGACAGTAGTTCCTACAACTGATGATTAACTTTGTTTCAGAAAGGAATCCTATTCCTCATTAGAGCCATTTTCATATAATATATATCATTATATAAACGAGTCTTCTGTCCTTCAACAGAGTCGTCTCGGAAGACTGCTCTCTTGGACACTTGAGGAAATACGCCCAAGGCACATTCTTCATTACGATCGCAGTGTAGGGAAATTTCCTTTTTTTTTTTTTTTTTTAATTGTATATTTTTTTTAATGTTTATTTTTGAGAGACTGAGAAACAGAGCATGAGCCGGGGAGGGGCAGGGAAAGAGGGAGACACAGACTCAGAAGCAGGCTCCAGGCTCTGAGCTGTCAGCACAGAGACGGACGCGGGGCTAGAACTCACGAGCTGTGAGATCATGACCTGAGCTAAGTCAGACACTTAACCGACTGAGTCACCCAGATGCCAGAGGAATGATGGGCGTTCTATCCTTAACAGTTCTTTTTTTTTTTTCTTTTTTTTTTAAGTAAGTAAGCTCCACGCCCAACATGGGGCTTGAACTCAGGACCCTTAGATCAAGAGCCGTATGCTGTACTGGCTGAGCCAGCCTGGCACCCCTTTGTGGAGGGAAATTCCTGTCCTTTGATTTCATGTACAGAGGGTGGTCTGCCCCCGCTCCGGAAGCAAGGGGCCCCTCTGCTCTGTACCATCCAGCACTAGAGGCCAGGCTTGTGCTTAGCGCACTCTGGGTTTGAGTCCGGGTAGGGAGAAGACAGAGGGGACAGCCCGTCTCACGTTCCCATTCTGTTGTTTTTCTTCAGGAGTGCGCAGTGTGGATCCCAAGACCGGCAAAGAGACGCTGTACAACCTGGAGTCGCTCATCAACTCTGCCGTGTTCCCGGGCCTGCAGGGAGGTCCCCACAACCACGCCATTGCTGGTAAAATGCCACTAAACCCCACCCGGAGCCCTTGGATGGCACCTGGGGCTGCGCCCTCATCCATGGCAGCCCCACGCAAGCTAGGGGTCCTCCTAACTTTGCTCTTCCGTGGCCCCTAGTTCCCACCTCACCTGTCCACCAAAAGTGTGTACCAGGACTTGCACATCGGGGAGAAACTAGAACATCTCTGTCCAGGAGATGCTAACGAGCAAGAAAAGGGAAACTGGCGACAGGTGTCAGGGACAAGGGGAGCGAGCGATGACCACTCCACACGTACGGCCACCCATAGGCAGAACCGTGTTGGGTGAGCTTCTGTACAGTGGGTGCGGCCCGCTTTAAGAAATAACGGGTAGGGGCTCCTGGGTGGCTCGGTCGGTTGGGCGTCCGACTTCGGGTCAGGTTATGATCTCGCGGTCCGTGAGTTCGAGCCCCGCGTCAGGCTCTCTCCTGACAGCTCAGAGCCTGGAGCCTGTTTCAGATTCTGTGTCTCCCTCTCTCTCTCTGACCCTCCCCTGTTCATGCTCTGTCTGTCTCTGTCTCAAAAATAAATAAACGTTAAAAAAAAAAAACGGGGAGGGGATTTAGCAACGAGAAGAAGGCACGGCAAAAGGAGTGGGCGATTAGCACCCAAACCGGGCAAGGGCACGTTGCCTGTCCGCTGACATCCTGACCCTTGCACTGCTGGCCTTGAGGCCGCATGGGAAACGCCTGGGTCCGATGGCACGGTCACCCAGCAGGCTGTCATCGAGCCATTCCGTTCCTGTACAGACAGCTTAGGAAATGTGTGATGATCAGAGTTTTAGGCCCCTGGGAGTAGGGAGGGGGTGGGTCTCCACTGGTGTCTTCCCTTCTCCCTTTACACCTCTCCACGTCCGTGGTCTCTTCAACTCTTGGGTGATGGGATGACCCACCCTGCAGGCGTTCCGGGCCCCTTCCTGTCATTTCCACCAACACCGATTAGAGGCTTCTGCGCCAGCGCTCAGGCACACGTCTTTTGCCTTCTCCTTCACTTTCTGTGCCCCCTTGAACAGCCCTTGGGATTGACCAAGGTGCCAGAGGAGTCTGGACGTGCAGGCAAACAGGCCTGCACCTCTCACCGGGCCTCTGATCTTTCGGATCTGCGTGATCTGGCATCAGAGCAAAAGCTTTTTGGGGCAGCTGAGTTTTCATGTTCGCAAAGGACCGTAAAACCCATCTTGCTTAAGAGCTGCTTTCCTGTGGTGATCTTACTAGCACAAGACTCCCAGGCCTGGAGAAAGGCTACCTCAAAAGCACCTCCTCAAAGAGGAGAGGCCTGTGGGTTCAGCCAGGTAATTGTAGCATTAAAAAACTACGTACCATCTGGTGGAGGTGGGGACTGTGAACCCCCTCTTTGGTGATATTGAAAAGCAAGGAGGCCTGAGTGGAAGCAAGCGGTGTTCTTGGACTCCTGGTCGGTCTCTTGGTCCCCTCCTGCCTTCCTGACCCCTTCTCTCTTCCCGCCAGGGGTCGCCGTGGCCCTGAAACAAGCCATGACTCCGGAATTCCGGGTGTACCAGCGCCAGGTGGTGGCCAACTGCAGGGCTCTGGCTGAGACCTTGATGGAGCTGGGCTACAAAGTGGTAACAGGTACCAACAGAAAGTGCTGGATGGCCCCCCCCACCGACCCCGGGACAGGGATGCCCCTGCTCCTTGGGGTGGCACTTTAAACCTCGCACCTAGGCCTGGGCGCTGCAGCCACGGCTGTGCATCATCTGTCACTGGCACGTGATGCGACGGGTCCTCAGGAGACCTTTGTGAAAGGCCTACCTGAGGCTCGACTGAGAAAGGTTTGGTACCAGTGGTCACACGGCTGGTGGAAGGCACAGTCACAGCTTGGAACACAGCAGGCTCCCAGAGCAGTCTCCCCGGCGATGCCCCACGCCATCCCATGGGGGTGTCTCCACTCACCCCTGAGGGCCCGGGTACAACAGGCGTTCCCAGTAGGAGTTCATGGGAGTATTATATCCATGTCTGCTTGAATACAAAGGCTGGTGGTGCTGAGTAAACCCCCATGAGATGGACCTTCCGGGTGAGGGCCCGCTTGGGGGGGTGCGGTCGCTTCTTTCACCGCGGGTTTCACGGCTAGGATGGCATTTTTCTGGCAGACTTCTGCTCACAAGGCCGCTGTGGATGCTGCCAGTGGGGTGGTCTAGGGAAGCGGGTCCTGGTAGGCCACTGACTCAGGTGCCTACTCCCTGCCCGCGGCCCTTTACGGGGATTTCAGGCCCTGGCCTGAGGAGTGGGCTCCCCACCAGACTATTCGTGAGCAGCAGAGCTGGGACAAACGCTGTCTCCTCAGCAGGTCTCGGGAGCACCCGTTTTCCGTTTCACTTCACTTCCTCTTCCCTTTCTTTCTCCTTCATCCTCTGCCTCTTTCAGTTAGAAAGCCCTAGAAATCTCAGTGTGGGCTGTGACCTTCAGGGTCCCTTAGGTCACTCTGTCAGACATGGATGTGCACACCAATACCGCAGGCACCCTGTTAACATGCAGGTTGTGAAGGGGCGCCTGGGTGGCTCAGTTGGTTAAGCGTCCGACTTCGGCTCAGGTCATGATCTCGCGGTTCGTGGGTTCGAGCCCTGTGTCAGGCTCTGTGCTGACCTCTCAGCCTGGAGCCTGCTTCGGATGCTGTGTGTGTCTCTCTCTCTCTCTGCTCCTCCCCTGCTCCCTCTCTGTCTCTCAAAAATGAATAAACTTAAAAAAAATTTTTTAAAGATACAGCTTGTGACTCGGCAGGTCTAGGTTGGTTGCGGGGGGGGGGGGGTGTCCTGCATTTCCATCCAGCTGGCGTGGAACCCACACTTGGCACTACAAGGAGTTAGACCAATGTCCCTGTGGCTACAGACAGCAGACGGCAGCCCCTCAGCCCAGCGAGGCCCAAAGTCTCACGTCAATCTCGGGAGAGGTCTCCACTTTCCTGAGCTCCCGGGCCTGCCCTCACCCCCAGTTCACTCTCCTCTGAGGACACGGTGTAGATGGCCGAAGCAGATCGTGGCGACCGTAAGCCCAGGAGCCAGCGTTCGTGATAATCTGCTTTGTGCCTGGTATGGGCAAAGTGCCATACGTGGCACCTTATTTAAACTTCGCGACAGCCTCGTGAATTATTGCTCTTATTTTGCAAATGGGCGTCTGAGGTCCCCAGATGCTGAGCTGCCTAAAGCCACAGCAAGCGTGGGGGCGTGGCTTAATCTCTGGACTGTGGGATCCCGCACCTTTGAAGTCATGGCTGTTGTCCAAGTGAAGGGCCCGGGATTAATGAGATTTCAAAGTGGAAAGATCCAGGTGCTTGGAAGACCCCTGGTGGCCTTGGTCCAGTTCCAGAAAGTTCTAGTGGCCTCGATATCCTCATGTGTTGGGTCAGGGCGCTGGGCAGCCTAAGCTGGGAAAGCTACCGTTGGTTCCCCTCGGGCTCAAGGACCTGCTCCCAGTCACCAGGTACCCTTTGTAAACTATCACCTCTTAGGTCCTGGGGCATCTTTTGTTTAGCATGGGACTAAAGTCTCTCAGGACACGTGGTGGGGGTGCTCACCTTCCTCATCACATCTGCTTTAGCCTCCTTGATCCCTACCCTCATTTCTTAGGAAGAGAGATTCCTTCACTTGGGAGTCAGCTTTCCACATTCCTACATGTCTAACTTGGTTTCCAGGTGGTTCTGACAACCATTTGATCCTCGTGGATCTCCGTTCCAAAGGCACGGATGGTGGCAGGGCCGAGAAGGTACTAGAAGCCTGCTCTATAGCCTGCAACAAGAACACCTGTCCAGGTAAGAATCTTTGCTGGTCTTCTCTTCTGTACCACTCCTGTCTTAGATTTCTTTTGGCCAGAGTTGTAGCCGAGGATAGTTTGGCTCTGGGGACAGACATCAAGGGATTTTCAAGGGGCACATACACCGTATGGCATGGGGCTAAATCCTGGCTCTCTTCTGGCCTGCTCCTTCTGACGCAGCTCTAACCCTGCTAGGCACAGAGGGGGAGGGACTGAGGTGGACTGCTCGGAGGGGCTACAGGCATTTGGAGAAGGGAAGCAGGGGCCTCTGGAACAGGCTGGGTTTCTCAGGGAGTTGTAAAAAGAATGTGGGTGATGCATCCCTGACTCACAAGGATGCTAGCCTCCCTTTTGGGAGGTCATGCCACTGAAGGCAACCTCCTTGCTGTTTCATCACAGTGGCCACAATGTGCGGCCGTCTCCTGTGCCTTTGTGCCCACCTCTGGCATTTAAATCAGCAGCGCTCTGCTTCCGAGATACAGTGGGCACTCACAGGCCAGTTTTTTGGCCAGCTGTCTTCTTAAATGCACAGGGGTCAGTGGGGAGTTGGGTGCAGCCAAAGGACAGAGCCCGTTTGTCTTGAAGGTGACAAAAGTGCACTGCGGCCCAGCGGACTGCGTCTGGGGACTCCGGCACTGACATCCCGCGGATTTTTGGAAAAAGAGTTCCAAAAAGTGGCCCAGTTTATTCACAGAGGTAAGGAGAAAGGGTTGGAGGTTTGCCACTTTAGACTGTGTGTGTGTGTGTGTGTGTGTGTGTGTGTGTGTGTGTGTGTGTGTGT
>NW_024412439.1:1621776-1676847 GCF_014898765.1 Herpailurus yagouaroundi | reverse complement strand
TTTCCGAGGGGGACATGAACACCTAAGGCTGTCACGCCCCCGGGCCTCGGGAGTGTCTCCCGGGCCCAGTGGGGCTGCCGCACTGGCACTGTGAGCCCACAGGGGACCCATTCTGTCTCTTGTGGGCGCAGGGATAGAACTGACTCTGCAGATTCAGGACGACGTTGGTGCCAGAGCCACCCTGAAGGAGTTCAAGGAGAAACTGGCCGGGGACGAGAAGCACCAAAGGGCCATCAGGGCTCTCAGGGAGGAAGTGGAGAGCTTCGCGGCTCTCTTCCCTCTGCCTGGCCTGCCTGCCTTTTAGAGGAGCTGCCAGCCCCCACCTGCCCGTGGGCACCTGCCCAGCACCCGACTGTCGGGACTGCACAGGGACCGCTTGCTCGAGGACCTGGTGCCCTCGTGGGGAGACAGGAGAGCTGCGCCACACAGGACCAGGCTGGGTCAACTTCATGCCCTCTGAGGGGGTTTCTTTTGGACTTTCCTCACATTATCTCCAGAAATCAAAATTTAAGACCCATTGTTAGTAATTCTGGGACAGGTTATTGAGGAGTTTAAATTTGATCCTTTCTCTCAGTTCTTCTGGAAAATTGCAATTAGTTAGCTTGGGTCCAGGGCAGATGAGTGGAAAGATGAGTGGAAAGACCCCAGTTGCACTCGCCCTTCTCTGAGTTCCCGGGCTTCCTCCAGACTCTGCAGTACAGAAACACCCAAGTTCAGAGCTTCTAAAAGCTGCCTCTTCTTAATGTCTTGTTACGTGGCGGGCTGCTGCAGCACCGACTGATGACCGTTACAAATGAGAAGGCGAATCCTGAAGCTAGGCCCGGACTACCAGTATGGTGGGAGTTTCTCCGTGGCACTCAGGGTGTCGTGGAAACGGTCTCGTTCGCCCCCCACCCCCGGAGGGTACCAGGGCCCATCAGGTGTAAGCACCGGCTGAGGAGAGATGGCTTTCCTTCCCTGTGCCAGATAACCAACTCCCCCCTGTAATCAGGAGACCAAGCGTCACCTTCCCAGAGAAACTTTATTTTTCACAGAGCCAAAGTGCAAAACATAGATGACCATTTTGAATAAGCACAATCGAATGTGTAACCACAGAATGTCTACAAGAATCATAAGAGCTTTAAAAAATACAACCAATTTTTATATTTCAAAAATATCTGAACTCAAATAAATTAATTTCTTAAAAAGTACACTTCTCATACTATTTGTTTGGCATTTACTCCGGTTAAACTCTGGTGCGGCCAGACCCAAGAGCCGGCGTCACACGCGTGTTTGAAGTACTCGCGTGGTGGTAGAGGACTCACGTTCACACGTGTGGACAGAGGGACATGCGGTAATAAAATAGCTTTCCCAAAATAACAAACACGAATTCATCACAGACTATGCTTTTCACCGTAGTCTTCAAAGGTGGCGCTTATATTAACCCAACCTGTGTAGCCAGCCAGCGTGGGGCAGTCGGTGGGTCCTGCCCGGAAGGTGCCCCTGGGGTCGAGGGTCCAGCACGTTACTGGCATCTATACCAGCACGGGTGGGGACAACGGCCGCAGATTCCACAGGGTGTGGGTGACACAGCAGTCCCCATATCTCTGCCTCAGTTTGGGAGCCATCATGCTGCCGGGACAGTCTTCCGTTCGGGGGCCTGGCTCCTCCCCCGGCCAGGGCATCTCCAAGACCCTCCTGTGTAGCCTCCACTTTGGAGCTAGATAAGGACTCCCAGGAGGCGTGGGCTCCACACCAGTGGCTTAATTCACTGCAAAGTGCTCGTTCCACCCCCCCCCCCATCCCTCCTCCTCCCCGCTATGGTCATACCAAACCTGAACAGAGGAGGCTAGATTAGGTCAGTGCTCACAGCGTTCTCCTTTGGGAGCTCAGGAAAACTTGGTGTCTCAGGCCCTATCAGCTGAGACTGGTTTTATTTCCAGCCAGAAGTAGCAATTTGATGCTTTCTCCTTTTTGCAGTCTGCTAATACTGTACCTCTTTTAAAGATTCCAGTTTTGTCACTTTCTGTCACAGTACTGGGGAAAAGCCAGAAAGCCAGTTGGTTTGCTTCTAAAGCACAAACCAAGGCACTTTCTTCCGAGCTTTCTAGGGAGATGGGAAGTAAAACCGGATTGCTGGCTTGGGAGATTCAGCTCCTCGGAAGATCGTCCACACTCCCCGACGGGTTCCCTGCCGGCTGAGTGTTACCGCAGAGGAGAAGCTGACCTGCCTTGCAACAGCAGGTCCGGGGAGGTCGGGACATGCGTCTCGCACTGGCGGAAGTGGGTGGTCACCGTGCGTGCCGCTCCCAGCCTCCAGAAACATGTCGTTGAACTGTAGCAGCCCTGGCACTTGGGGTAGAAACTGTTGGACTTCCTAGGATTTGAGCTGGGATATGTCATTTGAAGTTGAAACCTACAATACCTTGACTATAGCAACGGAGAAGCAAAAAGCTAGATGGGAAATGACAGGTGGGCTGTCACGGTTCATTTCCAAATTCCAGCGCAATCTGTGTAACTTCAGCCCTTGCAAGTTAATCATGAAAAAGTCACAATTTCTAACACCCCAAGATTCCACCGAATGGAGCAAGGTCCCTAGGGAAATGGTGAGGTGTGAGGCAACAGCTCAGGCTGGAGCATCCCAAGGGCCACACGTGGGCCTCTAGAAACCACGACTGCGTAACTGCTAACCTTATCAGGCTGCTCTCAACCTGGACTGCTTGAGAAAGGGTGGCTGGGGGCAGGGGAGCGGTAACGGATTGGAAGTGAAGTTGAAATAAACCCAGTTTTGGTGCCTGGGCCTTCAAAATGAGTCAGGACTGGCAAAGTCAAGGGGCACGGATGGCCTCTGTTCTCTGCAAAGTGTTTTCAAGATGTTTTATCTGAGGCAAACCTGAAACGAATATTTTTAAAGAGACAGCCCTGTCGCATAGAGCTCCCAGCCTTAAAATTTGCAGACGCGGGACTTCTAGTGGGTTCCGCTTCTCCAAAGTGGAGGGGATCTGAGAAGGGCAGTCCCACAGTCTCAAGTGCCTGCCCACACTGGCTCAGTCCCTCGGCCACTTTAAAATCCCTTTGGAAAGAAACATTCTTGGCATCAAGCAATCCTCGGAAACTGCCACACTGAAAAGCTAGGTTTTTACCAAAATTTAAAACTGGAGTCTAACTACTTGTCAGGGAAGCCGGCTTTCTTTCACGGAGGAACGACTCAAGGGAGACGCTCCTCACCCACTCTTTCTGAGGCTGGCCCCAGGACAGGGCACACCCGTTCTGTTCACACCCGACTGGTCTCTTGCCTCAGAATCCTGGGGCCTCTGGAACCATCCTCGAGGCAGAGCTTCCAAGCAAACACCCTCCAAAGTGACTTCTACTTCAGACTACCGTGTTGCCTGGCCTTAGCTTCTAGAAGGCCAGATGTGACTGACCTTCTGCCTTGATCAGTTTCCCAGGTGACAGCAATGTTAACTGTAGAGTCCGTGATGCTGTGGAACAGGATGAAAAGCAATGGTGGTGCCAACGATCGCTTTCAACTTTGTCAAACGGACCCCACAGACCCTTCTTTCCCTTGGAGATAAAGTGTCGTAAGGTCATGTCCCTGGAGGCCTGAGTAGACAGCAGTGAGCCATCCAGTTAGAAAACAGAGCAGCATCTTGAACACGAGGGACACGGGAGGCGGCAACGAAGAGGGGAGCCCATGGAGAGAAACAGGCATCCTACGCAGCCTTCCCCACATGCAAACACACGCTTGACATTTAAAAGCTGCCAAAACATTCCTGGCGACTCTTCTGTGCGTGAACAAAGTAACAGGCACGGGTACAAAGAACACCCGTGAGATGTAGACAGAACGTCTACCTTAAAAGGTCCTCAGTCCCAGCCTCGGGAGCGAAATCACACACCCTCTGCCAGGAACGTGGACCCTGACCGGAAGCCGGCGGCCAGGAGCCAACGGGCCACATCCTTGTGTGGAGGACCCGGGCGAGGAAGGGGCCACGGGAGGGATGTGATGCAAACCCCCCCTTGGGTTCCCGCCTCCGCTACCTGACCTCGACGGTAGGCCACAAAGCTGACAGACCAGTCTCGACAGCAAGACCCAACTACCTGGAACACGGCACCGGCAGGTGCACACACGTGTGCTCAGGAGCAACCGCCCGTGGCTGGTTCGGGTCTGTTTTATCACAATTTTCTTGGAATGAATTAAAAAGCAGAAATATTAAGAGTTCTTCCTAGTTGGAGAAAAAAAAAAAGCAGCCATACAAAAAAAAAAAAAAAGTGTAAAAACTTCAAGGTTGCAAGAAACTCTATCAAGAAACCAACAGCAACTGAGTAAGGAGCCTCAGGGGGGTCATGGTGGGTGAGTCGGGGATTGTCTCCTTCCCTGAAGGGAGGACTCACACGGGATGGGAGTGAGCTGCCGAGAGGTGAATGTACTTCCGGGGGCCCGCATGGGGGCGGGAGCGAGCCGCAGTGAGGAGCATGTACTTGGGGGACCCACATGGGGACGGGAGCGAGCTGTGGTGAGGTAAGCACACCTGGGGGACCCGCGCGGGACGGAGTGAACAGTGGTGAGGTGCGTGTATCTGGAGGGCCCGTGTGGGGGCAGGAGTGAACAGCGGTGAGGTGTGGGTATTCCAGGCCCGCGGGGGACAGATCCACGAAGACAGCCAGCCACACAAGGAGGCTCTCCTCCTTCCTGGGGGAGACCCTGCCCGTGGGTTCTCACCAGCTGGGCTGCCCGCCCGGACCAAGCAGCGGGGTGGAACCGCGCCGTCACCGTGCCCACAAGACCCGCAAGAGGTAGTGAAGTGGTTGCAAAGGTTTGCTGTGGGTGGGGGACTGGGGTGTGACCTCGGCCGAGTGCCAGCATGTCTGCAGACCTTCCCCAAGAGGACAGCATGGACTCGCTCCCAGAAAGGCTGGTGGGCTGGGCCCCAGAGGCCTGCCGGCTCTTGTCACTTGCACGGGGGCGATGGCACCGTGGCCCCGGGCTCTCCAGCTGCGAGAGCAGTTCTCACTCACAAGCAGGGACTAGCGACTAACGCTAGTCCCTCCTGCTGACCCGGGGGAGCAAGGTACGAGCACCCCCCCCCACTCCCCCAGGCACTTCTGTGCCTAGTGGGGAAGCGAGGACCAGACAGGGTGCTGCTCGCTCTGCCTGCAGCCTTGGGGCGCAGGTCACGCATCTGCCACCACCCAACTGAGGCACGGCTGCCTCCCCTCCATGTCACTCATTCAGGGGCTTTCTCTGGGATGATGGGCTCTAGGGGGCCGAGTAAAAGACCCTAGCCGGGGTCTGAATGGGGCAACGGTTGTTCCGTTGTCCAGTTTCCCACCAAACCATTTCAGTTAACGGGGCGCTTCCCTTCATTTTGCTGCCCATGTGTCTGGGAGCTGAATGCGTAGCCTGCTCCTCCCGCGTGGGCTTCACCTTTCCACCCCTCACGCCCCCCACCCCCACCCCCCGCACCGTCAAAAGGGCGCTGGCTCTCTTCTGGCCTGGCTACCAGTCCTCAGGGAGCCAAGCAGCCCCCTCCTCGCCAGGGGGGCTGAGAGACCTAGTACCGTCCTTACTGAGGCCTTCGGAGAGCCAGGCGCCCGCCTCGGCCAGAGTCCCGACTCCCAAACCGCCTGAAGCCACGTGGGAACCAGCGCCGCCACCTTGGTTTCCTTGCCACTCAGGTCACCAGCAGCCTAGACGGCTCAGAGGGCCGCCTGCTCGTGCCAACCCCTCCCCTCCCCGTACCCTGAGTCACAGGTCTTGGTCACAGTGGCTGGGACTGACCTCAGATTTTGTACAAAAAGCTGGGGACGTAGTCGAACCTGAGCGTGGGGTGGCCGGTCCCGGGAGGCTCCTGCACATAGTGCAGCTTCAGCAGCTCAGCCAGGTACTGGACCACCTTCATGTCTTCGTTCACCAGACCCAGGTTCAGCTTCAGGAAGCTCGCCCGGCGGCTGGCCAGCAGTTCCTCGGTCTCCCTGTCGTGGGCAGGCAGGTGCAGGTGGTGGCAGAAGGTGTAGAGGAAGGCCTTGGAGCAGAGCTGGGTGAGCACGCTCTGGACGTGCAGGTAGTAGGTGCTGCCCCGCTTGATGTGAGTGCGGTGGTCGGCCAGCCGGGGCACCAGGGCGCCTCTGTAGAGGGGGCAGCGCAGGGTTTTGCTGTCCAGGTCCAGGATGCTCGTGTAGCGGCTGTAGCGGCTCAGGGTGTGGAGGGTGCCGGCGCCGGCTGGGGACGTCACTCTGAAACACACAGGCCAACGTCAGGAGGAAAGACTCGGGGCGGGGCGGGGGAGTCTTCCCGTTTCCAGGCAGGCTTCCGCCGGCCAATACTCACTAGCTCTTTCTGGAAGGCAAATCTGATCATGATGCTCTTCAAAGGGCTCCTCGCCACCCTCGTGACCGAGTTCAAGTGCCCTGGCATGGCCCACAGGCCCTGCTTCCTGTTGGCCTCTGAGGCCCCATCTGTTACATCCACGACTTCCTTGTGGCCACGCCAAGCTTTCAGAAGGGCCTCAAAATCACCGGCCTTCGTGCTCTGCCCAGAATGCCCTTCCCTTCCATTGGTACTTGGTTTATGGCAATTCAAGCCTTACTCAGCCATCCCTGATCCCCTCCTCTGCTTCCCTGCTTTTTTTGCTTTGTGACCCTGGCCAAGTGCCTTAGCCCTTCAGAGCCCCCTCTGTAAAACAGAGATCACTGGTCCTGCCTCAAGCGGTCACCGCAGAGACAAAATGGGTTGTGCTTAGGAGAGTGCCTGGCCCTCAGTATTACCAGCCCAGCAATGATCAGCGTGGGGACTGCCATTTAGCTCTAGTCTCTCCCACTGGACAAGGCTTCTGCAGACCCAGGACCATCTGATTTGGCCTCCTGCCCCACTGCCCACTACTGTGCCCATACATCAGAGGCAGGCAGGGCTTGTTCAGTGAGGGAAGGGGTCAGAGTGATCAACCCTAGTAGCTCTGTACAATCCTCTAGATCAGGGGCACCTGGGGGGCTCAGTCAATTAAGCATCCGACTCTTGGTTTTGGCTCATGATCTCACGGTTTGTGAGTTCGAGCCCTGCGTCGGGCTCTGTGCTGACAGCTCGGAGCCTGGAGCCTGCTTTGGATTCTGTGTCTCCTTCTCTCTCTGCCCCTCCCCAACTTGTGTTCTGTCTCTCTGTGTCTCTCAAAAAATAAATAAATGTAAAAAAAAAAAAAAATCCCCTAGTTGAATTTCCCCAGAGAGTCACCCTGCAGTCTGGCAAATGTCTGGCTGACCAGAAATTTCATAGGCGGACACAGTTCTGGAATTCAGGGCTTGTGCCAGACCTGAGATACTGTGGACAAAGGACTGACAATCACTCGGGACCAAGGTAACCTATTTTTTCCTTCCTGGGTGCTGTCATCTTCTCGTGTAGTTAACAGCATCTACTACATACCAGGCAGTGACCTAGGGGCTGAACAGGCAACGAAGAATGAGCCTGGTCAGGCTGGGAAGAAAGCACAGGCACATGGTGGGTACACTGAGTAGAGATGTGGTCTGGGTCTCCACGGGGAGGCCCGGGGCCAGGAAAATCCTGGAAGAACGGCCTCGGAGCTGGGCCTTACAAGAAAGGTGGGCTCCGAGAACCTCAGGGGGCATCCAGACCATACAAGAACAGGACCACAGAGACGGGAAAACAGAGCCACATGGGCCATGTGTCGTGAAAACCACGAGGAGAGCAGTGGGCTGGGGACCCCATCACATAGGCAATGAAGAAGCAGGGCTTGCAGGTGGCTCACTGGCTTCTCGGGGACACCGCCTTCTCGGTCCACTCCTGAGGCACCCTTACCTCCCTCGGAAGGGGGCCCAGGCCACAGGCCAAATGCCTCCTCAGCCTTGGCACATCCGGCCCCCCGAGGTTCTGCCGCAGCAGAAAAGCCAGGCCTCGCCCCGTCTTCCTGTCCCTCCATTCCAGCCACCTGTCCTGCTGGAACACCCTGCCTCGGCCCTGTCACTCCCAGGAGCTCTGACACCCCCACACCTACCCCTACCTACAGAGGCACCACTTTTTCAGAAGATGCTGCTCCTTCTAACTCTCCCTCCACCTGTTTGCCACGAAGCTCGTCAGGAGGCGAGCTAGCACGGAAAGAGGCAAGCCCCAGGCCTTTGGTCCTCTGCTCCTCCCACACCTGTCTTAGGTTCATTACCGCCCATCCCAACACCGGAGGCAGCCTCTGGACACATGTGGACACTGAGGCCCAGAGAGGGGCCGTGGCTCACGCAAGGTCCCCCAGCTAGAAAGTGGCTGAGTCAGGACGCAACCAGGGCCTCTACCCGCCCCTCCACGCCCCACAACTAGCACTCTCTCCCGTGAGAACTGAGCTGTTTTTCAAACAGTCCAGCGCTTGTTCCTGCTACCTGGAAGCAATACAATTATCCCTCATTTTGGTTTCAAATGGGAAACCAACATGAGTTGGTACCCATGAGTATTTACCCATCTCTTATACCCACGTGTGATAGATCTGACAGATGAGCATTTCCAGGCAGAAAGCCTACTTCAGTGGAAAAAAAATCCAAGGGCAGTGAAACCGGCAGTTTTGGGGTGAGAGTCTTTAAAAACAGATTATCATCTGAGCTGATTTTGGCTGGAGTCAAAGCACCTGAGAGGGGACAGACCCTCCTGGGTCAGAGTTCTCGGATTCCAGATTAACCCAGCACGGGGGCGGGGGGGGGGGGGGGGCCAACCCCCGCCATTGCTGGGCAACCCATCCCTGGGCAGGAACTTCATGGCCACTCTTCTACTACTCCTCTTGAATGCTGGCCCTCAGACGGGCCTCAATCTGCCTTGCAGTTTGAAGACTGCTTCTGCCTGCTGGGCTGACTCACCACCTCTCCGCAACTCTGAGCGTGTCCAAGGACAGGCTCCACCCGGGGGCTCTGCGACATTCCGGATGTGCACCTTCCCCACAACTGCACACGGTAAGCATCTTAAGCCCCACTCACAGACGTGTCCAACAAGCTTTGCGAACAAACGAGAAGACTGGCCCAAATTCACACGGCGGATAGTGGCAGCGTCAGGACCTGAGCTCACAGCGCCCACTGTGTCCCTCCCTAACCACAAGGAACCACGACTCCTTGGGTTTTCATCTCAGAACGAGAATGAGAATTTCATGCTCGGAATTCATACTGGGTCGACTGCTCACCTCCCAGGATTTCTTTGGGTGAGCGGTGGCCAAACCAGTCCCCACTCCCGAGACGTGCCCCCTAGGGAACAAGGCCTCCGACCCCTGCCCACCGTATCTCGTTCCAGAGCGGGACCCTCTGGAGGCAGACACTGCCAATTCCCAGCGTGTGCGCACGCCCAGAAGGTCGGAGAAGCAGAGCAATGGGAGGCACTTCCCCCCTAGGGAATGTCTGCAAAGCTCTCGCCTGTCACTTCTGATGGGTCCCTCGCCTTCACAGAGGGATGCTGAAAGGCTCTAGAGCCTGGCTGGGGAGGGCCACGCTCAGCGGCCGCTGCCTTGGCCCACCTGCCGTGAGTCGGTACGCGTCCCTGCGAGGTTATCCGAGAAAGGCTCACAGTGATCAGGTACAGACCAGATGCGATGAGCCCTTCCACACCTGCTCTCACGACGCAGGTCTCGTCAGCTCCGTGTGCAGATACAAACAGGCTCAGAGGTCAGGCTGACAGAGTGGTGACAGAGCTGGGGCTGGCGTGGGGGGCCCCATGAAGACAGCGCCTGTCCTATCACGGGGATGCACCATGGCTGACTCACAATTCTGGCAGCAGGCCGGGTGGCCGGCATTTAATAGCCGCCTGTAAACTTTTGGCAAATGGTCATTCAGTGATCCAACCCTCTCATTTGCTCAGGAGGGAACAGAGCCTCGCGTGGAGGAGTGACCTGTGGCTAAATACTGGTAGGGCCGGCCCGGGACTCAGACCAACTCGAACCCTTTGCACCTCGGGGAGCCCGTCCGCCAGCTACTCTCTCGCACCCACAGACTTCATTACTGGATCATAGCAGGTGTTCCAAGGCAGACCAGCCTAGGCCTCAGAATCCTCAACACAGCACTCCAGCCAGGTACCCAAGAGAGCAGAGCTGGTGTAAGAGATGAACTTCTTTTGCCGCTCTGACACATTCTAAGGAGGGAATTTCAGGGAAAGCAGAAAGGGCGACACTGTCCTGAACCTGGCCCTGGATAAGCGGGCCGTCAATAGACTGATGGGCGTTTTAGGCTCTCCATCTTTAGAGGTGAGTAAGTGGAAAGGTCAAAGGTTGGGGCGAAGGGGTCAGTTGGAGAAGAGGTGTGTTTAAGGGACACCGACGCATTATTCCACCGAAACAAGTAGCAAAGACAATCCATGAAAAGTCCTTCCCTTCCTGCAACAGATGGGTTAAACCCGAGCACAGGGCTGGCATCAGCCGAGGGACGGGATCCCGAGAGGAAGGACAAAGCCCACAAGGGCACCCAGTGCAGCCCTCTAACTCCTGATTCTGCATCCACAAGCAAGGACTCAACTCGGTGGTTTCCTGTGTGGCCCAAGGAGGGGACTGTTCCAGGTGTCTTGGCCATGTCATACCAAGCCCCCATGACACGCTGGCAAGCCCACCCTCCTGGTCACTGAAGCCAAACACCTCAAGCCTTCCCCAAGCACCTCTGTCCCTCATTTCCCACACTTCACTAACCTGCCCCGTTGGTTTTCTTATAACACACGATGCACTTGCTGTTGGAACTCTCCTCCCTGTTCAGCAAGGCTCTGGCCATCCGTCTCTGCTCCTGAACTACGAAGTCTTCCAGGGCAGCGTCCTTGCTCAGGTACCCCCAGATGGTACCCCAGCACCCGCCAGCGTGGCCAACGAGCCAAGTCAAGACGGGGAAAAAACACTTGCTTGAATCTCGGCACCACGACCCTGGGGAAAGCCTAACGCAGCAAGGGTTAGAGTGAGGGCCGGGTAACTTCTGCAAGAGGAGCAAACAGGGCAACTCGGGACACGGCGACCTCACTGATACCGAGGACCTCAGCAAAAGGCAAGACGGAAAATCAGAACAAACGGTTGCTGACTGCAGCGGGGCAGAAATTCCTTTTGCTCTTTCCATGTGACATGGGAGGTGCAGGCTGCCTGCGTCAGCGCCTCTGTTTTACAGATGTGCAAAGTGGGCCGCTGGGAAGAGGATGAGGGCACACCCTGAGGGAAAGAGACCCTTAAACCAGACAACTTGTCAAGCAGTATTTGGAAAAAAACAAAAGAGAGTCTGCTAAACCTCCAGTAACTTGGAGGAATGAAAGAGCATTCAAACAGAGAAAGTAGGAATTGGGCCTTGCATTTCCTTATTATTTAAAAAAAATTTTTTTTTAATGTTTATTCATTTTTGAGAGACAGAGAGAAAAAGAGAGAGAGAGAGAAAGAGCGCGCATGAGCAGGGGAGGGGCAGAGAGAGAGGGAGACACAGACTCCGAAGAAGGCTCCAGGCTCTGAGCTGTCAGCACAGAGCCCGAAGCAGGGCAGGAACTTTCGAACCACCATGAGATCATGACCTGAGGCAAAGTCAGACACTTAACCAACTGAGCCACCCAAGTGCCCCTTGCATTTCCTCATTAAGACAGACTTCTAAGTTGGGGGGCGGGGGGGAACAGCCTTCTAGGGTGAACAGGACAGTGGAGTAAAAGCCACCGGACCCCTCTGATGTCCCTGGCACCAGTGATGGCTGCCATCTTCTAGGAATACCACAGACCTTTCTCAGAAGCAGGTCTCTCAATCATTTATACCATAGTGTCAATTTGAGGATCACCAAGAGCCTGAGATCTGGAAGTCAGCCGTCCCCCAACGCTTGCTGTATACCAGATGAACTCCATGTCCTACTGAGTCAGAATCTCTTGGGGGATAGGGCCCAGAAATTCACGGTCTAAACAAATTCCCCTAAATAATTCTGACCCGACAGGTTGCAGACCTCAGTTGGCAACCACTTAGGAACTGCAACCCCTCATGGGAGGGACAAGGAAAGAGAAGACCAGAGAAACGTAAGGACGTGCCCAAAGTTACAGAGTGAGTGTTGGGGGTCCGGTCTGGAAGCCAGGTCTCCCGATTCTGGCCCCACCACGCGGACGTGTTAACCTCACCCAGAGGGATGGATGTTCGAAACCTCGTCTCTGACTGGACAGGGCCCTTCCCCACCCCCGGTAAACAGTTACCTCTGCAGGCCGATCAGCTTCCACTTCTGAAAATCTGTGATGTGCAAAGGAGAGGAGACCCAGTGCTTCACCGGTTTGGCGTGACGGCTGTGGTTGGGGACAAAGATGGATAGCGCCGTCACGAGCTTCCTCACTATGGCCTCGTCCTCCCCCAGGACCACAAGGGTCCTCCCGCTGAGCAGGGAGTAGATGGCTGGATGGGCAAAGGGGTACTGACGGATGAATTTTAAGGCGTTCTGGCCAGCCCTCTTTTTATGCCTCTCAGAAGAGGGCCCGGTGGGATGAGCAGAGGAGGGAGTCCTGTCTGAGCTGGTGGAGGCTATACTGCTCATATTACTGGTAGTGTCCGAGTAGTTGTCCAGGCTGGTCTTACTGACATCCCGGCTAGCCAGCAGGCGGCTCGGGTCCAGCTCAAAAGCAGGGAAGCCTTCAGAACTGTTGTCTCGGGAAGGGCTGGCGTTTTCCCCCGCAAAGTCCACATGGAACCCCTGGTCTTTCTGCCTGTAGCGCTGCGGGGGGCTGCTCACTACTCCGTCCGGGTCAGAGTGTGTGTGGGCTGGGGTGGAGAGGGGCACCCGCAGACTGTCACTCTCCTTCCCAATGCAGCAGGAGGAGTCCGTTTGGGACAGGGTGTTTTCTAAGCTGCCCTCCTCTGCCTCACCCAGCTCTGGCGGGCTGATGCTCGCCTGGAAGTGGATGGCTCCCTCGCTGTCATCTGCGTACGACTCTTCTTCGTTAATGGCACTTGGGTAGCTGGCCTTAAAGTCATCAGGGATGAGGGCCTCAGAGGGGCAGGTGCTGAGGACTTCGATGCTGTCCTCGCTGATGGTCCTGTGGCTGACCGCTTTGCTCCGGACCACCTGGGGGCTCAATGGCACCGTGAGGCTGGCCTGGCTGTCAGACTTAGACAGCACAGAGGTGGACTTCTCCGTGCCCAGAACCTCGATGCTTTCGCCACTGCTGATGCTCCCTTTCATATCCATATCCAGGCAGTCCAAGTTTTCCTGGGGGTCAAAACTGCTCAATTCTGTCACCTCCACTTCCTTGTACTCCTCATCTCCAAGTTCCTGCTCCATCTTGATCGGCACAGACTCCACACTGGACTTGTAAGAACCAACGCTGATGAACACTTGAGGAATCGGACACTCGTCCAGAGACCTGGAAGGCGGCCTGCCTGGACTGGGCTTAGGGGGCGCGCTCTCTTGCTTCTCTACCATCCGGTCGTCCACCTCCACAAAATCTTCAAAGAGGAAGTTTGTTATGTGCTGTTGTTTCAGAAGCGCTCTGTCAATCTGGCTGGTCAGGAGGTAGCACAGGTCTCCTCTGAACATGTGCTCTATGTGGCTGAGCTGAGCCAGGGTCTGGGTGAAATACTCCGTGTCACAGAGCTCTTCCAAGGTCTTCAACTTCTTGTCAAAACACTTGGTGGACTTTGCTTTGATGAGCTTGGGGGTGTAGGCAGGTCTGCAGGTGTAAAGGTCCGCGTCAGCCGACTCATCAGGGTTAGAGGTAGTGGCTACCTGGTCGGCCTGATCCTGCACGTGCTCTGTCTCCGCAGAACACAAGGCAGACCCCTTCGACTTCCGATGAGGGTATGAGAGGATCTGCTTCAGCAGATCTTGATGTTCAATTATGGACTTCTCCACACTGGCCAGCTCGTTGGCTTTCTCAATTGCCTGAGATGAGTAAAAGCCCTTGTCGTTGGCCTTCTTCTGGATCTCCGTTTCGGTGTGCAGCACTGTCCTGGTGTAATCCAAGTCTTTCAGCTTTTTTTCAAGTTCTCCCGCAAATGCCTTCCTGTTGCCCGTCTTCAAGCACTCAGAAGCTTTGGAAAACTCGGCTGAGAGCTCCTGAAACTGCTGCATGATTTTGTGCTGGTCTGCTGAGATATAAGCCATGCAAAAGGGCCTCACAAAGCCCCGGGCCTCCAGGTCGTACAGGGTAAGGTGGTGCACGTACGCAAAGGCTCCCTCCTTGGAGTCTCCCAGCACCACCTTGGAGTCCTCCACAAAGTTCAGCTTGGGGTAGGCAGAACCCGGGGGATGGCCCACAAAGGAGGCCTGGTAATCCACAGACATGATCCGCAAGGAGAAGTAATTGAGATCAAAAGTACCAAAAACTTTGGTGTCATTGGGGATGGTCAGCAAGGGTTGGGGTCCCACCTGCTCGGAGAACTCGGAAATAAGGATGAAGTCCCGAGAGAACTTGGCCCCAGACAGTCTGGACCATGGGTTGGCTCCTTGGCTGGCGAAGGGGAAGAGTGGCACCGAGTACTCCTCGGGCAAGGCGGGCTCATTGTAAGGCTCCTCCTCGTACTCCTCCTCTTTGGTGAAGGCCACCACGTCAGGGGCGCTGATCATATTTCCAGATGTATGGAGAGAACATTGAGAAGAAGTGAGAAAGAATGCGGGGTAATCAATGCAGGGAAGCCATGCCTCTGGAAGAGGAAGCAAAGTCCTTGCGGTCTTCTTTGCGCCCTCAGGGGTACTAGGCTGTCTCTCGCACACTCGAAGGCTCGAACTCCCACAATCCCGTCAGAGATACAGCTAACTCTTCCAGAGCCCCGAGGGGCCTCATGAACTCCGCAGGTCCAAAAGACCGGGTAGGCGGGTTACCCTCCTCCTCCTCCTCCTCCTCCTCCTCCTCCGGCGAGGGCGTCCGGCGCAGGACACCTGCAGCGAGGTCACTCGCACACCCGGACCCACCGCGACAGCAACAGCCCAGCCCTGAACCGGCGCCTAACGCGGGACTACGGGCCGCCGCAGGGGCCAGTCAAGCCCTGCCGCCCCCACGGCCCGAGGGCAGAAACCGTCGCGGCTCCTTGGACGCCACAAGCTGGAGCAGGCTACCGCGGCGCCGCCATCTTGGCATCACATGACTCGCGGTGTCTTGCGCCGCGTGACCCGGAAGCGTCCGCGTAGACTTCCGAGCGGGAGAGAAAAGGATTGTGAGCGAACGACAGGTCTGGGCGGAACTTTCCAGCGGCCTCTCCCAAGGACAATCGATTTACCAACCACTGTCGGGAAAGAAAGGAAGTGGGGCGGAGGAGCGGAAACGCACAAGGGGTCCCGAGCGCGGGGTCGTCTGGGAGTTGTAGTTCGCCGTCCCGTGGCGCTCGCACCGGGCGGATGTAGCCCGAGAAGGCGGGCGGAAGCCGGACGCCTAGGTGCGGGATTCCCTGTCGAAGCCGTGGGTCCGAAGCCCCGCGGGCTTAGGGGTGGTGGCCGGGACGCGGCAGGTGGCGCTGGCGGCTTTCGGGGGCCCCAGTTCCCTTACGGTGGACGCCAGGTGGGCGTCACCTCTGGCTTTTCCAGCATGCTTGGGCACCCGGCGGGCGGCAGCGGGCGCGGGGCCTAGGGATGATCTTCCCTGTCGCCCGCTGCGCTCTCCGCTGGCTGCAACGGCCGAGAGCCAGGACCTTGTCCCGCGCTGCCATGGAGGTGGCCTTGCGAGGCGTGCGGAAAATTCTCTGTGTGGCCGAGAAGAACGACGCGGCCAAGGGGATCGCCGACCTGCTGTCCAACGGTCGCATGAGGCGGGTAAGGAGGCGTATTTCCGATCAGCTGTGCGGGTGAGGGAGCTGTCCCTATCACCCAGCGAGACCGCGCGGCGAGCGCTGGGAATACAGACGGAGGCCGCTTCTCCCACTGCTGGGTCATTGCAGTGGCTTCCTGTCTTCTTTTCGCACTGGTAGGCATTTAAAAGCGAAGACGCTTCACCCATGTGCTTGAAAACCTTGGCTCCTCCTTGCGCACAGCCGCGGTTCCCAAACTAGTCTGATAATCGGTACTAGCTGGGACACTGGCTATTCTGTGGGTTTGGGGTGAGACCAGGGAAGGCTGTGTCTTAACAGTATTCCCTGTGATTTGAAATTTTAAGTTATTGGGAACCCCTGTTCACAGCACTATAACTTGGCGGTCAAGCCCTGTCCCAGCATTCCCAGCTAACCTGGCTCTCCCCATCAACTGCGCATCCCCTGGGTTCTGCGGCCCCACTGGCTTTACAGTCTGTAAACGCGTATTAAGAGGGCGGTACTACCTAGGCTATGGGATTAGAGGGAACAGCTGCCCTATTCCTACTAGTACAAAGTCACTCCCGAGAGACAGGCAAGTAAGGGATGAAAATTTGTTCTGGACACACTGGAGGTGCAAAGGAAGGGAAAGGTAAAAGAATTTGTAAAACAGGTGGCATGGAGATGATAAGAACTGATCAGGAAAATCTGTCAAATAAAAGTGGATTGCAAAATGGTTTTCTGGAGGCAGAAAGCAGAAGTTCCCTGCTCTTTTCTTCTTTCAAGATCTCAAGGTCCTTAGACCTCCATTTCTAGCTCGTGGAGAGTGGGAGCAAGAGCTGAGGTTGTGTCTGTAGAGTTCAGACCTCTGGCCCCTCACAGGGAGAACTCTGATAGCTTTCTCCCTAACCTTTCACTATTCAAATTCTGGGCAGCCAAAGTGACTTTATAAAACACAAGTGTGACTCCAGTAATCTCCCACTTAAAACCCACATTGCTTATCTCAATTGATGCAGAGCAAACATTTGATAAAAATGTAATCCCCTTCGTGATCTTACAGAATAGAAATCCTATGGGGCGCCTGGGTGGCGCAGTCGGTTGAGCATCCGACTTCAGCCAGGTCACGCTCTTGCGGTCCGTGAGTTCGAGCCCCGCGTCGGGCTCTGGGCTGATGGCTCGGAGCCTGGAGCCTGTTTCCAATTCTGTGTCTCCCTCTCTCTCTGCCCCTCCCCCGTTCATGCTCTGTCTCTCTCTGTCCCAAAAATTTAAAAAAAAAAAAAAAAAAAAATTGAAAAAAAAAAAAGAAATCCTAAAGGAGCCACAAAGAACCATTGGTGCTGATAAATATGTTCAGCCAAGTTATGGGATACAAGATCAACGTACACAAATCAGTAGCAATGAACAATCTGGAAAGAGAATTAAAAAAAAAACAATTCCATTTACAATAGCATTTAAAAGCACACTGGAAACTGCGACCTTCTTTATCTGGGTAGTTTTTTTCATGGTTTTATTTTTATATTCAGAAAGATGCATCTTAAAGAATTCTGTAGATTTAGTGGCAGCAGTATGGGAGTTCCTACAGATTACTTAGAGAAGGGACTTGTATTTTTTTTTTTTTTTTTTTTTTTTTTTTTAGAGTGGACAGCACTGCAAAAAAGATCACAAAAGCAGGGGCTCCTGGGTAACTCAGTTGATTGAGCATCTGACTCTTGATTTCTTTGGCTCAGGTCATGATCCCAGGGTCGTGGGATCGAGCCCCACGTCAGGGTCCTGCGCTGAGCCTGGAGCTTGCTTGGGATTCTTTCTCTCTCCCTCTCTCTCTGCCCCCTCCCCCGCTCACATGCTCTCTCTCTAAAATAAAAAGAGAAGGAGAGATCACAAAAGCTACATTCTTGATCTATCAACCGGGTGTTTTTTCTTTCCCCAGACTCCGAAACTGCTCTAAGTTTGGGGTATCCAGTTTCCCTGAGCACCTCGCCCACACATGGGATCACACATAATTGTGTGCCACCCCAAAATGGGAATTACAGGGGGGCAAGTTTGAAATGTCAGGAAAGACATTTCACATCCTCGAGGCTACCACTGGTAGAGGAGACTGCCTGCCGGAGCTCTGGTTGTGGGATCACACACATGTTATCAGACAAGTTATTTACCTGGAGAGCATCAGAACGGTGGTTTTAGACTGTTCCCAAGAGACACAAGGGACAATGGATGTGCCCCTCAGGAGTCACTTGGGACTGGACTGGGGAAACGTACCTGTAAAAGTACTTTTTTTTTTTAACGTTTATTTATTTTTGAGACAGAGCATGAACGGGGGAGGGTCAGAGAGAGGGAGACACAGAATCTGAAACAGGCTCCAGGCTCTGAGCTGTCAGCACAGAGCCCGACGCGGGGCTCGAACCCACGGACCGTGAGATCATGACCTGAGCCGAAGTCGGCCGCCCAACCAACTGAGCCACCCAGGCGCCCCCCCTGTAAAAGTACTTTTAATGCTGCTGTGGAGGACGGTGGGATCTATTCAGAGAGGGTCTGATTCGTCCATGCTCGCAGCTAAAGAATTGCTTTATAGACTGGCTTCCAGTGCTGACTGGGGCTTGTAGTGTTACTGGATTTTAGAGCCAGAGGAGCACTTAGAGGTAACTTTATTCAAAAATAAATTGATGTTCAGAAAGGCGAGTGATTTGCCTGTGCCCAGCAGTTCTACAGGTGCGGTTGTACGGCCAAAAAGTAGTAGAAGGATATGGGGAAGAGGGAGAAAGTGGGCAAGAGAATTCCGTCCTAATCCTTTCTCTGCCTCTAATTTGTGACGTGACCTTGGACTCGTCCAGGCTCATCTATTCGTCGTTATATTAGCTGACCTCAGGGTTACCTTCTCGCATAAAAACTCCATGGACTGTACCAAGCATGTGCTCGTAACTGTTTTGAGGATCCTCTTGATAACTGGCCTTAGTAATTTAGCCTAGTTTTTATCTTTAGGAAATACTGTTATTTTTCAGTATGACCACTTATCAAGGTTCTGCTTGATCTTTAGGCCGAGGAGTCATTTGTTTTCAATGTAACTTATTTATTCTTGTTTTGTGTTATAGAGGGAAGGATTGTCTAAATTCAACAAGATCTATGAATTTGATTATCATCTGTACGGCCAGGTAGGTGCTATAATATTTCTGTCCTGCAGCTGAAGTGTGCTGTTAGATCCATGGGCCATTTTGGTGTATGTTCCTCGAGTTTTTAGTTATGGCTGTAAAAATAGAAGCTGCTAACTACAGGTTGCCGCTGAACTGCTTGTACCTTAAGAGTTACTTCAAGGGGCGCTCGGGTAGCTCAGTCGATTAAACGTCCAACTTCAGCTCAGGTCATGATCTTGTGGTTGGTGGGTTCGTGCCCCATGTCGGCCTCTGTGCTGACACCTCAGAGCCTGGAGCCTGCTTTGATTCTGTGTCTCCCTCTCTGCCCCTCCCCTACCCACACTGTGTGTGTGTGTGTGTGTGTGTGTGTGTGTGTGTGTGTCTCGAAAATAAACATTAAAAAAAAAAAGTTATTTGATCAAGAAGAACAAGCCTGGCCATCATAGAAGAAGTCACTATCTTTCAAGAATAATTGCTAAGACCTAAAGATCTCTGGTTACAAACGAGTGTTTTGTAATTTATAAGGAGGTCTCTTTTTAATGAAATATGGCCCCTTCTCTTTGTAACAAGAAAGAAACTAAAACACAGTAGTTTGAGGAAACTTTAAATCCTACAAAAGGCATCATGGTGCTAGAATTACAACGGTCGTTAGTTTGGTATTTGGCTTCAAAGAGATGCATTTATGTTCATTTCTCCCCAACTAGGTTTTGTTTTGTTTTGTTTTGTTTATAGACCTAATTTTTTTAGAGCCATTTTAGGTTTTTGGAGCAAAATTGAGAGGGGGGTACAGAGATTTCCAATAGACCCCTGCCCCCCCCCATCCCCCCCCCCCCCCCACCATGATCAACATCAGATCACCAGAGTAATGCATTCTTTACCATCACAATTGTACCTACACTGACACATCATAATCACCCAAAGTCCCTAGTTTACATTAGGGTTCTCTCTTGGTGTTGTGCGTACCATGGGTTCGGACAAAAGTAGAATGTACATCCGTCATTACAGTATCATGCAGACTATTCCCACTGCCCTTAAAGTCCTCTGCACTCCATCTCTTCCTTCCTCCTCACCTCCCCTCAACCCTCGGCAACCCCTTTTTTCTCTTTAACAGAAGTTCCTCCCTTTTATTTGAATGATGTGGCAAAATATAATTGCCAAAAGACTAACTCGAATTTTGTTATCCTTCAGAATGTTACCATGATAATGACTTCAGTTTCTGGACATTTGCTGGCTCATGATTTCCAGATGCAGTTCCGCAAATGGTCAGTACAATGCCTGGGGGAAGAACTTTCTGATTATTACAGTAAGTTGTGAAATGCTGCCGGGATTTTGAGGCATGTTGATCTTACTGTATAACTTCTAATACCCAGATGACTGTCTTTGTCCATTCGGGCTGGTATAACAAAATGTCATCAACCGTGGGGGGGCTAATAAACAATAGAAATTGATTTTGCCTGGTTCTGGAGGCTGGAAGCAGGAGATCAGGGTACACGTAGACTGCTGACCTCTCACCATGTCCTCAGCTGGTGGAAGGAGCGAGGGAGCTCTGTGCGTTTTCTTTTATCAGAGCATTAATCCCATTCAGAGGCCCCACCTTCTAACACCATCACATTGGTATTAAGATTCCAGCATGTGAATTTTGAGGGGACAAACACCATGGAGACCACGGCAGTGACCTAAGATTAACTGAACCATTGTGAATTTTTACCGTGTGTTGAGAACAAACAACCACTTTGAAGTGTTATTTTCCTTAGAATAGCCAGACCTATTTCATGTAGTCGCTGTGTTACGTTTATCCTATTGCAGGCGTGCGTGAAAGGGCTCCAGAATTTCTTCTGAGCAGCTGCTCCTGTCACAGAAAGCAGAAAGTGCTTTGTGCAGAGGGTCATAGCCTTGCTTTTAATTCTCTGGCATTTTCACGTGGGACTTCTGTTGGGGATCCATCCGTGAGCTCACTGAGCGATTTTTTTCTTGTAAAAATGGAGGACTTTCCATCCTGTGCTGAGGTTGGATGTTTTGTGTTTTCATCCTCTTTTCTAGGCACAGCTGCAATCCCCTTGTCCTCTTTGAAGCAGAAATTGAAAAGTACTGCCCAGAGAATTTTGTAGACATCAAGGTAGGATCTTTTGGAAGACATACAGCACTGGAGTTGAACAACTCCAGAGTGCAAAATAATTGAACTGTGATTTCTGTATTTTGAATGCATCAGAATTTAGAGATCACGTTACCCACCAAACTTAGTGCCATGATTTTAAAAATTATTCCTACTCAGGGCACCTGGGTGGCTCAGTCGGTTAAGCGTCTGACTCTTGATTTCAGCTCAGGTCGTGGTCTCATGGTTGGTGAGATCAAGCCCCAAGTCAGGTTCTGCACAGACAGCCTGCCTAGGATTCTCTTTCTTCCTCTCTCCCTCTGTTTCTCCCCCTCCCTGCCCCCTCAAAATAAATAAATAAACATTTAAAAATTCTTCCCACTCATCGTATAAATGAGGCCACTTATTTTTTATTTGTTTATTTTCAAAGATTTTAGTTTTAAATAACGTCTCCACCAATGGAGAGGTCACAACCCCAAGATCAGGAGTCACAAGCTGTAGTAAAAATAAGCCTTTTTATTAGTAGTGGTTATTTAAATAAATCCTAGGAATAACACCGTTAAATGATTAATTCTATGTGATGAATCACTAAATTCTATTCCCGAAACCAATACGACGCTATGTGTTAACTAATTAGAACCTAAGTAAAAAAAACTTGAAACGTTGAACAAGTTAAAAAACATTAATCCTAGCTTCCATCCCAAATTAGCATGGAGAGACAACAAAGTGTAAATGGTCACGTGACAGGCGAGTTATGAGTGCTCAGGGCACCTGTAGCAGTGGTCTGCTAGCTGGGAAATCTTCTTGGGGTGAAACTCAATTAGGGATCAGTTTCGTTTTTGACCAGGACGTGATCAGAACCACGAGAGTTACAAGTGTGTGTCAGAGCTGAGGTTTAGGTCTTGTCACACTAGGGCAGGTGCATTAAACCCTCCATCTTCTAGAAGCTCACTTTCGGGTCCGTGATTCTAAGCTGGAGGGTTGTGGTAGCAGCCTCGGCATCCTTACAGGTAGTAGGAGCAGTTTCCTCAGATCGCTCCCTCTCACCAAGGCGGCGCATCCCGATAACATCACTGATGTTCGGTTTGGTCACACGTCCTTAGCGTAGAGGTGTCACCTCATGGCGACTGCGCTCTCACCGCTCTTCCCTGGCTGGGAATTTCAGAAAACTCTGGAACGAGAGACCCGGCAGTGCCAGGCTCTGGTGATCTGGACCGACTGCGATAGAGAAGGGGAAAATATCGGGTTCGAGATTATCCACGTGTGCAGGGCTGGTAAGTGACGTGGCTTCTGGGTTTCCACACCCTGGGGCCACAGAAGTAGATGGTTCCCCTGTGTGAGTGGGTCAAGGCTGAGTTCCTCCTTACAGACTCTCCCCGCTGGATCCGTCAGGCCTCACCAGCAGTGTGTCCAGAGCAAGTTACTGAACCCATGGGAGCCTCAGCCTTCTGGAAAGTCAGGCCAGTCTGACACAGTTCCTAGGGTGGCACGAGGACTAAAAGAGTTACCGAGTGGCACAGATCCCGCAGCCCAGGGCTTGTTTCGCGTCAGGTCCAAGTAGATTGCCATCTGCTTGAGAGCAGGGACTTATCATACCTTTTATAAGTATAGATTGAGTATTTGCAAGAGAATGCATATGCCGTACGGACAGTACAAAGAGTAATTCTAGAATGTTGTTCATCTGCTGTATTCTTTGTATGCTGCCTGAATATTAATAAATACTCGCTGAGATTAATTTAAATGCCTTCAACGGGGCTAATGATTGCAGGTAACTTAGCGGAAGTGATGCACAGGTCATTTTCAGGCTTCAGAGAGTGGACGGTTTCTATTTTCCCTGAGTGTTTTTGTGTTGAAAGCTGTAACGACTGCTGGGAATTTAAGTACGTTAACTTTCAGGGACAGTGTGTATGTCCTATGTTATTTCCGTGCCAGGACATGAAATTCCCTTGTAGGACCTTCTATTGACAACATTTTATTTTCCCCAAACGTCTAAGAATGAGTGAGATTAGAATCTTGAGAGGCTCATAAGGAGAATAGCTGAAATTCACTTAAATAGCTAAAATTCACACCACTGTTACTTCTGACAAAACTAAGCTTAGCGGTTACAGCAAAGTTTCCTTCTTAGGTGGCTAGCATACTGTTAATTTCACCTAATCAGAAAATTGCGTGCCTCACAACATCTCGAAATGGCTTATCTTTCATTCAAGGTGGTTTAAGAAAAGCGAGCCCTTTATGATGGGAAGGCAGTGTGGTTTGACTTTGATCTTGGTGACTCTGTTCCACAGTGAAGCCCAGTCTGCCAGTGCTGAGGGCCCGTTTCTCTGAGATCACCCCCCGAGCCGTCCAGACGGCCTGTGAGAACCTGACCGAGCCTGATCCGAGAGTGAGCGATGCTGTGGACGTGAGGCAGGAGCTGGACCTGAGGATCGGTGAGCCACTGGCAAACTCCCCTGGGGGTCTGCGTGGCACATTGGGGGTTGGGTTATGAACCAAGAATGAGGCTTGTGTGTAGATATGTGCAGCTGGCTTTGATCTTACGGTCCACCACTTTCTCCTTCCTTCCTTCCTTCCTTCCTTCCGTCCTCACTTCCTAGGAGCTGCCTTCACTAGGTTCCAGACCCTGAGGCTGCAGAGGATTTTTCCCGAGGTGTTAGCGGAGCAGCTGATCAGTTACGGCAGCTGCCAGTTCCCAACCCTGGGGTTCGTGGTAGAGAGGTTCAAAGCCATTCAGGCTTTTGTGCCAGAAATCTTCCACAAAATTAAAGGTATGGCCGGAGGAATTGTTTACGGTGTAGAACCTAAGGGCCTGGGGAGAACCAGGAGCAAAAATGGCACTAATTAAATGTGTGAGTTTTTTAGTCTTGCTGCCCTTCGTCCCACCCCATTACGATGCTCAGAATCCACTTAGTTTCCTGAATGACCCATAATCCCAAAGCCATGTTTCCTATTCCTTTGGAGTTTCAGTGCAATGTGCTTTCTTCTCTCTGTCCCATCATATGGCTTCTCTGAGTCATGCCCTTCCTGTTTGTCCCCGATACAGTAACTCACGACCACAAAGATGGTGTCGTAGAATTCAACTGGAAAAGGCATCGCCTCTTTAACCACACAGCTTGTCTTGTCCTCTATCAGCTGTGCATGGAGGTAAGAGATATTTGGAATTTTAATGATCGAGGAAAACTGTTCTGGAAGTTCCCAGGCCACTCCTTCTGTGTTAGCAGAAGTGACCCTGTTCCCTTTTCCCACTGAACTGTAGCTTTCAGCTTGCATCTCAGGACCTCACTTTTAGGGAACCTGTAGGATGAACTCCATGAAAATGGTACTAAATGATGTGAAACCACAGGAGCTGCAGACCTTGTAGATAAAGGCAGAAATTTTAAGAAATACATAGCTGAAATCTCTCCCTAAAGTAGAATGCTGTTAGCAGAGGTCACTCAGGATCCTCTAGACCTGTCTGGAACAGTAGACTCCTAGAGCTGGAAGGGGTTTGGACAGCATCTGGTCCAGCTCCCTCTTCCCCCGGTTAGATGAGATCTAGAAAGATGAAAGTCACAAACGAGCAAGTTAACTTCATCCAGGGGCAAATGCCAGGAAGGAAAAGTAGGGGGAAGGAACAGAGACCAGCCTGGGGGGCAGGAAGGGGACCGTTCTAGGCATGGTGGTCACGGAAGGCCTCTCAGGGCCACATCTGAGTGAAGGCCAGAGTGATTAGCAGGAGACAGCCAGCCACAAGGGGGCCGGGGGGGGGCGGGGGTAGAGAACACGTGTCAGTAGAGAAGTAGAGAGAGCGGCCCATCAGAGGACCACAGGCCAGTCGGTGGCCGAGTTGCGACCCTCATACTGATCGTCCACCTTGTGGTGCTGCTGCTTTTCAGCCAGTACCTGACTGCTGGCTCTAACCTGGAGGCTGCACACAGTGGTGCCTGAGAGAAACTCTGAGACCTCTACTTTGATGAGTCACATGTGCTCCCGGCTGTAGCGGCCTGGCAGGTTTATTAATTGATTTGGTGAAGGGGGAACGATGACCGGTGAGCACCGGCTGCAGTGCCAGACACGCTTTATGTTACACTATCCTGTTTAGTCCTGATAGCGCCCGTGAGGGTGGCGATCCTGTCCCCGCCTCACAGATGAGGTGGGAGAGAGTGAAGTAATTTGTGCGCACTCTAGAGCCGGTAAGGGGCACAGCACAGCTAGCTTCTAGCGTACCTGACTCTCCAGCTCCTTCCGGAGACCACCCTGCGTCCAGGAGTCACTCTGTCCACGCCTCTGCCCTTTGACCCCAGAGGTCACGGAACTACCTGGCACGTCTCTGACACTGCACATTTACCTGTTCGAGAGAAGGAAACACCCCTGTTCGCTGGGGTGCGGTGAAGATGGTCTCCACATTGGGCTTTCCAGCTTGTAGTGTACGATTTCTCCTATTTCTAACTTGGTATCATGCTGACGTTTTAAAATGTAACACCGTGCACGTGTAGGTAGGAAACAGTGCTTAGGAGATGCACAGGCTGTCGTGTTTCGCGGGCCCTGGAAGGCACCTTGGGGCTTGTAAAGTTGCCCCTCAAAGTCTTGGTTTGAGCGGGGAGGTGGTGAGGTCTCCACCACACCGCAGGCTTCGAGCCCACCTCGCTCGAGGTGCTGTCGTGGCTGGAGCAGGGGCCTCTGCTCGTGGTGAGTGTCCTCCAGAATGGTGAGCAAAGGCTACCGCAGGACAGCTAGAGAAGGTGCGCAAAGAGGTTAACGTGGCCTCTGCTTTTTCTGGCTCTCTAGGATCCCAGGGCAACCGTGGTAGAGGTCAAGTCTAAGGCAAAGAGCAAGTGGAGGCCTCAAGCATTGGACACCGTGGTATGTTCCAGATGACTGCACCGGGCGCTCGGATTGCCTGGTGCTGGGACCAGGTTTCTACGGCAGACGGTGGCCGGTGGCACAAAGCATCACCCTTCACGAGGCCAAGCGGGAGAGCCCTTGGGGAGAACAGAAACCCCAAAACAGAGGCTGCTTAGTCTTTTCGTGCTTTTTTAAGTTAATAAATGCAACGTAGCTGCTTTGTGCGGGGTTTGGCAAACAAAAAGAGGAAGACACGTCCCCTGTCATCCTTACGTAGTCTCTGATCCGATGTGAGCATCTCCTCTTCCTGTTTCTCCTCGTACACGTAATTTTTACATTGTTGTGATTAGGATAGCTTGTCTTTTTCCACCCGAGCATTTTTCTTTAACGTGTGCCTAATCTATGTAAACGTTTTTTAAAATCTGTATTCAGAGCCTACCTAAGGACAGGGTTTCTCAACTTTTTAGACCCACGAAGAGCCACCCTGCTGGACACGAGTTGGAGTTAACTACCTTAGGAGTTCCCCTTCCCAGTCACCACCAGTCAGGACAATTCAGGGTACAGTTGCCGTCAGGATTCACCCTAGAGGTTGAACATAAGAACAAACAGGCTAAGAAACACACGGGGATTGGTGGGCAGTGTGGTCTTTACCTTGGGCGTGGCCCAGTGTGTGTGTGTGTGTGTGTGTGTGTGTGTGTGTGTGTGTGTGAGCACACACGCGCGTGGGAGTGATTTGTAGGAATGACAAGGGGAGAGTTACAGACCCATTGCATAGGACAGGCATAAGTGTATTGGTCCTCACTGGTTAAATAGGCTTTGACATAGAGCCGCTGACATCGGTGGAATGTGACCAAGGGGGGAAGGACAACCGATTATCTCCCAGGAGTTTTTGAAGAATGGTATTCATCATCCAGAAGTTAGTAGGGCTCCAGTGGTTTTCCCAAAGTGTGGTTCCCAGACTGCCTGTATTAGAATCTGTGTATTGGCTTGCTGGTTAAAAAAAAAAAAAAAAAAAATGCAGATTTCTGGCCTCTGTCCCAGCCCTCTTCTGTCAGAATCCCTAGTGCTCAGGGCCCGGGAATCTTTTCTCTTCCTAAGTGATTCTTGCTTCTGCCCATCAGAGCCTGAGAACCACTGGGTTGGAATCTGCCTCTGCCTGGCAGGCCCAGAAAGCTTTCTTTGCTACAGTCTTTCTCCCTCTGCGTGACAGCCGCTGGAGTGACAGTGGCCAGACATTTGTGAAGATGAGTTGTGTGGCTGTGTTGTGCCCTCTGACTCCCACACTGCACTCTAACTTGCCTATTGACACATTTAACAGGAGCTTGAGAAGCTGGCTTCTCGAAAGTTGAGAATAAATGCTAAAGAAACCATGAGGATTGCTGAAAAGCTCTACACTCAAGGGTAAATATTTGGGAATAGAATTTGGTGCATCTTTGTCAGGGTGAAGTATTTTATTTTGCTTCATTTTCTTTTAAAGATACTATTTTTAAGTAATCTGTATACCCAACATGGGGCTCAAACTCACAATCTGAGATCAAGAGTTACATGCTCCACCCACTGAGCCAGGGTGAAAATATTTTAGAGCTTATGGGTAAATACAGACTGTCTAGATATCACCTGAGCTCTGAAGTAGAAGAATTTTGACATTGACTTTTCTGATAAGGAAAAGAGCCCGTTGAGTGAATTCACATCTCAGTGTTGACCTCTCAACAGTCCCCCCCCCCACCGCCAGGGCCTTGGCAGGTGGCAGACCACACTTTTAGTAGTCGTTTGCCATCATAAATCATCATGCTTCAGGGGTTGTGAACATCCCAGCACCATCCAGTGACGGTGTGGTCCATGCTGTGGACCGCTGTGGCAGCCACTCGCCACAGGTGACTGTCAGGCACTTGAGATTTGGGTCGTGCGAATTGGGACATGATGGAAGTGTAAAATATGCACTGGGTTTCGAAGACTTGTATGAAACAAAAGGATGTAAATGATCTCGTTAATGCCGTTTAAGTGGCTAGTAAAAAATGGTAAATTACATGTAGGGTCCACATGATGGTTTGTTAGGCAGCATTACGCTTTCTATACCTGAAAAAAATTCATAGAAGAACACCCTGTTGCTGCTCTCCAGACGCCGGCCGGGGGGGGGGGGGGGGTCACTGGCAGACCGTTCATAGATCGGGCCAGGGCTGTGTCCTGGCCACACAACGGCTGGCAGGCTGAGCCTACTGTGTTCCCCGCCTGTGCTTCCCCTGTCGTTTATCTTGTGGCTTCTTGGGGCATCTCAGCAAGAGAGCCTGCTGTCTCTCACCCCATCAGGGGGTCCCATCTGAGAACTTTTGTCAACGTAGGTAAGCTAGGTTGCCTTCAGTTGCCTTGGCTAGCTCAGATGGGACATTGCAGGTGCCACCAGGTGCTTTCAATCGAATTCGGTTGTTTCTAGAGCAATTCTAGCAATTTCTTTTTCTATTCGTTTGCCTTTGTTTTAGGTACATCAGCTATCCTCGAACTGAGACAAACATCTTCCCCAAAGACTTAAACCTGACGGTGCTCGTAGAGCAGCAGACCCCGGATCCACGTTGGGGGGCCTTTGCCCAGAGCATTCTAGAACGGGGCGGCCCTACTCCACGCAATGGGAACAAGTCTGACCAAGCTCACCCTCCCATCCACCCCACCAAATACACTAGCAGCTTGCAGGTTGGTTTCCCTAACTACTGCCTCCTAGAACCCAGGGGGAAGTGAAGGGTTAGCGGCACTTGAATTTACTCTGTGGGCTCTTACTTGAGGAACTGAGTGATTTTGAAATCTCTCTCCATTTTAGCAAAGAGATGTCAGTGTCCGAATTCTGCTGCTTCAGTGTTCTGCTTGGTGTCCGTGAATCCCCGCCCCCAGAGCAGGCTCTGCTGTCCAGCCCACTTCCCACTCTGTCAGACCCCCTGCAGCTTTGCCAAGCCCCCCACACGTGGACTAGGAGGTTCGCCTGCCCTGTGCCCTTGCACAACCCCCACAGAGCCTCCCACAGAATCGCTTGGCCTTCTTGGCCCCTCATTAACTGGAGGAATCCGGCCCCCATCCTCCCCAGACTCGATGGGTTTCCATCGCCATCCTGACACTTGGATGCTGTGACACCGGCCTCTTGTCTTTGGTCTGGTGGCTGCAGGGCTCTCGGACAGCCCTGCCCTGCCATGTGTCTTGCCTATTGTCCTTCCTCAGCTGGAGCATGAGCTCCAGGAGGGCCCTGAGGGCCAAGCTGGTTAGGCTTGTTTCACAGATGCAGGCTCGTTGCAGAGCTGAGCCACATTTGGTCCTTGTTTCCTTTTTTTATTAACACACGTTGTTCTCTGGCCCTAAATGTAATACAGGTCCATTTTAGTTTAGAAAATTCAAAAGAATATGAGGAAGAAAAAAATTTGCCATTTCCTCATATGCCGAATTTTTTTTTTTTTTTAATAGATGTTTGCTCATTTTTAAGAGAGAGTGTCTGAGCGAGGGAGGGGCAGAGAGAGGGGGAACAGAGGATCTGAAGCCGGCTCTGTGCTGACAGCAGAGAGCCCAGTGGGGGGCTCGAACTCAAACTGTGAGATCATGACCTGAGCTGAAGTCAGACGCTCAAATCAACTAAGCCACCCAGGTGCCCCTGAAATATTTTAAAGTATGATATTTAATGATTGCATAGATGTACCATAATTTCTTTTGCCAAATCTATTTTTTTGTTGTTTATTTATTTATTTATTTATTTTTTTGAGAGAGAGAGAGAGAGAGAGCACACGTGCACAAGCAGGAGAGGGGCACAGAGAAAGAGGATCTGAAGTAGGTTTCAAGCTGTTAGCGCAGAGCCCGACATGGGGCTTGAACCCACAAACCGCAAGGTCATGACCTGAGCCAAAGTCGGATTGCCAGCCAACTGAGCCACCCTGCTCATCTGCAGGGTGCAAAATCACCCCTGCAGAAAGCACCCCTGCAAAACCTGTTTTTTGTTTTGTTTTGTTTTTGTTTTTGTTTTTTTTATTTATATATGAAATTTATTGTCAAATTGGTTTCCATACAACACCCAGTGCTCATCCCAAAAGGTGCCCTCCTCAATACCCATCACCCACCCTCTCCTCCCTCCCACCCCCCATCAACCCTCAGTTTGCTCTCAGTTCTCAACAGTCTCTTATGCTTTGGCTCTCTCCCACTCTAACCTCTTTTTTTTTTTTTTTTCCTTCCCCTCCCCCATGGGTTCCTGTTAAGTTTCTCAGGATCCACATAAGAGTGAAACCATATGGTATCTGTCTTTCTCTGTATGGCTTATTTCACTTAGCATCACACTCTCCAGTTCCATCCACGTTGCTACAAAAGGCCATATTTCATTTTTTCTCATTGCCACGTAGTATTCCATAGTGTATATAAACCACAATTTCTTTATCCATTCATCAGTTGATGGACATTTAGGCTCTTTCCATAATTTGGCTATTGTTGAGAGTGCTGCTATGAACATTGGGGTACAAGTGCCCCTATGCATCAGTACTCCTGTGTCCCTTGGATAAATTCCTAGCAGTGCTATTGCTGGGTCATAGGGTAGGTCTATTTTTAATTTTCTGAGGAACCTCCACACTGCTTTCCAGAGCGGCTGCACCAATTTGCATTCCCACCAACAGTGCAAGAGGGTTCCCGTTTCTCCACATCCTCTCCAGCATCTATAGTCTCCTGATTTGTTCATTTTGGCCACTCTGACTGGTGTGAGGTGATACCTGAGTGTGGTTTTGATTTGTATTTCCCTGATAAGGAGTGACGCTGAACATCTTTTCATGTGCCTGTTGGCCATCCGGATGTCTTCTTTAGAGAAGTGTCTATTCATGTTTTCTGCCCATTTCTTCACTGGGTTATTTGCTTTTCGGGTGTGGAGTTTGGTGAGCTCTTTATAGATTTTGGATACTAGCCCTTTGTCCGATATGTCATTTGCAAATATCTTTTCCCATTCCGTTGGTTGCCTTTTAGTTTTGTTGGTTGTTTCCTTTGCTGTGCAGAAGCTTTTTATCTTCATAAGGTCCCAGTAATTCACTTTTGCTTTTAATCCCCTTGCCTTTGGGGATGTGTCGAGTAAGAGATTGCTACGGCTGAGGTCAGAGAGGTCTTTTCCTGCTTTCTCCTCTAGGGTTTTGATGGTTTCCTGTCTCACATTCAGGTCCTTTATCCATTTTGAGTTTATTTTTGTGAATGGTGTGAGAAAGTGGTCTAGTTTCAATCTTCTGCATGTTGCTGTCCAGTTCTCCCAGCACCATTTGTTAAAGAGACTGTCTTTTTTCCATTGGATGTTCTTTCCTGCTTTGTCAAAGATGAGTTGGCCATACGTTTGTGGGTCTAGTTCTGGGGTTTCTATTCTATTCCATTGGTCTATGTGTCTGTTTTTGTGCCAAAAACCTGTTTTTTAAGATTGCTTTCAACTTTCTGAGACATAATAACCATTGACCTTTGTGTAAATATCTGTGTGGACCTTTCGTTTCCTTTGGATCCATTCTTAGAATTATTGGCTATGAGTATGAGCATCTTACGGGCTTTGACAGATTGAACCTCGCTCAGTCCTTGATTATTTCACTGGTAGAAAGTTCCATGAACCTTGTGAACATGATGGTGTAGGGCTGCTGGCTGTAACTTTACTGTGTCTTCTATACAAGGGATCCCTTATTAGTTTATTATGTTTTTACCTTGTCTCCTCCCTTGGTGGGGTTTATGTCAAAAGAAGCACCTCTCAGTCTGGAAGGTAGGATGCCTTCCTTGCTTATCCTCACCTGAGTAGGGTTGTGTCTAAGTCCACAGCACACAGCGGGTATGCCCAGCGCTCCGTGCTGCTGCGGGGGCTACGGGAGCCACGTGCCCTGTTTCATGTGGAACTTTGGGCCGGAAGGTGGCCTCGGCCACGTCAGACTACTGGTGGTGCTGCGATACTTGAGAGGCTATCTTCTGGAGGGATTTTCAGACCCTTTCTCTTTCTTCCTAGGGAGATGAGCAGCGACTGTATGAGTTCATCGTTCGTCATTTCCTGGCTTGCTGCTCCCAGGATGCTCAGGGGCAGGAGACCACTGTGGAGATCGATATCGCTCAGGAACGCTTCGTGGCCCATGGCCTCATGATTCTGGCCCGAAACTACCTGGATGTGTACCCATATGACCGCTGGAGTGAGAAGGTACTAAAGCACAGGCCCGGTCAGAGGCCAGAGGCCACGTCTCACCCCGTGGGCCTCGGGGAAAGGGGAAGACAGCCGTGTTCCCAACCCCAGTGCCGTCTGATGGAGCGGGGCCACATTCTTTGAAATGGAAGTTGTCTTTTGCCTAAGTGCCACGCGGAATGATGTGACGCTTCTGCTGCTCTCTGTAGACCCTCCCCGTCTACGAGAGAGGCTCCCGCTTTCAGCCCAGCACTGTGGAGATGGTGGACGGAGAGACCAGTCCCCCCCAGCTGCTCACCGAAGCCGACCTCATCGCCCTCATGGAAAAGCACGGCATTGGTCAGTAGCTTGCTGTCCTGGTAGCTGGCGGCTCCGGCACACTCCGTATGGGCCAGGCACCGTGTCTCTTCTGGTCTTTGCCACAGCTCTAACGTGGCCATTATATTCTTCACCCCCTTTGTAGCTGAAGTGAGGCTTAGAGAGGTTAAGAACCTTGGTCTGAGTAAGTCCGCACATGGTGCTCTTAACCACTGCTTTACAGCAGCCGAATGAGGACATCGATGTGTCCCAGGACTCGGGGGCAGTGCGCTGGGAGCACCCTGGCCAGGTCCTGTCCGTGGACTTAGGATATTTGGCCCACACAGGGATTTGCTTCTATTTTGAATAAGTTACCAACATTTAAGGCCTGAGAGATTCCACATAAAAAATCCGTGTCTTCGTCTTGCGAGGCGTCGGGTCTGGCAGCCCGCCCCTTCGCGCCCAGAAATGGAATTGGAGTTGAATTGGAGTGGTGGCTGTCCCTTCCCCATCGCTCACACTTGGCTCCGCTCTCCGCTCGTTACCTGCCAGGCCCCTGCGGAGTCTGAGTTTGCTGCCACACGCGGCCGTGCCCTTGGTCTTCCTTAAAGCATTCCTCGTAACAGTATGGGAACTGGAAATTAGGTTAAAAAGAAACTGGGCCAGAATTGGCTTTCCCGGTAAGCCCCGTGGCCCAAGGTTTACAGGTGGGTCCCTCGGGACAGATCTGCCACCCCTCGTCAGTTTTCGTCACGGCTCTGTCATGGTCTCCGGCAAACCTAGTTCAGAGGGGCAGCGGCACGATGGAGAGGGAAGTGGATGGAGGGGAAGTGGGAGTTCCCTGGGCGTATTCCTGGGGCACAGCTGCCCGCCCTGGGGCACAACCGCTTCACTACACAGTGGGTTTTGTAGTCCTGGGACTTAGGAAGGAGTGCCCTCCTGGAGTCCTCTGGCCATTGCTGTACTGTCCGCAAAGTTGCGGGGTTCGCTAAAATTAAAGTTAGTTCACCCATCAGGATTCACTCATTAAAAATCTGAGGCTTCCACAGCTAGATGTCGATCTAGGCCCCGGAGACACAGACAGGAATCAAGCCTGGTCATTCCACTCCCCCAAGGGCTCATCCAGCGGGAGAAAGAAATCAAAGCAACACTTAAGTCCAGCCCGATGGGCTCTGGCAGGGAGCGGGCAGGGGCCTTAAACCTCATAGGAAGGATTCCTGGCGAGTGAAGGCAAGCCAGGCACCGGCCGAGTCTGTAGGAGGACAGAGGCACAGGGAAGCACATGGCGCTGTGGCCAGGGGTGTGCGTGGAAGGTGAGGCTGGGAAGATGACTTGAGCCTCACTGCGGGGCCGGCGTGCCTGCCTAACGAGCTTGGGTGTTGGCCTGTGGCTAGCAGAGCGCAGTTTAAGATTTCTGAGGAAAAGAGCAAAGACTTATTTTTTTATTTTTATTTCTTTTGAGAGAGAGTGAAGGAGGGGCAGAGAGAGAGAGGGAGGGAGAGAATCTCAAGCAGGCTCCACACTGTCAGTAGGGAGCCTGATGCGGGGCTCGATCTCACAAACTGAGATCACAACCTGAGCCGAAACCAAGAGTCGGCCACCCAGGCGCTCAAGAGAGCTACTTTTTTTAATATGTTACCAGCTTTAAAAAAAAAAAAAAAAAAAAAAAACCTAAAAATGTTACCAGCTTTATTGAGATATAATTCACATACCACACACTTGACTGATGTAAGACGTACAAATCAGCATCCAGTATATTCACAAAAGTGTGCAACCCTCCCCACAATTAAACTTAGAACGTTTTCATTGTCTCAGAAAGAAACCCCGTGCCCATTAGCAGTCACACCCCATCCCCCCTTCTCTCCAGTCCCTCCAGTCCTGGGCAACCACTCATCTTTCTGACTAGAACGATACGGCGTGTGGCCTTTTGTGACCGGCTTCTTCCACTTAGCGTGTTCTCAGGGGTCATCCACACTGTGGCGGGAATCAGTACTTCTTTCCCTCTTGGCTGGTGCTGTCCCGTTGTGCAGGTACACCCCGGTTTGTTTATCCATTCCTCAGTCGATGGACTTTTGGGTCCTTCCCATTTGTCCCGGTGCACATTTGTGTCCAGGTTTGTGTATGGACAGTTTTCAGTTCTCTAGGGTAGATAACCTAGCAGTAGAATGTCTGGGTCCTAAGGTAACTCTGTGTTTACCTTTTAAGGAAGTTCTGGACTGTTTGCTGTGGCGGCTGCACCGTTTTACGCTCTGGGAGCAACGCTTGAGGCTTGAGGTTTCTCCGTGCCCTCGCCAACATTTGTGGCTATCGGTGCTTTTTGGTTATACCCATTCAAGTGGGCGTGAAGTGGTACCTCTGTGGTTTTGATTTGCATTTCTCTGATGCCAGAGCTACATTTGCAGAGAACCCTTTGGCCACAGCATAAAGAAGGGGTGGGTGGAGGAAGCAGCCAGAAAGGAGGAGACCGAGCACATTGCACTGATGCAGATGACATGACGTGGGCTCCAGCCGTGGCTCTGCCACATGGAGCAGAGGACAGAGACGCAGGAGTTGCGAAGCTGACATTGACAGCTTAAGTGAGGAAGTGGATGCGAGGGAGAAATGTGGTTTCTGCGTGGGCCGGATGCGAAGGGAGGGGTCTTACCGAGAATAAGAAGTCCAGGCAGAGGAAGGTGCCCACAGGACACCAGGGCGGGGGGACGGTCTGCATCACCCCGAGTAACCAGGACTGGCTTTCAGGTACTGATGCCACTCATGCGGAGCACATCGAGACCATCAAAGCCCGGATGTACGTCGGGCTCACCCCGGACAAGCGGTTTCTGCCCGGGCATCTAGGCATGGGGCTTGTGGAAGGTAAGGAGGAGGAGCTTGCGGAGGTTTCGGCGGAGCCGCGTAACCAAAGTCCCCGAAGGTGTCACCCAGGGCCACGTAGAACACCGCTCTTGCCCCTGCAGGCTATGACTCCATGGGCTATGAGATGTCCAAGCCCAACCTCCGGGCTGAGCTGGAAGCCGATCTGAAGCTGATCTGTGAGGGGAAGAAGGACAAGTTGGTGGTTCTGAGGCAGCAAGTCCAGAAATACAAACAGGTTTTCACTGAAGCAGTGGCCAAAGCAAAGAAGTGAGTCCGGATCCTACTTGTGTGCGCATGAGATCATTTAGCTCTGCTTCCTGGGCCGTAACCTCTCCTTGGGCAGCGGCAGCGGCAGCGGGAGCGGGTGGGGGTGATTCAGCAGAAACCGGGCGGCGCGGCTCCTCGCACCTCGTGAAGTGTGCGCCACGGGTGGTTAGATGTCCTCCGGCCGGTTCATCACAGCCGGCGGTGTGCCTGGCAGGGCCGTCCCCATGCAGCTCCCTCCCCTTCGGGCCTTCCTCCCGAGGGTTCCCCTTCCCCTAGAGCTTCGCCAGCATACAAACGGTAATCGGAAAGATCTGGTCCGGTCATGCCAGGCTATTGGCGCCAGATAGAGATGCCATTCTCTTGATTTTAATTGTCCTGAGTTAACAGGCAGCACAGCCGTGGGGCAGGAAACCTAGTCCTGGTGTAGGACACGTTTGCTCTGTGGAGTATTTTTTGGAGGTGGCCACGCAGCAAGCGGCACGTGTGCATGTTGTTAGACGCAAACCTGTTTTCTACCCCATGCCAGTTTGGCAAAGAAGCGGATGAGCCGGGGCACCCGGCCGGCTCTGTCGGTAGACCATGTGACTCTTGATCTCAGGGTTGAGTTCGAGCCCCGGGTTAGGTATGGAGATTACTTAAAAATAAAATCTTAAAAGAAAAAAAGAGAAATGGATGAGCTAGTTTATTTTTAATGTTTGTTTATTCTTGACAGAGAAAGAGAGACAGGGCATGCGTGGGGGAGGGGCAGAGAGAGGGGGAGACACAGAATCCGAAGCAGGCTCCGGGCTCCGAGCTGTCAGCACAGAGCCCGACGCAGGGCTCGAACTCAAGGACCGCGAGATCATGACCTGAGCTGAAGTCAGACGCTCAACCAACTCAGCCACCCAGGGGTCCCGGGACGAGCTCATTTAAATGTAAATCCAGACAGACAGACACTTCTGGAGTGCATGCTAGGACCCTGTGCAGTTTTGTTTGGTGCGGGGCTGGTGACAAGGCAAAAGTACCTGCCTCTAGCTGGATCACTCCCGGGAGCTGCCAGGAGCCAGAGAGGAGCCAGGGCCGCTTGGCCAACACAGCTCCGTCTGCCTCCGTTCTCCGCATCAGGCCTGCGGCGAGCAGCCCGCCGGTTCCCCTGGTCACACTCATGCTGTGCGCATGTAAGAATATCGTAAATGTTTTGCTCTTCCTTCAGATTGGACGAGGCCTTATCCCAGTACTTTGGGGAAGGGGCAGAGGTGGCCCAGCAAGAAGCCATCTACCCAGCCATGCCAGAGCCCATCAAGAAGTGCCCGCAGTGCAACAAGGACATGGTCCTCAAGACCAAGAAGAGTGGCGGGTCAGTGCCAGACTTGTCCCCACCGGTGCTCACCCAGCACTTGCTGGGTTGGCCATACAGCCCCCTGCAGGGCCCTGTCGTTTCACTTCTGTGTCTGTCTTTGTTTGTTTGTGTATTTATTTATTTATTTATTTATTTATTTTTTAATGTTTATTTTTGAGAGAGAGAGAGAGAGAGACCGAGTACTAGTGAGGGAGGGGCAGAGAGAGATGGAGATACAGAATCCAAAGCAGGCTCCAGGCTCTGAGCTGTCAGCACAGAGCCCGACACGGGGCTCAAACCCACAGGCCGCGAGATCATGACCCAAGCCGGAAGTTGGCCGCTTAACCGACTGAGGCACCCAGGCGCCCCTCTGTGTCATTATTTAAAGGCAGGCCTGCTGCTGCTGGCCCCTGCACTAGGTATTGGAGGTAGAAGGCTAGCTGACAGGGACCCGGCCTTGGAGTCGTGACATGACCTGGGATCCAGAGGAGGTGGGAGATGACGGCAGATTTGCGTCCCTTGTGGATCAGACGCCGCCCACTCACCGTGTGGAGGATGGTGGAGAAGCATGAGCTGAGGACCCCGTTGGGTCTGAGTTCAAATCTCACTTCTGCCACACACAAGTTTTGTGCCCCAGAGCAGGTTACTTAACTACTAAGCGCCAATTTTCCATAAACCTGGGGCGGCGGGGTCTACTCTGGGAAGGGTGAGGGTTTGGCGTCATGGGTCAGAAGTCTAGTAGCGCAGGGTGTGACGTGTTAGAGATACTCAGCGGCACTGCTTGTCTTCTTCCGGCTTTGGCGCTGATTTGGACCTGGACGAGCCACATCCCTTCTCACTCTTAGTGCAGCAGTGGGTAGGCAGTTTGTTGCGAGGCTCCCCAAGCCGGCCCCTGGCCGCTGGCAGGTGTTCACAGCAGGAGTGGGGAATGGAGATGGTGGCCGTCATTTATCACGTGCCATCCCTATGGGGGGCACGATGCACGGTCCTCGACGTACATTCTGGACTCCATAACCACACAGCAGGGTGGTGTTTTTACCTCAGTTTCGTACGGAGTGGAGGCTGAGGCTTCGTGGGCCGAAGCGACTTGTCTACAGCAGGCAGCCCTGGGGAGCGGGAAAGGCAGAATTTGATCCCAGGTCTTCGCGGCCCTTCATTCCTTTGCCCCCTTTGGGCTGCAGCCGTGTGCCGCCTCTGAGCTGCCACGGGAACAGGTGGCATCCCCGACTACTGACCCATCACTGGCCTGGGCAAAGAGAAGGCCAGGCCGGCTCTCAGAAACCAGAGGTTAATGGGCCCAGCTTGGCAGTGGGCAGCAGGTGCACACATACGAGCCGGTGCCGGTACAGGCTTCGCCCAGTGCGGACTGCCACATGCGAGGGCTTAGTAAGTGCTGTGCTGTGAACTCTGAAGTTCTCCGAGTGCTTGAGTCACCGGGAGGAGTCGGGGGGTTCTGGGGATTGTCTTGTGGAATTTACCACTCCAGGGCTTATCTGATAGTTGCCGTTTCTCAGTGGATTAGCTGTTTGAATAATTGGGGTTTGGGGTTTGGTTAGTTTTCCCCTGGTCTGGTCGTACCCAGGCATGCTCAAAGGACATCGTAAACTGTGTTCACGTTGGCTAGTCCAGCCCTAAAGTTTCGTGGCTGGAAGCTGTAGGGAATTGTTGGCCAAGGGGCACCTGGCTGGCTCAGTCGGAAGAGCGCACAGCTCTTGATGTCCGGGTTGCGAGTTTGAACCTGACATTGGGTGTAGAGATTACTTAAATAGATAAAAACCTCAGAATGATGTGGTGCAGGTGTCTTGAGTAAAAGCTCTTTCATCAGACAGATAGGGTTCTATTCCCAGCTCTCTTAACTCACCGCATGTGCATCCTTGGGCAGGTTTCCAGACTGTTCCCCACCTCAGTTTGCCCCACTGTAAACTGAGAGTATCAACGGTTTCCATCAGAATTGTCGTGTGGAGAAGTTGGGGAAGGTCTGAGGGCACACGGCCCAGAACCTGAGCAGAACCCTCAGGTCGTGGCCTTGCTATGGCCCGGGTTGGTCAGTGGGTTGTTTTTTGGTTTTGGTTTATTTATTTGTTTTGAGAGAGAGAGCGCGGGCATGTGTGCAAGAGCATGGGGGAGGGGGGGAGAGAATCCCAAGCAGGCCCTGTACTGACAGTGCAGAGCTCAACTCGGGGCTCGACCCCCCGAACTGTGCGAATCAAGACCTGAGCTGAAACCAAGTCGGAAGCTTAACTGACGGAGCTCCCCAGGCACCCTGGTTTGGTGCTTCTAAAGAAAGCAGAGTCAGCAACACGTATTTCTTTTTTTCAGGAAGATGGGAGATAAATGCAGGCTAGTTTTTCTCATTCAGTACCAGCGACTGTGTATCCATTTACGTGTCCTTCGGAAAAATCAAGATCTCCCTTAATCAACTGAGGAAAAGTCTCCCTGCCAGATGGGTGACAGTCTAGGAATGTTTATTTCCTGCATGCAGTCTGGTGGCTCCTGCCTGACCCTGCTCCCTCTGCCCTCCAGGTTCTACCTCAGCTGCACCGGTTTCCCAGAATGCCGATCGGCCATGTGGTTCCCTGACTCTGTGCTGGAGGCCAGCAGGGATGGGACTGTGTGTCCGGTTTGTCAGCCGCACCCTGTTTACAGGTGAGCTGGCCCCTGAGTCGGCTGCAGGAAGAGCACAGGTGGGAGGGAATCTCCCGGGACTTTCATTCCTAGACCCCTGCGTGGCCGGGGGCGAATCGGTGCTCTCAGCAGCAGCTGGGTTGGCAGTCCTAAATCGGTCTGTGTCCCTTCCCTTTCCAGCTAGATTGCTGCCAAGTAGGGCATGGGGAAGAGAATATCTGTGTGTCGGCCGTGGCTTCCAGGCTCCTCCCAAAGGCCCAGAGCCCTCGTGTAGAACCGGTCCTCAGACCTTTTGGCCATAGGACCCCTTACACTGGTAAAAATCATTGAGGAGCCCAAAGAGCTTTCGTTGTGGGGTTAAGCTCATCAATAAGCTTATCAATTTAGATTAACTTATCTAATTAATCAACTTACCTAATTAACTTAGGTTAAGCTTATCGATAAGCTTATCAATTTAGATTAACCATCTAAATTAAAGTGGAGGCATTTAAAGACATATGTATTAATTTTATAATGCATACACTGCATACTGACATAAATGGCATGTTTTTACTTACTTCCAAAGCAGACCAAACCAAACCAAACAAAACAATGCATTGTTTCCCATTTCTCTAAGTCTAATGTCTGGCTTTAGATAGGAGACTGTTGGACTCCGGCCTCTGCTCCCAGGCAGTGTGCTGGGCCCGTGGCATGGGCTGTGGCCTTTGGCAAAGTCGCATGCCTACAGCAGGGAAGAATGACCGCTGTAACTTCCTAGCCTTGTAACAAAATACCTTGAAAGGGCCCGGGAGCCTCCAGGAGCCTGAGAGCCGCTGGTGTTACAGGAAGTGAACCTTTCAGAGACTTCTGTATTTTGGTGATTAATTGGGATCTTAGATTTCCCCTGCCTCCCCCTCTGCCCTCGTGACAGCTGGACGGGCTAGCGGTTGGCAGGTGGCTGGCATGGGCTCCTGGGGCACCGAGGGGAGGCCCAGGGTGGGCGCAGCCCTTTTCGGGCCAGAAGACTTACAGCTGGTGGTTCATGCTTCCACTCACCTTCTGGCCTCACTAGGTTGAAGTTCAAGTTTAAACGTGGCAGCCTTCCCCCAACCATGCCTCTGGAGTTTGTGGGCTGCGTCGGAGGATGTGATGAGACCCTGATGGAGCTCCTGGACCTAAGACTCTCACGGGGCGCCCCCAGAGCCAGCCAGCCAGCCAGCCAGCCCTCTAACCACCTGCAGGCTAGCCAGTCCCTGAACAGAATCGACAGCGCCCCCCGGGCCCTGCCACCACCCGCCGCCACTGGTGAAAGTGACTCTGTGACCTGCAACTGTGGCCAGGAGGCCGTGCTGCTCACCGTCCGGAAAGAGGGTCCCAACCAGGGCCGGCAATTTTATAAGTGCAACGGTGGCGGCTGCAACTTCTTCCTGTGGGCCGACAGCAGCCCCCCGGATGCAGGGGGGCCCCCCCCCTCGGCACCAAGACCCTCAGGTGGCTCGGCAGGACGCCCGCCTGGCCCGGGGCATCGCCAGGGTGGGTTCGGCAGACCTGGTGATGACAGCGGAGGGGGCACATCGTGCCTGTGCAGCCAGCCCACCGTCACCCGGACGGTGCAGAAGGACGGGCCCAACAAGGGGCGCCAGTTCCACACATGCGCCAAGCCGAGAGAGCAGCAGTGCGGCTTCTTCCAGTGGGCGGACGAGAACGTGGCCCCAGGTGAGACGGGACGTGTGTAGCCGGGCCGGGGCTCTGCCGCGGTGTGCATGGCGTCCACCTCCTAGAGCAAGGGCGGCCCCTGAAGGGAGGGCGGGGCAGCGGTGGGGCCGGCAGGTGCGCGCGTGGTCTTCGTGCCAAATTCAAGGCCCACAGAGCTGCCCGCTGCGCACCCGGCATTACGCTAGACACGCTATCTGTGCGTCTTCCGCCCCCATCAGCTCAGCACGTGCTCACAGTTGTGCAAACGGGGCAGCTGAGTCCCAGCGAACCGCCTCCGCCGGGGGTCGCACCGCAGCACGGCCCGGGGTCAGCCGGACCGCTCGGCTCTGTGCTCCTCTAGCCTCGGTAGGCTCGCAAGGTCCTTGTCTTCAGCTGCGGAGCCTGGCCCTGGGGATGTCTAGGAACCTGCCCAGAGTTACACGGTTTGGGCCCGGTAACTGGGTCTGGTGAGAACCACCACCCAGACGTTGGAGCAAGGCAGAGGCACTTGGAAGCGGTCCCCGCCCACCCCAGCGCGCAGCAGAAGCTTAGTTGGTGCCTGAGAATAGCCAAAAGGCCTGTTGTCGGACAGAGCTGGTCCCAAAGCCTAGCTATAGAACCTTGAACAAAGGGCCCGGCCTCACTGCCTCAGTTTCCTCGGTGAGCTGGGCACTTGCCTACCTTCCTTAGGGTTCCTGTCTCAGAAGAGTTTAGTTAAGTCTCAGACGGTGATTCTAACACACATTGCCTGCTCTGCTTGTACAGGAAGAACCCAGAAGGCTGGGGAAGGCACAGGGCTGGCTACCAGTGCCCGAGGGGGCGGGAGGCAGCCACTGCCACGACAGACTCGGTTTGCAGTGTGTGAGAGGTGGTCCAGGAAGTGGTGTCTGACGTCCGGGCCAGCTGATCAGTTGTCCCGGGTGACACAGGGCGGTCCAAACTAAGAGGGCCATTTGAGGGCTGGAGGAATCCAGAATCCCGTTTCCTGGCACGGACAGTGGGGAGCAGGTTGTTGGTCACAGGCCTGCTGGGTTTTGCTGCTTCTCCGTGTGGCCTCAGGCCAGTTGGCAGGATGTTGCTTCTGTAAAGAAGGCCTGTGTGAAGTGACAATAGTGCCCTCCTTGTCAGGATAGTGATGGTGGGCCAAGGCCTTCAAGGACACAGGGTCCTTTAGGGAGTGGTGTCGGGGCAACGGAAGGGGGGGGACACACCGTGTGCGGCGAGGAGGGAAGGGAGCCTGGCCTGTGGGCGGACGTGACCATACAAAGGCTGGAGGGACGCCCTCCGCCCAGTGCTGGGACCTGTATTTCTGGCCACTTCTGTGTGTCTGTTCCAAAGTCAGCCTTCCCCTGACTCTTCCCACAGGGAGTCTCGGAGTCCAGACCTGGCCAAGAGGCAGGGGCAGAATCCAGGGGCCAGAGGCCAGAAGCAAAAGAGCCCGGGCCACTTCCTCAGACACGGGCTCCACGGCCAAGAAGCCCCGGAAATGCAGCGTTTGCCACCAGCCTGGACACACCCGTCCCTTCTGTCCTCAGAACACATGAGGCAGGGGAGGGGAGAGAGGGCCACGTCCTCACACCTGCCCCTTCCGTCTCAGGAATAAGCTGTTTTCACCGGGACCAGGCTGCCCTTCGCTGCCCTGGAGGCTTTGCAGAAAGTGGCGGCTTTTGGAGTCTCGCCGCCTGTCGTGCTCGGGAGTCCGGATCCGGACCGCTGTCTCGAGAAGTCCGTCTCTGGTGGACGGTGGCTCCCCGCCTGGGCTTCTTGCTGCTGGCGCCGCAAAGCATTTACCAGCGGGGTTGGTGCGTCCCGCGCTGTGGCTCCAGGCAGCCTGGAAGGGGCTTCGCCCACAGACATTCTGAGAAGGGGATGGGAGCGGCTCTTGTTCTAGAATTGTGTCCGTGGGAGCGGCTCCCACAGCTTGTGTGCCTTAATAAAGAATTCCGTCCCTCTCTTCTGGTGGGTGTGGTGCAGCATCCGGTGAACGGTGGCGGGAACGACAGCCACAGATGCCAGCCAGTGCTCGGGGGGACCTCTCGCCTGTCTCTGGCCCCCTGCGCCTCTCTTCCCGGCCCCTGCCCGTCCTCCCTGTCCACACGGCAGGCAGCGAGCCTAAGCGCTCCCAGCCCCACAAACGGCTTGCCCCACAGAGCAGAGACACGATACGAGATTCCGGATGCTTCCACGCTTCGCAGAGGTGGCCGTGTCCCTGGTCTGTCTTTACAAAACCCTCTGAATGATACATAACTGTGTGGTTTCTTTCACTGGTTAGAAGAGAAGCAGAAACGGGGTGTGAGTTGCCCGGAGTTGCAATGCTAGTAGGTGACGAAGTGAACTGCCCTTGGGTTTTGGACTCCTGGCCCTGTACCGTTCGGTTTGACCGACAGCTCCGTTCCCTGCCTGGATGGCAGCGGGCAGCGTTTTTTAAGAGCAGCGGGTGGCCCAGAGTTGCTCGTGGCGCGTCCGGGCGGCAGGGTGGGTCACGATCCTGCTGTTGTGTTTTATTCCCCTCCCCCCAGCCCTCGGCAACACCAGTCTACTTTCCGTCTTGACGGTTTTCCCTGTCCTGAACATTTCTTATAAACGGAATCACAGAGCATGCGACTTTCTGTGGCTTCTTCCGACTCAGCGCGTCGTCTTCCAGGTTCATCCACAAGCGCGCGTCAGTACTCGTGACCGAGTGGTATTCCGTCATGTGGGTGAACCACACTATGTCCCTCCGGGCAGCAGTTGACGGACATTTGATCCGTTTCCACATTTTGGCTCTCATCAATGGCGTTACTAAACACTCAGGTACAAGATTTGACCATCGTGGGGTGCCTGGGTGGCTCCGTTGGTTAAGCATCCAACTCTGGATGTCAGGTCAGGTCCTGATCTCGGGGTCACGAGTTTGAGCCCCACTTTAGGCTCCGCTCTGCGCATGAAGCCTACCTAAAAAAAAAAAAAAAAAAGACGCGACCCCCTGTTCTCAATTCTTTGGTGTGCACACCTGGGACTGGACCTGCCAGCTCTCTGGGTAATTCTGTGCAACCGCCCAGCAGTTTTCCACAGCAGCTGCCCCATTTTACGTTCCCGCCAACAGCGCACAAGGGAGTTCTCCGCATCCTCGCCAGCACGTATTTTCCTCCTTTGGATAATTATTTTATTACCCATCCTAATGGGTGTGAAGTGTTCCTGTGGTTTTGACGCGCATTTTCCGAACGGCCGTCGACGTCGCGCATCTTTTCACGTGCTGTGTCTTGTTGCGTAAGTTCTTTATAGGTTCTAGATTTTACGTGCGTATCTGTGGATTTTAATCTTCCCACAGGTAACTCCCGTGTGTGCCACCACCGGGTTGGACTGTCCCCGGGTCAGACCTGGCTGGGGTGCTGACTCTCCACCAGCCTGCGGTGCCTCCCCGGACTTGTGCCCTAACTGCTGAGCCGGAGAATCTCGTCCGTAACAGGGTGATGGTACGCACCTGGGGGCTCTTTGGCGGGAGGTCAGAGCCAGGCCTGACTGGCTGCAGTGAGAACGTCACCGACAGAACCCGCGGGGGAGTTTTCCAGGTCCCTTGATGGCCTGCTCAGGCTGGCAGCGTTCAGGCAACAAGAAATGGATCTGTCCCCCTCTAATGGTGACTGGAAAGGTTTGGACCCCCGTGTGGACCCCCACGCACAGCTTGTGCGGTGCAGGGCCGAGGCGAAGACCACCCCAGCTCGCTGAGTCCCGGTTGCAGCTGAGCACTAGGCCAGGCGGATCACGCGCCGTGTTAATCGGCTTCCCAGCCTCCCTGCAAGGCAGCGGCTGCTGCCCGGCTGATGGTGGAGATCGCGGATCTCCCCGGATGGGGACCTGCTTACCCCTAGAAGCTGTCAAGCAGGAGTTGGAGTCGGCTGCCATGCCTGCACCTCGGAGCTCTGGGAGAGTCCACACTGTTCTCCACGCCGCGGGGTGAGCCGCCTGCCGCCCCTCGGAGGAGAGGAAGCCTGGCTGGTGCCGCACACACCTCCCCGTCAGCTGGTCTGCCTGCCCCGGGCTCACAGAATCCATCTCTGAAGCTTCCTGGTCTTAGAGCAGCTGGAAACTACAGATGAGTCCCCTTCCCCGCCCCCCGCCGCTCCACGCGTGCCGGGCACACTGGGCACCAGCTCCTGGGACAGCGGCAGGAGACGCTGCAGCCCTTTGGGGTGAATCACAGCCCACGCTCCTCCCAGGAACACGTCAGCTGCTCAGACCCCGGGATCGCGCGTGGTGTTCGAGTTCCCGGGACTAGAATACAAAGTGGTGGAGGTTCAGCGAGCGTGCCAGGTGGTACCACTCTTCCCCCCCCCCCGGCCGTCCCTTCCGGGGTCAGATGTGTGCGCCCCGTCCCCGCCTCAGACTGCCGTGTTCATGGTGGGGGAGCGGGGCTCCGGGTTGCGAGGTCACAACTGAAGGAGCTGGAGAGTCTGGCCTTCCCACCGGCCTGAAGGCGCGGCCCGATGGACTGTGCTGTCCCAGGAAATTGGCAGGAGTGCAGAAAGGACGCAAAACAGCGTCCCGGGAGCCCGTCTTTGGGGTACAATCTGGGCTTCGTCCGCTACAGCCTTAGCGTCCTCAACAAAGCGAGTGCAATCAAATGGTCGTGTTGCTGGGGTTTGCTTGTTTTTTGTTTTTTTTTTTAATAACTTTTTCTGATTACAAAAGAAAAATTGACTTCTGAAAAATGTAAATGCGTAAGACATATGCGATGTGCCAGGTTGAAGGCCTCCGTTTTAGGGTGAACAGGCCGGAGGTGGAGCAGTGGCCTTGGCCTACAGGCTGCTGGGTGGGCAGCTCCAGCCCCCACCCCTGGGCCCCAGTGCCCTTTTCGTCCCCGCCAGCCACATTAATCTGAAGGGGAAGGGCCCTTTGCCACCAAAGCTTGAGAAGTGCCTTCCTCGCGTGCCTCGTAAGCTAGCTCAGAGGCAATTCCCGAGGTAGATTCTGGCTCGTGAAGGAACCAGGTGGCCCCTCAGCTGACACTGAAGTGACAGCTTCTCGGTGCGGTCCAGGTAAGCGTGGAGAGCCACAGACAGCCATCATGGCTGGTGGGAGCGTGCATCTCCCAAGTGGTGAAGTCTGCTGGAAGGAGGTTGGGAGCCGCCGCGATGGGGCAGAGGCACGGGCGTGGGCGTGGGCGTGGGCCCCAGGCTTCCGCCTCCCCGACCAGACACTTGCCCTTCCTGCCCAGCCGGCTGGTGTCAGCTCGGTGCTCTGGGCCAGTTTTACGGCCTGCTGACCCACGTCCTTCCAGAATGCACTTTGGCTAGATCCTTCAGGGTCTGAACACTGAATGCTTTGCACTCCCAGGAATGTCCTGTGCCACAGCTTGTGTGCACAGAGGCTTTCTTCAGGGTTTGTCGTTGTTGTTGTTGTTTAATGTTTTTTATTTATTTTTGAGAGACAGAGCGAGAGAGCAAGCAGGGGAGGGACAGAGGGAAACACAGAATCCGAAGCAGGCTCCAGGCTCTGAGCTGTCAGCACAGAGCCTGACACGGGGCTCGAACCCACGAACCGTGAGATCATGACCCGAGCTGAAGGACACCCCAGGGTTTATTGTTTTTAAAGTACAATTATCCCCCCGCTTATGGGTGGGGGATACATCCCAAGACCCCCCCGCAGTGGGTGCCTAAAACTGCGGATAGTACCAAACCCTATATACTCTGAGTTTTACTATGCCTTTTCCCAGAATACATGAGAAAGTCCAATTTATAAATTAGGCACAGTAGGAAATTCACAATAACTTATAATAGAACAACTATAACAATATATTGTAATAAAAGAGATGTGAATGTGTCCTCTCTCTCCCTCTCAAAATACCGTATAGCACTGTACCCACCCTTCCTGTGAGGATATGAGATGATAAAATGCGTGATGAAGGGAGGTGAATGGCGTGGACCTTGTGACGTAGCGCTAGGCTGCTATTGACACGACGATACATCAAGAGGGTCATCCGCTTCTGGTCCGCAGTCGACCAGGCAGAACTGAAACCGTGGAAAGCGAAACCATGGGTAAGGGGGATCTACCGTCATCGCGAAGATTCGAACAACTGGACAGGTCGGCTCTAGGGAATGAAAGGTAGCCCCACTTCGTAGACTGTTCTGCAGCTAAGCGTTTCCTGAAGAGAAGTGCAGACAAGTGGATTTACAAAAAGGATACGTTTTATGTACAGTCAGATTTATTCTGGACTCAGGGTGGAAGGGGTGTCGGTGACATGTTTTAAATTAGTAAGTTTCTATTTGCTGTTTTGCGGGGGGGGGGGGGTTTTTTTTTATCTGCATCGGCAATTCTCTCTGAGCAGGTAGCATCTCTGCTGTGCCACAGTCATCAGAGCTCCTGGCTTTGGGTCACATGGTAAAGCTAAGTCAAGGACACAGATTGCTTGCTTTTGCCACCGTGGCCAGAGTCTAAATATTAAGACATTTAGACCCTGGGCTGAGCCCACAAGTGGCTCAGACAGACTTGGAGTGGCCCTTGCGTTAAAGGGGGTGCGTGAAACTGATCAGCAACCGCTCTGGGCTGGCCCAGCACACGAGGTCCTGAAAAGGCTCTTAGCAAAATGATGATTTGTTTCCAGTTCTCTGGCTAGCAGCTGAAAGTCCCAGACACTAACCTTGGGTAAGTGATGTTAACCACGAGCACCTCCTTTCTCTCTTTTTTTAATTCATCCTGGGTTTTTCTTACTGAAATCGTAGCGGGAGAATTTCTCAGAGCTACCTGAAGCATGGGGCTTCCACGGAGGGCACCACGTGGTGGGGTTTGATCATCTACGAAGAGGGGCTCTGGACTCAGCTGGCTTCCAGACTGCTGCCCCCGGCTGTGCCCAGCCAGCCCTCCATGGGGGTCCTGAGGAGCACGGCTTGGTCAGACACGGGCCTGGCGCCGGGAGCCCCTTGCTGTGTCGGTGGGGAGGCGGCAGGGGCCAACAGTCTGGTTCCTATGTCAGCCAGGCCCCACGCGAACACCACTCGAGCAGTTACTCCGGACACCTGCCTGAGAAGTTGGTATTACGTAATTTACTTTACCAACAAGAATACCAAGGCCCAGCCTCTGTCTGCCTCCAGGCTGCTCCCTTGCCAACACCCGGCTGCCATTACAGCGGCTCAAAGCTCCCTGTGCACCGGTTCCCAAGCCAAGTGACCCGAATGGACCTTGGCTAAGCCAGTCTCCCGCCCTCTGACCCTCACCACCGCCTCTCCGTGGAGCCATCCAGCTGTCTGAAGGCCTGTGGCAGGGCCCTCATGACCTTCAGAGGCAGCCCACGGTCCCACATCCAGAGGTCCAGGCATCTCATCTATTCCATGTGCAGGCTCTCAGACGAGAGGGGACATTGATCCTGCTCCTTGTCCTGTACTCCCGGTTCAAAGGGGTGGGTTTGCCTCAGGAAACACACCAAGATGGGAAAGAAAAGCAGGACGGGAACAGTGGCGGTGGTGGCCACACCCTGAGCACTCATGGCCCAAAGCACACGGAGGGGAGGTGGGAACCTCACATTTCTCTGAACACTGACGAGCCGGCTGGGGGGCAGTCCTGGCTTGCCACAGAAGACATGGGGGCTTGAGGATTTTAGGCTTTGGGGGGAAAAAAGACTCCCTAACTAGTTGGTTCCCATTACTAAAGTGAAACGTCACACCAGGAATCCTGTAGTATCATCCCTCCGCGTAACCTACTTTTCCAGTTCGGTCCTAACACCTCCAGGCTGATCCCGAGACCTGTGGCCAAGCTTCCAGGACTCCAAAGACCAGTGTATAAGGGCCCAGCACAAATCACACAGACGTTTGAATTTTTCCTTTTATTGTCATTCACATTCTTTGAGGCATAGCTTTGCTTCAGCAAGAAGGATACCAAAGACGGGAGGGATGCCTGGGAGGTGGGGCGGCCCTCCCTCCCCACCTCTGCCAGGCTTCAGTGAGGACACAGGCGTCAGCGGGGAGCAGTTCAGGTTGGCACTGTGGAGGTCAGGCCCGCTCAGCCGGCTTCCCTGGGAAGGCACGGCCTCCGCTCTCCGGCCAGACCCAGCAGCAGCTGGTCGGACAGCCCTGCCTCTAGGCAAGGTGGGCAGCACAGGGAACCTTGGCTCCCCCAGCAGCGGAAGGGGGCTCTCCCAGGGGCCTCTCTGCCCAAAGAGAAAAATGGCCCGGTTGGAGGGAGAGGGGCCTTCCCCTGAGGTACGAGGTGGGCAGCACGCCAGACTGAGCTCCTGTTCCAGGCTAGAGGGGAGAGCTCGACAAGCCAACTAGACACGCAGGTGACGTCGGGAGACGCGGCCTTTAAATCAGCCCCAAAGCTGCAATCCGGGGGTACCAGGTGACTCCGGCCCCTGGGGGACAAAACAAACGTGTCGTGTTTACCATCCAGCACCAGAAGCCTCGAGATGCCTGCAGCTGGCACCTGAGGAAAGCGCTAACTCACCCTCTCGACAGAAAAACGGAGCTGCCTTTATCCCCTGCCTAGGACAGCAGAAGCCGTGTTCTGTCAGTGCGTTCACTGCTGGTGACGACGGACCGAGCCCAAGGTCCTAGGGTCGGCCCGAGGGGCGGGAGAGGCAGGCTGCCCCAGAGGCCCGGGCTTGGGGCTCCCCGGACTGCTGCCCGGGACATGCTAACCCCGCGGACTTAGAGCACCCTCCTCTATTCTGGCTAAAGCAAGAGAAAAAGTGCTCTCCAAATTCCTGGAGGGGAGGCGCACACAGCTCACCAGCATCAGCACGAGTGCCGGCCGCCCTGTCCCCACCCATCTAGAGCAGACACTCGGGGGCCTGCAGGCCGCTGTAGAGCGCGAAGCCGATGTCGTCAATCTCCTCCTCACGCAGGCCGCTCAAGAGGTTCACGCCGGGGTTGAAGTGGCAGGGCAGGCTGGCCCGCTCCAGGCTGTCGATGAGCGACTCCAGGGCCTGCAGGAAGCGCTCCCCCAGGGCCGCCTCGGCCCAGTCCACCTCCTCCTCCCCCAGGCGCAGAACCACCTGGGTCAGATGGCAGCAGTCCAGCCGCCCCAGGGCCGGGTGGCCGCGGCAGACCCCGCACAGCAGCCGCAGCAGCCGTCGGCGGGTCCCGGCATCACGCTCGTCCAGGGCCCGCAGCCTGGCGGCCTCTGCAGGGTACAGGTCCTGCAGCCAGAGGTTCCCGGCCAGCCCCTCCAGGGGCCAGGCCAGAAGGAGGCGGTCTTCGGCGTCGGCACCAGTGACCGCCAGGAGCACGGCGACGGTGAACTCGAGGCGCTCATGCTGCACGTCGAGCAGCAGCTCCTCCGAGGCTACGCTGGGCCGGATCAGGCACCCGAGGAGGCCACCGATGGCCGGCCAGTTGACGGAGGAGGCCAGGGCCTTGCGGAGCAGCTCCAGCAGGACCCGGGAAGAGAGGTAGCCGCCCACCAGGAAGCGGTCCCAGGGGCTGCTCCCGCGGGGACGGAACTCAAGCTGAGTCCTGCGCACGGCCCAGCAGCGAGGGTCCCTGGCCACGGTGTCCACGCCGGGCACCAGGCCCCACAGGCCCACCTCCAGCACCAGGGGAACCAGGAGGCGCACGCGGCTGGCGGCCCCCCCCTGGAGCCCGTCATAGAGCGGCCCGCCGGGCACAAGGGCCCCGAAGGGCAGTTCTGGGAATTTGTTCCGCAAGTAGGCCTGCAGCTCAAGGGCGATGTCACCGGCCAGCTGCTTGGCCAGAGCCACGTGGGCCTCTGGGATGGTCACGTGGTCCCGCTCGAACGCCAGCAGCTTCTCCTGAAACGTCAGGCACAGCGGTGCTGGGGAGCTCGGCTGAGGCAACGGCTGAGGCTCGGTGTCTGAGGGCCCCTCTGCAGAATGAAGGGGTCAGGGACTGTGTCAGAAGACCCCGCGAAGAGCCAAGAGAACTCTACCCACTTACTAGCCGTGTGACATCCTGGGTCTCGTCTTCTTTGCCTGTGAAACAGTCACCTGAGAGGGCACTTAAGCTCAAGTCCTCACGCACAGGGAGCACGTGGTGACAAATTCTCACTGCCTCAGATCCCCCGCACCCTAAAACAGCTTCATGTAGAAAGGGAAAACAGGTTACTGGCCTCAGTTTCCCCACCTGGGGCCCCTCGCTGTCATAACGCTGCTGCCATGCTCTGGTACCACCCTCCCAGTCGCGTCTTGGTGGCCGGAGCCTTGACGCCACCCAGGAGGTTAGCAGGGCAGAGAAATACGCCACCATTAATCATGCAGGGAGACGGCACCCTGGAGGAGCAGGGACTTGCACGGGTCACACAGGGCAGTCAAGGCGGAGTCTGAGTTGCATCTCCCAAATGTGACCACAAGAGGGGGACCTACCCAGGTTTGGGGGGAAGGGGTGCCGCTCACCGGGGGCAGATGGCAAGGGGGCGGGGAGCGATGCTGGCTGGCTGAGGGCAGCAGGTGGGGTCCGGGGCTGCAGGCATGGTGTGGTCTTGAGTAGGGTCAGTTCCTTCCAGCTCTCCTCCAGGCATGTGGTGTCCCCTTTGGCATCATCCTCGTCTCGAGGGCTGGTGGCCCTGTCGATGAGCTGCAGGCCGAGTGACAAGGATCAGAGCATCTGAAGCCTGGGCAGCCGTGCCAAAGCCGGCGGCCAAAGCCGAGGTAGCCGGGGTAGAGAAGCAGGTCCCAGCTGTGGGCTGTCCCCACCACCCTCTGGGGCCCCGCTGCAGGGAGGACAGCGGTCCCCAGCTATGAGTGGCTCAGTCTGGCCTTACCCGCTTCACAGCCAAGGTAGCAATTCCCAGCACAGCGGCCCCACCGACGCCCAGCACCAGGCGGGCATTGGCCAGGAGGAAATCCACAGTACTGCCCAGGACCTCGTCACGCTGCCTCCCCCGTTTCTGGGAGAACTCTGCCATGGTCTGTCTGCCTGTAAAAGAGCAGGGTGCAGGGATAGCTAGATGGGGGCAGCCAGGCTGGCAGTGGGACAGACCCCATCCTGCTGGGGTCGCTGACAGTAGAGCCCATGAGAGGCGATCCTGGGAACTTCTCAGGAGAAAGGGTTTCTTGGGAGGAGATGGGGAGCTGCCCAAACCTGCAAACAGCTCACCCATCCTCTGGACAGGGAAGGTCACATAGGCCTGAAACTTGTAGCAGGTCAGAGAAGGAGGCCCGTCTTCTCCATCCCACCCTCAAGGACCCCCTGCATCACCTCAGACCGTGAGGTGGGTCTTATCATCACGACTGCCATCTTAGAGAGAAACAGGCTGCCAGACCACACAGGGAGCGGTGTGGACCCGGACCCACGACTGCAAAGCTTCCTGACTCCTGCCCACCCCCAGTGTCCAATCGGTCTCCAGGGGCCTATGGCCAGGTCCTAGAGGCTGCTTCATCCTGGTTCTTAACAAGGGCTGGGCAGAGCAGGAGAAAACTGAGGCCTAAAGACACAGCTGGGGTCCCAGGCAGGCTGCTCTGGAGGGCCCCTCAGGCCTTTGAGGGAACCTCAGTGAAGCTCAGGGGGCCTCAGTTACCCCCCTCCCCAGATCTCAACAGGGTAATAGAGGTATCAACTCAAAGGATGGGAGGAATGAGATGGCCCAGGACGCCCAGGGAGGGCAGGAGACACTCATCAACAGGTAGGTGCCAGTCAAGGTTGAAGACCCAGTTGTGGGGACAAGCAAGCAAGGTTTCTCTAAAGACCCCAAACAGAACTGGCTCAGTGCATCTCTGGGCCCCTCAGGTTTAGAATAATAACGGGGGGTGGGGGGAGGCGGTGGCCGTTGTCCTCAGAGGCTGGGAGCCCAAGCAACAGAGAGAGAGGAGGGTCCGAAGCCCCAGCTTTGTTCACCTGTAAAATGGCACAGGCAGTGGTGAGGAAGGATTCACAAGCGAGGAGCCCAGAACGGTAGCGTGGGTTAGAGCCGGGCACTTGGGAAGCAGAGGCAGAGATCCTTCCCAGACCCAGGCCACCAAGCTCCAGCCTCAGGTTCTTCCAGGGGAAATCCTGCCCTCAGGCCCTGAGAGCTGAGGGGGTGTGTGACCAAAGCACAGGCTCACATACCAGGCAGTACCTGACCAGGCAGAACCGTCTTCTGTGCAGATGCCTGAGCAGATGACCAATGGGCCCAGAGCCATCTTGGGCACCAAGGACTTCTGCCCTCCCTGCTCAGCTGTGGGTGCCCACGGCTCAGTTGCCAGGTGACCAGATGCCTAGAGCAGCTAAAGCCTGAATCACTGCGAGACTCAGCCCCAACACCTCCCCCAATTTGGCCAGACTAAAAATAGGACAAGAGGGCTCTGGGGCCTGGGTTGGTCAAAGGCTAGGGTGATGACCCACCAAGGCCCCGAAGCCATTTTTAGTCTCCTTATCGGTGATCAATATTGTCACCCGTTTCCAGAGGAACCAAGAATCAACTCACAAACTGTAAAGCGCTTTAAATACCTCCTATCTAAAGTGGACTCGGAGCAATCCTTGGCGGGGTCGCACAGGCCCCAGACAGAAGCCTTCCAACTCCCCGAAGGGGGAGGGGGCGCGGGTGGTTAAAAATAACCGGACTCTGGGCTTCCGGGCCCCACAGCGCTCTGAGATGCCTCGCGTCTTGCCCTTCCTCCGCCACACCTGCTACCCAGGGCAGGGGCTGAGCGGGCCGCGCAGCAGACCCTAGTGGGCCTGCCAGGGCCCCTTTCACCGGGATGGCACCCAGGCCCTGAGAAATGCTGAGCGGTACGCTAGACGTGATGGGGCGGAGTCGACATTCGAACCCCAGCCTGGGGCCCAAAGCCCTTCCCTCGTTCCCGGTCCTTGACCAGGGGCCCCGGCGGAGACCACGCCCCCGACCTGCGTCCGACGCACGCTCCACGCCCAGGACTGGGTGACCGGGGCCGCCCCGTCACACTCCGGCTGTACGTGCGTCGCGGCTTCAGCACAGCGACCGGAGGACACAGCGAGTCTGCTCGGGCCCCTGAGCCCGGACCCGCCTGGGAATGGAACTTGGAGGACCCGGGGACCGAACACCGAGGCCCCGGGGACTGCCGCTGACCTCCAACGCTTGCAGACAAGCAAGCCCTGCGTCCAATCGGAGCGCCCGAGGCCCCGCCCACGTTCGAAAATACTGCGCAGCTTAGCCAATGATACGTAGGCCACGCCCCCGCTCCGGCAATCGCCCTCCCTCTTGGGCGGGACTCTTGGACGCACTCCGGATTTAAAGGCGCAGGGCCGAGTTTCCACCCCCCACCCCCCCGACCCCACTCGAGACCCGGCGGTGTGGTGGTGGTCATTAGAGTTCAGAATGTTCATTAGAGTTCATTAGAGACAGTCCCAAAGGCCCGTTGTGAAGGCGTGTGTGCTTGCATGTGAGGCAGCGGTGTGGAGAAAGATATCTGAGCTTACGTTCTTTCTCGGGCCTGCAATCAGGTGTTACCTGGTCCCAAGGCCCGCTTGCCTGACCCTTTAAGTCACCTCTGAGGGCGCCTCGGTGGCTTCGTTATTTTATCTGTTGGTCTGCTGGGCACACCGCGTGACTCAGGAGGCTACCCATGCCACTTGTTCCGTGTGACCTTGTGCGGGCCACTTTTCCATTCTGGCCTCAGTTTGCTCTCCTGTAAAATGGGTATTCAAGGCCGCCTCCTCTCCTGCAAAGGATGATTATGCATATAACCTGTGGCTCCCTCGGCATTTATTTATTGGGGACCCACTATGTGCCGGCTGGTGGGGGAGCAAGGAAATAGATAAGGGTGGGTGTTGACTCTAAGTGGGAATAATAATAATGTGCCACTTACTGAGTGCCTGCTGTATGCTCCAAGCTACAGTTTATTTGTTCCTGGAGACAACCTTAGGAAGCATTTCACAGGTGAGAAAACTGAGGCCAGGAGCAGGCCTGGGGTTTTCCTTGAGTCCTAGGTCCCAAGGACCCAGGCGTCATGCTACCATTGGTCGCCATGCAGGGCCCAGTGCGGGGATAGAAGCTCCCAGGTCTCTGCGTCCCTGGGGCCTCGGTCTATAATCTCTCCAGAGGTCATGGCCAACACCAGCTGATGCAGCAGCCCAGGGGACAGTGCCTGGACCTGCAGGGCCTGTGACACTCTTCCCCCACCATAGGTCGCTGGAATTTAGCCTGGGGGTTATGAAGCCTTCGGGAGCACAGGGGGAGCCCGGACTTTTCGAGGCCTCTCGGGTCAGCGAACAGACGGGGAAACTGAGGCCCAGAGAGGTCTAACGCAGACTGGGCGGGCCCGACGCTTCCCCGCGGCGCGCCGCGTGCGCGGGCAGGCGAGGGGCGCGGCCCGGGCTCCGCCTGCCCGCGGGCCC
>NW_024412439.1:1600951-1621376 GCF_014898765.1 Herpailurus yagouaroundi | reverse complement strand
CGCCTGCCCGCGGGCCCGGGCGGGGGCGGGTTAAAAGGGCGGAGCCAGCGTTGGCCCAGCCCGCGGCTCGCCCCGCTGCCCCCCGCGCCCGGTACGGCCCCGCAGCAAGAGCGGCGCCATGGAGGCCACCGGGGTGCTGCCGTTCGTGCGCGGCGTGGACCTCAGCGGCAACGACTTCAAGGTGAGCTGGCCGGGCGTGGGGCCGGGCCTCCCTCCAGGCCGTCTCTTCCGCCCGGGCCCGCGCCGGTCTCTGCTTCCTGTCCCGCCCGCCTCCGGGCCCCGCGCCGCCCAGGACTGAGAACGGCCCGGGGTGGGGCTCCCCCCGGGGCTCGGGACCTTGCCGGGAACGGACCCCCGACGCCTCAGCTTAGGGCCCGCACGGGAAGAGCGAGGCCGGCCTGGGCCTGACGGACGCTTGGGGGCGGAGTCACGCCGGGGAGTGGTCTGGGGGCCCCCACCCCGCGTCTCAGACCGGGCGTCTGGGCCCCGCCAGGGCCGGAGAGTGGCCTGGGGGGCCGCGAGCCTCCGCTCCCGCCTCCCCGGCCCTCCTTCCCCGCCCCTCTGAGGTCATACGCCCAAGCCAGGCCCTGACTCATGGCCGGCTACCGGCTGTCGGCTGTCGGCTGGCTGTCGGGGGCGGGTCTGGAGCACACTCATCACTGCCCTGTCCCTGCCACCGCCACCCCATCCTGTGTGGTCTTGGGCAAGTCACTTCCCCTCTCAGAGTCTGGGTTTTGTCATCCGGTGAAGGGACTGTAATGTAGACGCATGGATTGGTTGGTGTGGAGACTGTCAGGCTGATGTGCAAGGCCTTGGGGTGGCTGCTGTCTGAGCAGCTGCTGGACCGGTAGACTAGGGCCTCAAGGAACTGGAGCCCAGCCTTCCAGCCAGTTGGTGGGTGAGGGGGTTCTAGAGGGTCAAGAATGAGGTGGGCAGTGCTGGTAACCAGAGGAGTGGAAGGAAGAGCTGGCCCAGCACAGGAGGGGTCAGTGAGCAAGCAGCTGAGGCTGGGGTCAGTGTCGTGTCAGCCTGGGTCTTCAGCATTGGGGGGGGCCCAGGCTTTGACTAAGGTTGGGTTAGACCAGGGCTGAGGAGGCTGGCAGGTCCTTCCTGCATTTACCCACGTGTGCACACACCTTTGACCCAGGGCGCAGGCGGCCACACCACTTTCCTCCGTCCCCATCCCTACCATCCTCACCTGAGGTCTCCATTGTCCTCTCCAGACTGGGAGAGTCTGAGTCACCAACTGAGACTGTGGCTCTAGGGGAATGGGGACACCAGCCGAGGGCGCTGAAGGCACGTGATGCCTCAGACTGCCTGCCATAAAGGCTAGGGGTACTGAGGCAGGCATTCGAATGTGGGGAACGAAGACATGAACAAGGCCTTGCACAGGGGGTTGGACCTTGGCAATGGTTTGTATGCCGATGGCAGGTTGGGGCACAGTCAGGGCCTTGTTGGAGCCTTAGGAGTCCCCCCATCTCTGGTGGCCTAGGTAGGGCCTGGAATGGCAGGCACAAGCATTTGAGCCAAGTTAACCACACAACTGAGCACTGGGATGTCTCCTGGAACAAGCCAGTTCCGTCCTGGCCCTTTGAGGGCTCAGAATCCAACAAGAGATCTTAGACCAATAGCCATCCTGATAATTAGTCGGTCCTAACACTTTTATCATGAGGAGCTCTTATTAGCCCTGTTACATTGATGAGGAAGTTGAGGCACAGAGTGGCAAAGTGACTTGTCCAAGGTCACACAGCTGGTGAGAGGTGGCTCTGTTGCTCTCCCAAGGCTCCCATGCAAACGGGGGGACACAGAGGGTGGTGGAGCAGGGGCACCCGTCATCCCAATCAGTCTCACCATGACACCTACCCCCAGGGCGGCTACTTCCCTGAGAATGTCAAGGCCATGACCAGTCTGCGATGGCTGAAGCTGAACCGCACGGGCCTCTGCTACCTCCCAGAGGAGTTGGCAGCCCTGCAGAAGCTGGTAAGGGGCTCTGGGCAGTCAGGGAGGGTCCCTGTGGATTGGGCTGGGCCAGGTGGGCAAGCCTGCACAGAAGGCAGTCGACATAGAGGAAGATGCTGACAGCCATGAGATGGAGTGAGCACCCTGTCCTGGGAGGTATGCAAGAAAAGGCCACCGTGGGAGGGAGGGAGGGTGGGAGGCTGCAAGAGGTGGGCTGAGCGTGTGTGGCTGAGGGCCCCCTGGATGGCACAAGGTTCTGGTGGCAGTAGGGGACTCTGTAGACACCTTACCCACACTGCTGAGCCTCTGCTTCCCCGTCCTGGCCCAGGAGCACTTGTCTGTGAGTCACAACAACCTGACCACACTTCACGGGGAGCTGTCCAGCCTGCCGTCACTGAGGGTGAGTGCTGCCAGAGGCCATTGAGCTTGGGGGCTGGGGCCAGAGTCCAGCCGGTGGCGTGAGGGCAGGGCCAGACCCCAGGCTGGACCAGCACCTCTGCCCATCATGTGTCAGACTCGGGGACCTGTTCCTAAAGGGGAAAGGACGTCGTAATCCGCTGCATTAAGTAATGCGTGGGGGGGGGGGTAATATGTAAAACACCCAAACTCCCACCCATTTTAGACAAATACAGTGAGAACAGTTGACAGCAGCCAAGCACTGTTCCAACTCTTCCCTATGGGTTTTTTTTCATATCGTCCTGACCTTCGCCAAGTTCACAGATGCAGACACTTGGCCACAGAGCCAGGTCACTTGCCCGAGGCTGAGGTCACTCGGCCAGGCAGGGGGAGAGCTGGGGTAGAGTGCGGTTTGTTCAGAGCGGTCCTCTCGCCCCTCTGCTCTCCGTGGAGCCTCTGACGTCCCAGAACAGCAGGTCCCCATCCAGACCCTTCGGGCCTCGGTGAGGGTTTTTTTCTGTCCAAGGCCAGAGCCCTGAGCTGTTAAGAGCACAGCCTCTGGACTTGGGCTGCCTGAGTTCTAATCTGGGCCCTGCCACTTCCTGGCTGCATGACCTTGGACGAGGCCCCTTCCATGTCTGGGGAGGGTTCCGTGGGTGACGCTGGGAAGGGGCAGTGTGGTGCTGCACAGACACGAAGGCTGAAGGAGAATTGGTCGCAGCCGGGTTGTGGTGTCGCGGCACCGTTCTCTGGCCTGTTCTCTCTCCCCCTCAGACTTTCTGCATGTCTGTAGATGAGGTTCCAGCCCCGAGAGGAGGAAAACAGACTTGCTCTCGGTCCACACTCTGATTTCTCTTTGGTCCAGCCCCCTTCCTCTGCCCTGGACCCTCTGCCTCAGAGCTACACATTTATCTCGCCCTCTGGACTCGGGAAGAAGAGGGATTGTTCAGTCAGAAAGGGTTCCCTGAGCACGCTGTACTGGGTTCCAGGGCACATTTGAGCTGGGCTTTGAGGCGTGCATAGGAGCTCATCAAGGGGGGCTAGGAAGGACTCTCCAGGTTGAGGGACTATGAGCAAAAGTCAGGGTGGGACGGCACTTGAGCCTGGCCTCTGGTGGGTTTCCTGGGGAGGTGTCCTTCCCTGGTCTCTCTGCTGCTTCCTGGGGGTGGAAGCCAGGAATCATGGACTCTCCTGGTGTATCCCCAGGCCATCGTGGCTCGAGCCAACAGCCTGAAGAATTCCGGAGTCCCCGATGACATCTTCAAGCTGGATGATCTCTCGGTTCTGGTCAGTGGCTACTCACCCACCTGGCGCCTGTGTTGGCCCACCAGTCAGTTCTCCTCTATTAGAGTGGTCTCCTCAGCCGCTGTTACACCGTTTTACAGATGGAGAAACTGAGGCTTTAGAGTGCCTTGCCTGAGCTCATTAACGGAGTCAGATCCCTAACCTGGGCACCCTTCCTCTCGGGGTTCTGTCTGCTTTTGGCCCCGAAAGCTCCTCAGCCACTCCTTCCTCAGTCCCCCACCTGACCCCCAAGGCTGGCCCTAACACCCCTGACCTGGCCTCGCCCGTTCTACACAGGACTTGAGCTACAACCAGCTGACGGAATGCCCACGGGAGCTGGAGAACGCCAAGAACATGCTGGTGCTGAACCTCAGCCATAACAGGTGCCTGTCGGCTGGGGTCGGGGGCAGAGTCTGGGGGGGACCGCAACACGGGGTTGCATCCATCCAGGAGGGGCACATCTGGCCCTGACGGCCCCTGCCTGCCCCACCCCCACCCACCCGCAGCATCGACACCATCCCCAACCAGCTCTTCATCAACCTCACCGACCTGCTGTACCTGGACCTCAGTGAGAACCGTCTAGAAAGCTTGCCCCCACAGATGCGCCGCCTGGTGCACCTGCAGACGCTGGTGCTCAACGGGAACCCGCTGCTGCACGCACAGCTCCGGTGGGCGCCTCCTCAGACCACGCCCCACCCCCGAACCCTGGGGAATCTGGCCTTGTCCCTCAACTCCCCAGTAGCCCTGGCCCTTCCTGCTTCGGGCCCCCACCACATCCCTGCCCCTCCTGTGTGGGCTGGGCCCCTCAGGCCCCATCTTTCCTAAGTATCCGGTCCTACCTCAGTCCTGAGTCCTGTCTACCCCACCCTACAGCCGCCCTCGACCTTGTCTTCTGAGACCCGCTCAGCGCCCCCGTGCGCTTGGGCCTGCCCCCGGCCTGACCACCCACGTCTCCCTGCAGGCAGCTCCCAGCTCTGACGGCCCTGCAGACCCTGCACCTGAGGAACACCCAGCGCACCCAGAGCAACCTCCCCACCAGCCTGGAGGGCCTGAGCAACCTCGCAGGTTGGCAGTCCCTGGGTGATCTCGGGCTCTGTTCCTTCGGGTCCCTTGCTTCCTTACTCCCTTATGGAGGAAGGGATAGATCCTGCTTGCCTGCCCACCCGCCAGAGGGCAAAGGACGCGGTTATGTTAACGAGTAGTTCTTTCCTTACCGTGACAGCTAGTGGTAACACCAAATTATGAGCACTGGCTTTTTTTTTTTTCTTTTAATTTACATCCAAGTTAACTAGCTTATAGTGCAACAGTGATTTCAGGAGTAGATTCCTTAGTGCCCCTTACCCACTTAGCCCATCCCCCTCCCGCAACCTCTCCAGTAACCCTCTGTTCTCTGTATGTAAGAGTCTCTTATGTTTTGTTCCCCTCCCTGTTTTTATATTATTTTTCCTTCCCTTTCCTTATGTTCATCTGTTTTGTTTCTTAAAAGTCCTCATATGAGTGAAGTCGTATGATATTTGTCTTTCTCCGACTAATTTCGCTTAGCAAAATACCCTCTAGTTCCATCCACATCGTTGCAAATGGCAGGATTTCATTCTTTTTGATTGCCGAGTAATACTCCATTCTATATATATACCATGTCTTCTTCATCCATTCATCCATCAGTGGACATTTGGGCTCTTTCCATACTTTGGCTATTGTCGATAGCGCTGCTGTAAACATCGGGGTGCATGTGTCCCTTTGAATCAGCATTTTTGTACCCTTTGGATAAATACCTAGTAGTGCAATTGCTGGGTCACAGGTAGTTCTATTTTTGGTTTGTTGACAAACCTCCATACTGTTTTCCAGAGTGGCCCCACCAATTCTCATTCCCACCAGCAGTGCAAAAGAGATCCTCTCTCTCCCCGCATCCTCGCCAACATCTGTTGTTGCCTGAGTTGTTAATGCTTGCCATTCTGACAGGTGTGAGGTGGTATCTCGGTGTGGTTTTGATTTGTATTTCCCTGATGATGAGTGATGTTGAGCATTTTTTCATGTGTCGGTTGGCCATCTGGATGTCTTCTTTGGAGAAGTGTCTATTCATGTCTTTTGCCCAATTCTTTGCTGGGCTATTTGTTTTTTGGGTGTTGAGTTTGATCAGTTCTTTATAGATTTTGGATACTAACCCTTTATCTGATAAGCCATTTGCAAATATCTTCTCCCATCCCGTCAGTTGCCTTTTAGTTTTGCTGATTGTTTCCTTCTCTGTGCAGAAGCTTTTTATCTGGATGTGGTCCCAATAGTTCAGTTTTGCTTTTGTTTCCCTTGCCTCCGGAGATGTGTTGAGTAAGAAGTTGCTGCGGCCAAGGTCAAAGAGGTTGTTGCCTGTTTTCTCCTCGAGCATTTCGATGGCTTCCTGTCTTACGTTTAGGTCTCTCATCCATTTTGAGTTTATTTTTGTGTGTGGTGTTAAGAAAGTGGTCCAGGTTCATCCTCCTGCATGTTGCTGTCCAGTTTTCCTGACGCCGCTTGCTGAAGAGACTGTCTTTAGTCCGTTGGATATTCTTTCCTGCTTTGTCAACTATCCATTGGATATTAGTTGGCCATACATTTGTGGGTCCATTTTTGGGTTCTCTGTTCCGTTCCATTGATCTGAGTGTCTGTTTTTGTGCCAGTAACAAGCACTGGCTTTATGGCTAGACTCAGCAGTATGAGGAAGTCTTTCCAAATGGAGAAACTGAGGCTCAGAGAGATTAAGTCACTGGCTTCAGGCCGCAGAGCCTGGAGGCCAGTGGAGGTGGGGCTCACATTAGGGCTGGCTGCCCCTGGAGCGGGCTGCGGGGGCCCCAGCTGATGCACCCCACTCCACACCCCAGACGTGGACCTCTCCTGCAACGACCTGACGCGGGTGCCCGAGTGCCTGTACACCCTCCCCGGCCTGCGCCGCCTCAACCTCAGCAGCAACCAGATCTCGGAGCTGTCCCTGTGCATTGACCAGTGGGTGCACGTGGAGACCTTGAACCTGTCCCGCAATCAGCTGACCTCACTGCCCGTACGTCTGGGCCTAGGGTGGGGAGAGGGAAGGCTGCCGAGCCGCCCTGGCTCCTGCCCCTGACTCCCGCCCCCCGCCCGTGTCTCCCCTCTAGTCAGCCATCTGCAAACTGACCAAGCTGAAGAAGCTGTACCTGAACTCCAACAAGCTGGATTTCGACGGGCTGCCCTCGGGCATCGGCAAGCTGGCCAACCTAGAGGAGTTCATGGCTGCCAACAACAACCTGGAGCTGATCCCTGAAAGCCTCTGCAGGTGCCGGGGCGAGTGGGGGCGGAGAGACTTATGGCATAGAAGACCCCAGATTCGTAGTCAGAACCCCCCTGCAATCTCTGCCCATCATGCAACATGGATGGGTTAACTTGGCTTTGTGGGTCAAGACCCACGTCCTGTGCCAGCATGAGTTTGGGACACAGCGCCATGTCTGTCTCCTTCTGGAGGTCACTGTGTCCACTGGCATGGCCTCCTCAACACTCTGAGAAGTCCTTCAGGCAGAGAACAGAGGACCCCTCAGCAGCTTCCAAGCTAATTTGAGGACAGAGTATGGTTTGGGTTGTTTTTTTTTTTAAGTATATTTGTTTATTTTTCTTTTTTTTTTTTTTTAAATGGTCAGAAATTTTTTTTTTAAGTTTATTTATTTTGAGAGACAGCACAAGAGGGGCAGAGAGAGAGGGAGAGAGAGAGAGAGAGAGAGAGAGAGAGAATCCCAAGCAGGCTCCTCACTGCCAGCATGGAGCGTGATGTGGGGCTTGAACCCACAAACCGTGAGATCATGACCTGAGCCGAAATCGAGAGTCAGATGCTTAACTGACTGAGCCACCCAAGTGCCCCTATTTGTTTATTTTTCAAGAGAGAGGAAGAGAGCACAAGTAGGGGAGAAGGCAGAGAGGGAGAGAGAATCCCAAACAGGTCCCGTGCTGTCAGTGTGGAGCCTGATGTGGGGCTCCGTCTCACAAACCGTGAGGTCATGGCCTGAGCTAAAATCAAGAGCCAGACGCTTCACTGACTGAGCCACCCATGCGTCCCCCGAGAATGATTTTTAGTGTCCTGTTGGTCACGTGCAGGAGCCTTTAACTCTGCAGAGGGCCTCTTTGAAAACTGCTGTTGCGTAGAAGCCACTAGAAGATCTTCCCAGTCACGTAGCTTGAGGAGACTCCAGTCCCACTTGCGTTAGCCTTTCCTGCCTCTCTCGGCCTGTTTAAACCCAGTGGTTTCGTAACTAGCTGGGCTACTCAGTTCTTCTGGTCTTACCCGGCTCCCCGTCTCTGGGTCCTGGAAGTTTCCCTGCCTCCCCCGCAGCCTCATCTGTCACCTCCCTGAGGCTCCGGCTCTGTCCTCACAGGTGCACAAAGCTGAGGAAACTCGTCCTGAACAAGAACCGCCTGGTGACCCTCCCAGAGGCCATCCACTTCTTGACGGAGATTGAGGTCTGGGCAGGCTGGGGCCAGTGCCAAGAGGGGCCTGATGGGGAGGGCGGAGGTGCAGACAGACACCCCCTCAGGAAAGAGCGCACAAAGCAGTGTCACTGGGGTGGGGACACCCAGCAGAGGCCCCCTGGAGCGGCGGCAGGGCCACAGTTGGGAGAAGGTGAACCGCATCCCCGTGTCCGTCCCATGCTTGATGGCATCATTTTAGCCCCGTGACCAGCCTGCAAGGTCCCGTTTCACAGATGGGAAAGCCAAAGCCCACGAGGGGCGGCCGCAGAGCTGGGATGAGAAAGAACCCAGCCCCCGCCCTGGACCTCTCAGCACTAGCGGCTGCCGAGAGCGACAGACGGGGGTGGGCGTGACGGGGCGGTGGATCTCAGGCCCACCACCTCTGCTCACCCCGCGAGGCAGGTCCTGGACGTGCGGGAGAACCCCAGCCTGGTCATGCCTCCCAAGCCCGCTGACCGTGCTGCCGAGTGGTACAACATCGACTTCTCGCTGCAGAACCAGCTGCGGCTGGCAGGTGCCTCCCCTGCCACGGTGGCTGCGGCAGCAGCTGGTAAGCAGAGGAGGTCGGGCTGGTCTGGGAGCCGGGGGCATGCTTCTGCCGGCCTCAGCTTATCCATCTGTACATTGGGTGGGACACACATAGCTTCTGGATCCTGGGAGATGGGGTTGGCCCCTGGTTGGCTCGTGCCCGAGGGCCCAGCTATTTACTCCTCCCCTAAGCAGTAAGTGGGCCCAAGGACCCCCTGGCTCGCAAGATGCGGCTGCGGAGGCGCAAGGACTCAGCCCAGGATGACCAGGCTAAGCAGGTGCTAAAGGGCATGTCGGATGTGGCCCAGGAGAAGAACAAAAAGCAGGAGGTAAGCCAGGTCAGGGGCTGGGAGGGGACAGGTGTCCCTGGGCTCTTCTTAAGACAGACTGTGTGACCCAGGCCAAGAGGGAGAGTGGGTCCTGGGTAGAGAGGACAACCCATGCAAAGGCCCTGAGGTGGGCAGCAAATAGAGATCTGCCTGAGTGACTGTGACGAGGCAAGCCATGCCTTGTGACCGTGACCCCAGGAAACTACTGATGCGCGAGCCCCTGGGGGCAAGGCACGGCGCTGGGACCAGAGCCTGGAGAAGCCGCGCCTTGACTACTCTGAGTTCTTCACGGAGGACGTGGGCCAGCTGCCTGGCCTGACCATCTGGCAGATCGAGAACTTCGTGCCTGTGCTGGTGGAGGAAGCCTTCCATGGCAAGTTCTATGAGGCTGACTGCTACATTGTACTCAAGGTGAGAGTTGGGCGTGTTGTTGGGGGGCTAGGACCCCCCAGTAACCTTATCTTAGATGGCTCAGGGCCCCCAGCTCCACAGTTTTGTTCCTTGAGGCAAGGTGGGAGGGGGAGGGCTTTGCAGAGGAGGTGGGGTGGGGATGTCCTAGGCAGAGGTGTGACAGCCTAGCCCACCGTGAGACTGGGGAGTCTGTGGCCGTTAGAGTGGCCTTTGGGGGGTGAGCTGGGAAGCCAGGACGCCTTGGCCAGGGCTGACACGGCCTATGCTGCCTGCCACCCCCCACCAGACTTTTCTGGATGACAGTGGCTCACTGAACTGGGAGATCTACTACTGGATAGGCGGGGAGTCCACGCTGGACAAGAAGGCCTGCTCTGCCATCCATGCGGTGAACCTGCGTAACTATCTTGGTGCAGAGTGTCGCACCGTGCGGGAGGAGATGGGCGATGAGAGCGAGGAGTTCCTGCAGGTGCCAGCCAGCCAGAGGGCGGGGCCTTGGGTGGGGTGGGGCCGGGAAGTGGGCGGGGCCAAAGGCTGGGGGCGGGCCAAGACCTCTGGCTCACACTGCCGACCCAGAGGTGTTAGGGGTGGGGACCTAAGGCAGTCAGGGAACTGGGTGAGGCCAGTGGTGGGGAGCCTGGGCCGGTGGCCAAGAGAGAGCTGGGGAGCTGGGACCAATAGCGCCAAGGAGGCGGGGCCACGCTCAGGACCCTGAGTCAGAGAGCAGGGTTAGCAAGCTGTGCTGTCCTTTCGGCCAGCTGGCTACGTGGAGATGCCCATACACACGACGCTTTACTCCGCTCTCTTCCATGAACCTGCTTGGTCCTGTGCCCTGACACGCGCATATCTAGACATGCTGTGTGCGGCTAAACCTTAACAAGAGTGAACGCACCATGAACACATAGTTCTGTAGCTGGTAACGTTGAAATAACGAGTTTACGTTTATAGACACAGATCTTGTTCTTCTTTGTTGTTGTTTTGTTGAACTTCATCACGGATCTGTGGCGCTTGATGCAGGGACAGGCAACTCTGCCCCCCTGACAGGAGGTATTTGAAGGGGGGCTGGGGGGGGGGTAGCTCAGTGACAAGGGACCACACCCTCACACACACAGGTGTTTGACAATGACATCTCCTACATTGAGGGAGGAACAGCCAGTGGCTTCTACACTGTGGAGGACACACACTACGTCACCAGGTGAGGGGGTGTGTGGGTAGGTGGCACTAACCTGGACTCAGCTGGGAAGGGTTGGGGGAGAGGGTGTTAGGGCTAAATCGGCCCCTTCGTGTCCCTACCTCCCACCCCCTGGTCACTCTCGCTCTGCTGCCAGGATGTACCGTGTGTATGGGAAAAAGAACATCAAGTTGGAACCTGTACCTCTCAAGGGGGCCTCCCTGGACCCAAGGTAGGCCCCCATGACCTGAGGTGGGAGTGCTTGAGCCCAGACCTCCTCCCCACTAGTGGGGGGCAGATTTGGGTTTTAGAAGAAGAGGCCTTCCAGCAATCCTTTTGACCCCTGTCTTACCGAGTTTCGTGGTACCCACAAGGGGGATAAACCCCATAAGGAGGGATTGGGGCCGGGTCTAGGGCATGAGGGCAGTTGCTGCCCACGTCTAGCACCGCCCCTTCTGCCCCTCTCATCCAGGTTTGTTTTCCTGCTGGATCGAGGGCTGGACATTTACGTGTGGCGGGGGGCCCAGGCCACACTGAGTAGCACCACCAAGGCCAGGTACAAGGAGTATGCCCTGCTGGGACATGGCGGGGTGTCTTCTGCAAAGACCGACTGCCACCTCTAAGAAGGGGCACAGGACTCACCAAGGGCTTTGCACGCCACTCCCCCTCCAGGCTCTTTGCAGAGAAAATTAACAAGAACGAGCGAAAAGGGAAGGCAGAGATCACACTGCTGGTACAAGGTCAGGAGTCCCCAGAGTTCTGGGAGGCGCTGGGCGGGGAGCCCTCTGAGATCAAGAAGCATGTGCCTGATGACTTCTGGCCACCTCAGCCCAAGCTGTATAAGGTGAGCTGTGGTGCTGGGTGCAGGGCTGGCCTGACTTCCTGAGCCTCGCACCACTGTGGTGGCTGTGGACTTGGGTGGGGAGAGGGTGCCACCTTCTGGACAGGAAATAGCCAAAGGTCTAGAGGCTCTGAGTGAGGCCGTGAGAGACAGTGTTAGGGTGTGTGTTTCCAGGAAGGTGGGGCTAGAGAGAGAGGCTGCAAAGTGCCTGGCTTCCAGGGCTGAGAACCTGGCCTTAATTCTGCAGGTGACGGGAAGCCCATGGGGGTTTTGCAAGCAAGAAAAGGACGAGTTAGAAGATTAGAAAAGACAGTAAGGACCTGGAGAGGGTTGGCAAGGAAAGCACCATTTAAAAGCCCTTCCACTGATAGAATGCCCTTAAAACACTGGTGGAGGGAGGAAACTAATGTCCAAAGAGGAGCAGGCGATGGTCCTGAGCACCCACAACAGGGCAGAGGCCAGACTCCAAAGCAGGGGGCTGCTGGTGGGTTGGGCTCCTTCCCCCAGACCCTTCCCTGTTACGCCCACCTCTTCATCCTGCCAGGTGGGCTTGGGCCTGGGCTATCTGGAGCTGCCACAGATCAACTACAAGCTCTCTGTGGAACATAAGACACGTCCCAAGGTGGAACTGATGCCGAGGATGCGGCTGGTAAGACACACAGAGGGAGGAGGGCGAGGGAGCCAGGACCCCTCCGTGGTGGTGGGGCATCAGCATTGACCTCCAGCCTTTGCCCCGCAGCTGCAGAGCCTGCTGGACACGCGTTGCGTGTACATCCTGGACTGTTGGTCCGACGTGTTCATCTGGCTGGGCCGCAAGTCCCCGCGCCTGGTGCGCGCCGCCGCCCTCAAGCTGGGCCAGGAGCTGTGCGGGATGTTGCACAGGCCGCGGCACGCCACCGTCAGCCGCAGCCTGGAGGGCACGGAGGCGCAGGTGCGTGTGTGCTTCTCGGGCGGCCTCTTACCGTCTATCCTGCCGGGCCCCGCCCCTCCGGCCACCAGGCCCCGCCTTCATTTCTAGACCACACCCCGCTTTTCCGGACCCCGCCCCCGAGCCACCCGACCTCTGCCTTAACCGCATCAGACCCCCACTCCAGCTGGTGTTGTCATCCCTTTGGCAGGTGTTCAAGGCCAAGTTCAAGAACTGGGACGACGTGTTGACAGTGGACTACACGCGCAACGCAGAGGCCGTGCTGCAGGGCCCGGGACTCACCGGGAAAGTGAAGCGCGACGCGGAGAAGAAAGAGCAGATGAAGGCTGACCTCACCGCGCTCTTCCTACCCAGGCAGCCGCCCATGGCACTGGCGGAGGTGGGGGCGGGGCCCCGGGGGCGGGGCGGGGGAGGACTTGGCCCAGGACCTGCCCTGCCCGGTGGTGACTGGCGGCAGTGGCCTGCAGGCCGAGCAGCTGATGGAGGAGTGGAACGAGGACCTGGACGGCATGGAGGGTTTTGTGCTCGAGGGCAAGAAGTTCGCGAGGCTGCCGGAGGAGGAGTTTGGCCACTTCTACACGCAGGACTGCTACGTCTTCCTCTGCAGGTGCCAACGCGGCGCGCCTCCGTCGCCCGGCCCCTCCCCTGGGGCTAGGGGCCTCGAGCCCCCGCTCACCGCTCTCTGACCCCCTCCCACCCCCCAGGTACTGGGTCCCCGTGGAGTACGAGGAGGAGGAGGAGAAGAAGGAAGAGAAGGAGGAGGAGAAAGCAGGGGCGGAGGGCAAAGAAGGCGAGGAAGCAGCGGCTGAGGCAGAGGAGAAGCAGCCGGAGGAGGACTTCCAGTGCATCGTGTACTTCTGGCAGGGCCGGGAAGCCTCCAACATGGGCTGGCTCACCTTCACCTTCAGCCTGCAGAAGAAGTTCGAGAGCCTCTTCCCCGGCAAGCTAGAGGTAGGTCTGTCACGCCCACCCCAGCTCCAGCCACACCCCCCCCCCCCCCCCACCTCCTGAGAGGGACTCAGACCCAGGGGAGGCTTGGCCTGAGGGGCAGGGTGGGGGGTCCAAGGAGCTGTCCTTAACATCTCCACACCCCCAGGTGGTCCGCATGACACAGCAGCAGGAGAACCCCAAGTTCCTGTCCCATTTCAAGAGAAAGTTCATCATCCACCGTGGCAAGAGGAAGGCGGCTCACGGTGCCCTGCAGCCCAGCCTCTACCAGATTCGCACGAATGGCAGCGCGCTCTGCACCCGGTGCCTGGCCTGGGCAGGGGGAGGGGGGCGCAGGGGGTGGGACTGGGAGCATATGGTGGGCAGACGGGGGTCAGTGGCCAGCAGCACCTCCCTGCTGACCCCTCCCACTCCCCAGGTGCATCCAGATCAACACAGACTCCAGCCTCCTCAACTCCGAGTTCTGCTTTATCCTCAAGGTAGGCCGTGGGTGCGGCCAGCACTGTGGCTCAGGGTGGTGGGTTGTAGGCGGGACCTGACTTGAACCCCCTGCACGCTCCCCAGGTTCCCTTTGAGAGTGAGGACAACCAGGGCATCGTGTACGCGTGGGTGGGCCGGGCTGCGGACCCGGACGAGGCCAAGCTTGCGGAAGATATCCTGAACACCATGTTTGATGCCTCCTATAGCAAGCAGGTGACCAGGGCGGGTGGCAGGTGGGCAGGCAGTCGTGTGAGGGCCGACAGGGGACCTGGGCCAGACAGACGCTTTCCCCACAGGTCATCAACGAAGGTGAGGAGCCCGAGAACTTTTTTTGGGTGGGCATCGGGGCACAGAAGCCTTATGACGGTGATGCCGAATACATGAAGCACACTCGGCTCTTCCGGTGAGGCCAGAGCCCATACCTCTCCCCGCGCTCCCTCCTCAGTCCTGGCAGGCTCCTGCGACCCTCAGCCTCTCCCTGACCCTTGACTTCCAGGTGCTCCAATGAGAAGGGCTACTTCGCCGTGACCGAGAAGTGCTCTGATTTCTGCCAAGATGACCTGGCGGATGATGATATCATGCTGCTAGACAATGGCCAAGAAGTGAGCCCCCTGCCCCCCCCCCGCCCATTCAAGGGGCCTACCCGCTGGTCGATGGGAACCCGGGGCTGGAATGGGGGTACTCTCAGGCCCCGTGAGACCACCTGTCCTGCTGTCCCCACAGGTCTACATGTGGGTGGGGACCCAGACGAGCCAGGTGGAGATCAAGCTGAGTCTGAAGGCCTGCCAGGTGAGTCGGTGGTGGGGAGGGCCGGGCCGGGCCTGGCGGTCCCGGTGCACCGCCCAAGACTCACGCCTTCTCCTGTCGGTCAGGTGTACATCCAGCACATGCGATCCAAGGAGCACGAGAAGACCCGCCGCCTGCGCCTGGTCCGTAAGGGCAACGAGCAGCACGCCTTCACTCGCTGCTTCCACGCCTGGAGCACCTTCCGCGAGGCCCTGGCCTAGGGTGGCCATCACCTGCCTGCAGTGCCCCCGCTGCGACCCCACGCCAGGGCGAGGAAGGGCCTCTGTCCGTCCACTGCCTGCCAGCAGAGGCAGCCCCCGCTCCAGCCACCACCCCCAGCGCCACAGTCCCCAGCGCCACAGTCCCAGCAGCACCGACGGGGAGACCCTGACCGGTGCCCTCAGGCGTCTGGGCACCTGGAGTCCCTCCCTCCTGAGCTCCTGTGTGACGCCTCCTCCCCACCAGGGATAAAGCAGATGTGGCTGCCTTTTAAGAGATATTAAATGCTTTTATTTTCAATATTAAAAATCAGTATTTTTAATATTAAAACAGCGCTAATTTTAACAAAATGACAGGAAAAAAACCCCAAGGTACAATCTACAGGGAAATCCATCCTGACCGACCTCCCCGCCCCCCACCCTCGTACACACGCACACACACGCTCGCACACGCACACACACACCCTGACTGGGCCCCCAGTCCTGGGTGCCCGGCAGAACTCCCAGTCGTATATATGCGCACATCACAGACTTGGGGGGGCGGGGGATGGGTGCTGGCCCAGGAGCAAGTACCAAAATAGTTTTAGAAATGCCTGTCCAGCCCGGCACAGGCGTTAGAAAAATATTCTTTGCAAAGGCAGTAGGGAAGGACGGTGTGCTGAGTGGGAGGTGGCATGGGGCTTGCCAGGCCCAGCAGTCCTCGCCCTGTAGCGCCTGGCTTCCAGATGGCCAAATGCCTACTGGAGCGGCCAAGGTGAATCTACCCCAGAGGCTCTGGGCTGAGTCCCGGGCCCACACCCCCCCATACCGCACTGGGGCAGAGGTGGGCAGGTCCCTCTGGAGGCTGTAGGTTAGCAGGTGTGGGTCTATGCGGAGGGGCCAGGGGTCCTGGATCCCAGCTCCCAGAAGGGCAGTGGGTAGCCAAGCAGTTCTGGCCTTCCTGGTAAAGGAAGAGAAGAGGGGTCAGAGAAAGCCAGGGAGCCGAAAAGTGCCACCGTGCCCCCTCTAGGGCAGGCAAAAGGGCCACCCCACCCATATTAGGAGCAAGGGTCTTGCAGGGACAGCCAGAGGTGGGCTTGCTGACTCTGACCACTGACCACGCTGGGCCCACTGAGGCCCAGGGCGTGGCCAGGGAGGAGGCAGCAGTAACCCCGGCAGCAGATGAAGAGGGAGCTTGGGGGTGGGGGTCTCTGCCCGGCGTAGGGCCAGGCTGCGTGGGTAGGGGCACCGGGCAGCGAATAGGTTGGGCAGACCTCTGGGCCCCAGATCTGGGCTCCAGATCCAGGCCCCACTCACCAGGCTCACCTGGCAGGACCCCACCACAAGAGCCTGAGTGATCATCTCTGCAAAATGGGCTGGCCACACCGGCCCCTGAGCCCCGAGCTGCCACCACCTCTAAGTGGTTTGCTCTGGCCTGGTTCCAAACACTACCCATGCCATCCAGGAGCTGACAGGCCGGCCTAGCCTTTCTAGTACCGAACCGTGAAAATCAGGGCTGTCAGACAGTAAGGACCAGGCAGACCCAGGGCCCCTAAACCTGCAGCACCTCATTTGATCAGGATGGCACAGGCTCGAGCCTCGTCTTCGGCCAAGTTCCTCAGATTCTTCTCAGATTCCTCTGAAGAGCTGCGGGGAGGGGAGCGGAGATCAGAGGGTCCTGGGACCTGGCCCTTCCTCGGGCCTCTGTGCCTAACTGGGACAGAAGGCAGGCAGAGGGTAACAGAGGGAGGCTGGGGAGGACCCAGGGCAGCCCCTCTGTGGACCCGCCCACCCGTCTCACCCCAGGAAATCCTTCACGTCCTCCACCGTGACGTCCCCTGTCGTGTCCAGCGTGGTGTCAGCACTGGTGGCCGAGTCAATGGACATGGGCGAAAGCGTGGCCTCGGGTGGCTCTGGGGTGTCTGCAGGAATGAAATAATTGGGACCCCACCTGGCCATCTGGGCACCCTCTGCATTCTACCTTCCATCCCCTGGGGACCTGACTCGGACCCAAACCCAGCCCACAGTGAGACTTGGGACTGAAGGCAGACCGCCACACCCCTCCCCCATTCCTGCCTGGCCTGGCCCCCCCCACCCAGCCTTCCAGCCTCTGTCAGGTTGCTGCCACCTACGGAGGCTTGCCCCCCATCCTGCCTCAGCTGCGTGGATATCCTGCCACTTTCACTTCACATCCAGCATCCTTACCAGCTCCCTTGCTGCGGGCAGGACCAGGGCTTCCATCGCGGCTCCCTGGGGCCAGGACCACGCCTGGGGTCCCATTAGCCTGGCTCAGCTTGGGCGACTCTCGGAGCCTGTGGCTGTAGAGATGAGGCCACGATGGGTGCCACAAGCAGGCGCCTCAAGTCTCAAGTGCCAGACCCTACCCTCCCTCTCCTGGGGCCCAGGACCAGAGCGGGGTGACACGAGGGAGGGCCACCCTTGTTCCACGCAGGATCCGAGCATGAGGATGAGACCAGCCTTAGTGAAGGCCCCCTGGGCTGCCCCTTCCACGCACCTGGTGCGGGTGGTATCTCGGGGCCAGCTAATGTCCAGAGAGCAGAGCGGCTCTGTGATGTTCCGAGCACTCAGAGAGAAGCGTTCAAACTCCGATGGAGAAATCAGGTAAAAACCTGGGTGGGCGGGTGAATAGTGGGGTGCAGTTAGGGGGTGTGACTGCAACCACAATCCCTCAGTGGCCTCCCCCTGGCCTGTGCCGGCCAGTCCCGAGCCCGCCCTGGGGCCCCTCTGCTGATGCTCCCCAGCAACTCTTCCAGCCCCGCTCAGGCCGCTTCTGCCCCAAGAAGCCTTCCCCTCACCCTGGCCGTGGCGCGTGAAGACACAGGAGGCGATGCCGCTGATGTCCTCCTTCCGGATACAGGAGTAGTGTACCTGGGGCCGCAGGCCAGGCACCGAGAAGACGTGCACGTCGCCCAAGTTGGTGAGGCAGGCCAGGCAGGTTTCAGCGTAGTCCTCACAGGCCACGCTGGCAAACGTGGCAAGGGCCACCTTGCGCACCCGACAGCCCTCGTGGGCCGTGAGCTTGAACTTGGTCTTGGCGCTCACCTTGGGTAGTGTGAACACCTGGCGGCAGGCGGGCGGCCGGTGAAAGGGGCTGGCCCTGTCCACACCCGCAGGGCCCACCCTCCCAGATGCAGGCACCAGCCCCCGCCCCGAACCCGGCCTGCCAGTTGGGCCTGCAGCCCCGGCCGCCTGGCGGCCTCCCGCCTGGGCACCCTCTCCTCAGACTTCACCTAGGAAACCTCCCAGGGTACCCCCATCTGTGGCCAAACCAGTCACACTGGGTTGTAAGGGTAAGGTGGCTGGTATCCACTCAGGTCACGAGCTCCTGCCAGACAGAGCCCTGAGGAGTCTTCAGAGGGTCCTGGCAGGGACTCGGTGAGGCAGGAGGGTCCTGGGGGGATGTGGCTGGCTGAGGGAGCATCTGGGTTCTCCAGGGGCCATCTCTGCTAGTCCAGGGGCATGTGTCTCAGGCAGACAAGGGGTCTCAGCAGATGGGGAGCACAGTGAGGACAGAGTTCCTGGAAGGTCTAACGGTGTCAGGTGGGAGCCAGGAGGGTCGCCACGGTGGTTTACCTTGAACTGCTCCTCAGACGCGATGAGCACAGCGTGGCCGCCCTGCATGTCAGGTGCCTGTGCCAGATCCCGAGAGGCCTCATAGGGCTCGGGCAGCGGGCGGCCGCGCCCATCCAACACGGCAATCGCCACCACGGGTGCACGGTGCATCAGCTGCACCTCCTTGCCCAGCACGGCCTCCACCGCCCGCTCGGGTCGCTTCTCACCACCTGCCGTGGCCGCCGGCACCTCCAGCGCGTAGGCAAACACGGACCCCGAGTTGGTGCCTGCCCACATGGTGGGTCCATGATGGGCCGCTGCGGGACGACGGGGGCTGGTGAGGCGGGGTGTTGGCCGCATGATACAGGTTCCTCCCCTCCTCTCCGGATACCCCGGAATCAGTTCTGTCGTGTCCCACGCCTCCCCAGGGACGTCAGAGGGCCTCAGGCCCGAGGCACCTTCTCTATATTACTGACGAAATTTGGGGCCTCCTGCAGAAGTGGGAATGGCCTCCAGGACATCTCGAGGATGTCAACAGGCACCCAAACTAGACCCTGATCTCTCCAACCCCATCCCACTGTACCCTCAGCCCCCATTTCAGGAACAGAGTCCCCCCCCCCCCGCCCCATGCAGCCCTGACACCCCCTCACCATATGCCATCACTAGTCTTACTGACAGACTTGGAACCAGCCCGCACCCTGCAGATGCGTTCCAGCTGGCCACAGCCCACCCCCCGCCGTGTGCTTTCGGCCCAACAGCCAGACGCGGAGTCCTCGGGGCCGGGCTGGAAAGAAATGAGGCCTGCGGGACGTTGTCTAGCCAGCTTTCCCTGTGTGGGCTGAACCTCTGGGGAAGGTCCTTGGTGGAGAATCACAGCTCAATGTCCAGGAGCCAGCAGGAGCCAGCAGGAGCCAGCAGCCACTGCTGTGTGCCCTTGATGAATCGGTGGCCTCAGCAACAACCACCAGGGGGAGCCAAACCCCAGGGAAAATAAGCAACTCAAAATGTTGCCCAGACCTAGGACACCCAGCCAGCTGGGAACCTGAACGCCATAAGCCTTCTCATGGTGACAGCGGAACAAGGTAAAGAGCCTGGGGCTACCATATCCAGATTCTGAGAAAATCCACTGGATAAAAGATCCTCAACAAATACATGACATTGGAAGGCGGGGGGGGGGGGGGGGGGGGGCCTTGCTCGGATTCAAGAGCCTGAAAGTCACATCAGTGAAACACCAAGTGCAGAATGACTAGATGCTGACCCAACATCAACCATAAAAAGGGATTTTGGAGATGAAAGGAGAAAGCCACCACAGCCCGAGTGTGACAAGAGACTGGATCAGCACCAGTTCCGTGGGGTGCGATGCAGGCACCATGGCTGCCGGTTATGTCTGTTAGACACACACTCAAGTCCTGATGTACAGATATTCATTGAAAATGCTCCAGCAAGATAAAAGCCACTGTGTGTGGGGGGGGGGGGGGGGCCGGGGGCTGAGTGGCTTCGTCAGTTAAGCAGCTGCCTTCAGCTCAGGTCATGATCTCATGCTTCATGGGTTCAAGCCCCACAGTGGGCTTTCTGCTTGGGCTTTCTGCTGTCTGTGCAGAGCCAACTTCAGATCCTCTGTCCCTCTTTTTCTCTGCCCCTCCCCCACTTGTTCTCTCTCTCTCTCTCTCTCTCAAAAATAAATACAAATTTATTAAAAGCCACCGTGTGGGGCGGGGACGGTGCAGCAGCAGATGCCTGGCTGTCTTTGTGGGGCGACTGCACTCCTGTTGTTGTGTATGGTTAAAATTCTCCATGATACGAGGTAAAAATCCATCAGTGAATCAGTCAATAAACCAGACCACATCGGTCTGCAGAGGACCGTCCCGGGGCTCCCACCACTCAGGGCACTCGCCACTGCAGAGTGAGGTGGCCAGCACCCAGCGTCTCCCCAGCCTCCCCATCCTCTGCAGCCACCACGCCCGGGTCACCTCCCCAACACATACCCACCTCAGCCACTGGCACTGGCTGACCCCCACACTCTCCTCCCCCAGATCTTGGGCTCCCTTCTCCCTCTTCAGGTCTCAGAGGCCCGGCTCACTCACCAACCCCTCACAGTTGGAAGTTCCAGGGGGGACCACTTGGGGTGGCCGGGGC
>NW_024412439.1:1588922-1597951 GCF_014898765.1 Herpailurus yagouaroundi | reverse complement strand
GGGGGAGGGGGGAGGGGAGGGGGGGCCCAGGGGCCAGGGCTACTGAAGGGAACAGACACTTGGCTCTCGGAGCTGAGGCTCCACTGCTGTGCCTGGCCCCAGCAGGCAGAGAGGTGGCATCTGGGCAGCGCAGCCCCGCCTCACCTTGCTGTTGGCATTAGCGGCCCGCTTCTTGCCCGAGACTCGGCTTTTGCGGATGCGCCGGAAAGACTGGCGCAGAGACTTCTTGAGCGACTTCACCCGGGACAGCGGCCCTTCCATGGCCAGGGAGTCGTTGGGGTGCAGGGTGCACCTGGGGGCAGGCAGGTGCCAGCTGTGCCACGGAGCGGACTCCTGGAGAAGCCGCCGCGCTCCTGCCGGCCCCGTGACTCAGGAAGCCGGAGCCCCTCTGCCCCTCGAACCCAGCAGCCAGGGGCACTTAACACTCTACCAGCAGCACTTTTCATAAGGACAGAGCTGCCAGCGGGGAAGGCGGCTTTAAGGTCGCCCTACCTGCACCATGTCACAGCTCAAATGGGGAAACTGAGGCCCAGACAGGTGTGGGGAGACACCAAAGGTCTCACAGGAGGCTGGGGCCAGGTGCAAGTACAGCCCCCGCTCACCGGGCCCACCACACACACACCTGGCCAGCACAGGGCTCTTGCGCTGGTAGTCGAAGAGGCCAAAGCCATGACTGGTACCGAAGGCCACGAGGCTCCACTCGGCATGGAGCGTGACAGCGGTGACAGCAGCTGGTGGCAGGCACTGAACCAGCACTCGGGGCTGGAAGCCAGCGGGCCACGGCAGTGGCCCTGTGCGCGGACTCAGCCGCTCGTGGCCCTTCCACGTGAAGCCCTCTCGGTCCTGGAGGAGGTCCACACTGGCCACACTGACCGCCTGTTCTGATGGCACATCACTTAGCTCCAGCACCAGCACCTGAAAACACAGCCATGGCAGGGTGGGGGAGGGGTCAGTGTGGAGGACAGGACTACCCGTGCCCCACCTGAGCCTGCAAAGCCACCGTTAGGCCAGTCCCAGTACTGTCTCTCGTTTGTCCGCCTAACAAGCACTCACTGAAAGCCTAGTGTATACCAGGGCCTTCACTGAGCACTGGGGAACACAATGGTGACCAAGACCTTACCTTCCAGAAGCACAATATCCCACCCCTGCAAGTCTCTCTCCCTTTAGCAATGAGCATACATTGAGCACCTTCTGCATACTGCACGAGTGACAGGGGAACAGCAGTCACCAAGACCCACTGGCCTTTGGAGCAAAGCACCCCCCACTAGCCTGTCTCTCATTTAACGGTAATTACCCACTGAGCCCCATATACCGTGTTGAGTGCTGGGGCACGGCAGCGACCCAGACCTGCTGGTCCCCACTCTCAGTGCCCACCTAACACCCGTGCTCCCGCCCCTTGTGTGGTTCCCGGCGGCCAGAGCTTGGACTCCAGGCCTCCTAGAGGTTCCACCTCCCTGGCTGGCCTCACCGCAGCCAGCCCCACCTGCAGCCCCATTCCCATCTCCGGGCTTTTGCCCATGTGCGTCCCCCACCACTCCACTAGACCCTCTAGGTCAGGCCCACCTCCTCCAGAAAGCCCTCTGAGACCCCAAGCCTGGGGCATCTCCGCCTTACCTGGCCTGCAGTGCCAGCCACCACCATCTGGGCTGTGTACTTGCAGAGCGCCACCTTCTGCACGCCAAGCCGAGGATCGTCGCTGTAGGGGTCAAAGCAGCCCACCTGCGGGGCGGGATGGAGCGATGACATGGGGCAGAGCTGGGACCCGGCTCCCCAGGGCCGGGGCAGGGCCTACCTTGCGAAAGGGCGGCCAGTCATCCTCAGCGGCCTGGGCCAGGCTGTCAGCGTGCTCGCAGTCTGTCTGGAAGAGGCCAGCTGTGCTGAGCTTGTAGAGCGGCCGCAAGGCCACACCAGATGCATCCCAGAAGCGCACGGTGCCGTCCTCGTGGCTGTAGGGAAGGCAACATCAGGCCCACCCCGGGTCCCCGTGCAGCACCCCCATCCTGCTCATCCAGTGACCACGCGCTGACCACCTACTACATATGCCAAGCACTGACCAGACTCCCACTGCACACAGCAAACAGGAGGCATCTACTGTATAGAGCAAACACATCTTGAGTGCCTACAGTATGCCAGACCACATGCACCGGGGCCCCTCAAACAGGGTGAGAAGGTATGGAAATAATCACCAGTGTGACGAGCAGGAGATGACAGAGGAGATAATGCAGGGAACAGAGGACTACGGGCGCATCCAGGAAAAGCGATGGGGAGTTAGCCACAGAGCAGAAGGATCATGAGGCATGAGGCAGCCATGTAGGCAGAGCAGCAGGAAGCCTGGGGAGGCTGGGAGGAAGCAGGGAGGGGAAGCGGGGGGCAGGAGCAGACAAATCTGGGGTGCGGCCTCAGGACACAGCTGCAGAGCCCACGTCAGGGACCTTTGGGCGGTGGTGGGAGCCCAGAGCCAGGGCGAGAAAAGGTGTGTGAGTCTCTGGGGCTGGTTGGGATACCTCCAAAAGCTCTGAAAGCCATGATTAGGAGCTCTCAAGCAGGATAGGGGACACTGGAGTCAGAGGCCTGAGGGTCCCAGCACAGGCAGGGGCAGGGCAGGAAGTTGGGGCCTGAGTCACTGGGCACGTCAGCGCCCGCCAGGCCCAGACTGGGCTCTCTAGCACCTGCCCTGGGCAGATGAGCGTGGGCCAGCCCAGATTTTCCGGTCCCAGGGCAGGCCGGGTGGGCGGAGCTCAATTCTAGACCAAAAGGCAGGGCAGGGCGGGGCCTTTAACCAGGGCCTAGGGAGGCTTCATCCCAATCCACCCTGCAGGAGAGGGGAATGGCCTGGTCCCACCAGGGCTGGGGCCTGAGTCACCAGGCAGGTCAGTACCCACCAGCCCAGGATGGGCTCTCCTGAACCTGCATGGGCCGCACCACGCTCCATTTGCCCAAATACACACGCGTACACACACATGCACACACACACGCACACGTCACACCTGTGCTTGGCCATGGAACACATGTGTCTGCCTACCCAGTCAGCAGTAGCCCCCGCTGTGATGGCTCCTGGGCCAGGTTCCGGCCCCCGGTGATGGGCCAGCTCTGGGAGAGGGAGGCAGAGATGTGGAAGCGGAAGGTCAGGACAAACACCTTCTCTCCTCACCTTCAGCATGGCACCCAGGGCCCAAGCTGCCTGAATTCCCCGTGTACACCTGCTACATCCCCACCTCCGGGCCTATGCCCGCAACACCCTCCCTCCCCACGTCCCCGCCCCTGCAGGAGGCCCTGGGCACACACCGAGGCGCTGGAGGCAGGCTGGGGGCTCTGCTGCTCGCCGGCGCTCACGATGCGGGCCCACAGCTTGGCGGGGACGTTGGCGACATGTGCCGAGCAGGTGATAGCAGATGAGTGCAGCGGGGCCAGGTAGGGAGCAGGCACAGCAGGCCAGCCAGGCGTTTGCAGGTCGAGCACCACCAGCTCCTCTTCGAGCAACACAGCCAGGGCCTGGGGCTCGTCGAACTCTGCGGGGCGAGGGCTGGGTGAGCAGAGCCACGGGGCGGGGGGGGGGGGTGCCCACAGGGCATGGGGTGGGGAGGGCAGGGCACACACCGTCCTCGGGCCGTGTGCTGTGCACCGTGAAGAAGTCGATGATGCGGGAGGTGAAGTCCAGCGTCACCAGAGTCTCAGCCCGGAGCACACTCACACAGTGGCGGTCACCGTAGCTGGCGCGGGGCATGCCTCCACTAAAGATGATGAAGTGGTCCCTGCACGGCAGGCGGGGAGCCACGTGAGCCACCCAGACCCCAAGTGCACACTGCCCGACCCAGGGAGAGCGCTGCAGGACATCCCTGTGCCCCAGAGCCCACCCTCCTCCCCACTGCAGACACAGCCCCCAACCCACATCTGAGAACCAGCTCCCCACCTACCCAGATGCACAGTTTCGCCACAGAATCTTGTTAATGGCTTTGCAGGGGAAGGGGCCTGGAGGGGTGGGACAGTGTCGGGCTCATTCGCTCACAGGGACCAGAAGGGCCCCAGGTCACATTTCTCCAAGCTTCTCCCGTTCCTGCTCTGCCTCCATCATCCTGGCCTCACAGCTGCTTCCTGACCCCGAGGGGAAGGCCCACTGCCCAACCGTGCCCCCCAGCAACCTCACCTTCGAGGACGTGGCTCGGCATGGCACCTCACACAAGGCCTCCTGGGTACCCCCACCAAGGCCGGGCAGCCCCAAGTGCCTGAGCTCGGGGTCCCCAGTCAACCCCACGCTCAGGTGGCAGGGCTGCCCTCAGCCTCCCCGGCACTCACCGTAGGGCGTGGTGGCTACCGTGGGCTGTGTCACGGGGGAGCCGCCGGCACCCGCAGACCAGACAGCGTAGCTGCCGTCACTGTGCGAGCTGACCAGCGTGTTGCCGCTGCGCTCCCAGCACAGGCTCTCCAGCTGCTGCAGGGGGGTCGGGGGGGGGGGGGGGGGGGGGGGGGGGGGCAGTGTGAGCAGGGCCCTAAGCAGAGGGCCCCGGCTGCAGGTGCCGGCCTCCCTCACACACCTGGTTCCCCAGGAAGACACGGTCCGCGCACTGCGCCGCCCTGTTCCAGATGACCAGCAGGCCCCGGCTGTAGCCGATGAGGATCTTGGTGGGGTCCCGCAGGTGTCCTTGGAGTGACTCCACGGGGCCCAGCGCCTTCCCACACCGGTAGTCATCTGGCACGCTGCAGAGGGGCGCAGGTGAGCCGGCAGGAGCACCACCCGGGCGTGGAGAGGCTGCTGGGAGGTCTGCCTGCCTCTTACCTTCGAAGAACGTCGTCCGGGGCAAGAGTCTGCCCCTCGAGCAGCGTCAAGGTGGGCACGTCCAGGAAGAAGACGCTGCCGCCCTCGGTGCCCAGGGCCGCCAGGTCACCGGCTGCCAACAGCAAGACCACCGTGACACGGGCGAGGCTGAGCGGGCCACTGCAAGGGATGAGGGGAGTGGGTGAGGGCGCAAACCCGTCCGGCCGCTGAGGAGTGGTGTGGAGGGGGCTGGGCTGCTACCGGCAGCTCATTATGGACCCTCTGCGCTCATAGAGGCCGGATTATCGAGTGGGCTGGCTGGCGCACTGGGAAGGAGAAGGTGGTGGCTGCGGGCATCACAATTAGCTCACTCAATTATTCATCAGGATGTTGGGAAGGAGAGGGATAAAAATAGGCTCCTCAGGTCTTGGAGACGGGCTCCCGACCCCTCCCCCTCACTAGGAAGGAAGGTAGGAACCAGGCCAGTGCCTGGGCCAGGACCAAGGGCTCTAGGACACACACAACCCTCCTGAGCCTCACCCAGGAACCCTGTCGCCAGCCTCAAGATGTCTCCCTGACTTTGCAGGAGGGCCCCAGATTGGACCTGGCCTGCAGAGGATGGGAGACCCCAGAAGTCCACCCCCGTGTGAGGGTGTCACCCAGCCCCCAGAAGGAGTAGGACAACTCTGTTTCAGCAGAGCCAGACCGAGAGGCCCCTTACACTCCCACTGGGGGTCTAGGCCCACTCCACTGACCCCTGGAGCATCCTGCTGGCACCTCATACAGCCTGGGACAATGCTCCTTGCCCCCCAGCTGCCCTTTCACCCATGTACATTATCACCCATCGCCCCCTCCAAACTGTTAAAGGCCCCAGCGGTCCCCAGAGCATGGACACTACCTGCTCACCTCAGACTTGGCCAGAGCCCCCTATTTCACACCTGCAAAATCCACAGGGCACATCTCTCCAGGCCCCGGGCTCAGCCCCAGGTACCCTGCCACCCCGTACCCTAGCTTGAGGGAGGCTTCCTACCCCCACAGCACCTTTGCAAGGCTGGCTTCCACAACCTCCCCCGGGCTCCCCCTCCCACCCCCTGCGCCCAGCAGCTGGTCCCCAGCCAAGTCCTCCGGTACCTGGCACAGTCAAAGCCCGGCCGACTGGGTGGCTGGAAGCTGAGTGCTTCCTCCAGGTGGGCGCAGCCATTGTGGTGGACGATCTCCCAGAGATGCAGGCTGCTGTCGTCCAACAGGGTCAGGAGGCGGCCCTGGTGGATGAGCAGAGACCAAGACTGGGCTGGCCTGGGATGGGGAGGGCATGGGGGCCACGGGAGCCAGTGAGGGTGGAGGCTCACCTGGCCAGGCAGGAAGTGCATCTGGGTAACAGTGGCCGTGTCTCGGTGTAGGCCGGTAAACTCCACGCCAGGTGCACCGTAGCTGAGAGCACAGGTCAAGGGCAGAAGCAGATACGGGAGATCCTCCTTTCTGAGAACGATTCCAACGGGCCCCAACCAGGCCTGCCTATCCAGAAGCCCTCCAAGGTCCAGATGGGACCCCTCCCTGAAGAAGCACTGTCCTATCCCCCCAAGATATCCCCAGGCTCAGCGTGCAGGCTCCACTCTGCTCCTGCAAGTCAGTTACTTCCTCATCCGTAAAAGGGGCTAGTGAGTCCCACTCCCACCTTGTAGGGCTGATACAGGGCAAGTGAGAATAAAGACATACCCAACACAATTGGCCCAGGCCCGGCAGGCAGCCAGGGTTCTGCCCTGTGTTAGCCGTGTGCGTGTGTCTGTGTACATAAGAGCTGGGCCCCCCAGGTTCGGATCATACAGGCAGAGACGCCAGGCCAAGCCTGGGCACGGAAGTCTGGAGCAGAGGAGAGTCCAGGCTGCCTCTTCCCACAGCTCCAGGCCAACCTCCGGCTATGGGCAAGGAAACCAACCTCCCTCTGGGGCACGCAGCCAGCAGCCCCCACTGTGACCAGGGAGAGGCCTCAGCCTGCCCATTTCACAGACAATCCGCAGAGGCTTAGACTGGGTGACCCGCTTCAAGTGTCTGGTGTCAGTGCCAGAGTCACAGCAACACCAGTCGGGCAGGGCCGAGGGGGCCCCAGGAGGGAGGGTTAGGGAGGGGTCAGCGTTGCCCAGCAACAACGCAGGAGCCGGTTGCTTTGGAGCTAGAGTTGGGATTCCCTGCAGGAGCCAGGAGAACATAGAAGAGGGGACAAAAGAGAGGGCAGGAGCGCTGGGCGGGAACCAGGGTTGCCAAGGAGACGGGCCACCCTTGAGGGGGAGGGGTGGCTTCTGTGGCCAGCCTCAGTTTCCCGACCCAGGGCTGGGAGCTAGGGTAGACTGGGGGAAGGACTGAGGGGACAGAGGAGGGTCCCAGCTTCCTCCGGGGATGTCTCCTCGCCAGTACATCAGGTTCTTTGTGAGCGGGAGGAGCCTGTGCGTGAGACCACGGAGCGACAGCTCAAGTGGCCAACAGAGTCGTGTGGAGCAGGGCACTGAGAAGACGAAAGGGCTTCGGGACCACAATATACCTGTGAGGCAGGCCAGCACCACAAGGAGTGGGAGCTGGCCAGGTAGTGCATGCCCCCTCCAGGGCAGGTGGGGACTTGGGGGCACGGGGTCCAGGCACTGCCCCCTCCCCACCCCCTTCCCTGCCCCACCAGTGCCTCAGGGGCCCACGGGAGAGGAGGGGCATCCTGGCCCAGCCACACTCCCTGGAGAAGGCAAACTCACAGACCACAGGCCCAGACGCCACCCCTGTCTGGCCACCCAGCCCTGGGGTGGGAAGACCCCCATCCCCACCCTGCCTCCTTCCAGGCACTGACTCATCTTCTGCCAACCAGTGTCCCCAACGAGGGTACTGAGAGCCAGAGGGTCCCAAGAGGAAGGGTGAGGGTGGGCACCCCTCACCGAGCCGCCTCCAGCCAGACCCCACACCTCTGTCTCCCCACCCAAGGGGCTTCCCCGAGGGCAGTGGGGGTGGGGTTCTCCATGGCAGGCAAGGAGCATTCAGCTGCCTGCTTGCCCCCACCCCACCCCCACCCTGCGCTTGCAGGAAAATGCCCGCTTTGTGCGGCTCACACGGCCCATTGTGCAGCCGCCAGCATCCAGGTGGGGGCCGCGCCGCGCTCACCATGCTGAGCCTGGCACTGCCCCCAGCCCTTCAGCCGAACACACGTGTCTTCACATTGGCATACGTGTGTGCCCAGTCACCAGGGCAAGGCCCACTGTGTAACCCTGGCCCACTCAACACCTTTGCTGGGTACCGTGCGTGGTTAGCCTCCTGGCCTGGTGTCCCCAGTCAATTAATTGCTGGAACGACGCTAGGGTCGCCTAGGTAACTGGCTGGCTGAAATGCAGCGATGGACAGCTGTGACCACTGCAAGCAGACCCCATCCCCACCCCCCACCCCCAACCATCTCCGCAAGGAAGAGTCTCAGGGCAGAAGCCATACCACCAACCTCCGCCAGGATCGAGGTGCCTACTGCGGCCTCCCAGGCCAGCCCCCCTGCCCCCCCACCCGGCCCAAGGAGCCCACATACAGGGAGCTGTAATCAGGAGCTTCCGAAGGGCCCTGAAGGCCTCAGTTCCCAAAGGATACATCTTGACGGCCCCAGACCTGGTGCCGATGGCCATGATGCGAAGCTCTGGGTCAAAGGCCAGGGCGCTGGGCTGGTTGGGGAAGCCATGCTCCACGGTCTGCGGGGGAGGGGAGGGCAGTGGCATTGGCACAGGCACAGGCACGGTCGCCCCTGGCCCACCTGAGTCCCACCCCAAGGCAGCCTCCAGACTATGGCAGCTGCAGAGCAGGACTGGAGCTGGTCTGTCTGAGCTCTGTGCCTCAGTGTCCTCAACTCTGAAACAGGTGTTCGCGTGTCCCGTCCACACCGCAGAGGCCCTCCCCCTGCCAAGCCCCTGTCTTTCTCAATACCCGTGTCCGGCCCGCTGTGTGCAGGGCTCTGGCAACAGAGAGAAACAGGACCAACGGGGTGCAGGCACAAAAGTCAACCCTACCTGTCCCCCAGAGCAGGGTTCTGCATCCCACTTTTAGCGGCGAGCAGCCATGCTGTCCGTAGTCTCATATGATGTCCCTGGCACTCCCCACAGGCCCCACATGGAGATCGGAGGGCAACACCCAAGATCAGCTAGGTGGAGGCTCTTGACCCTCCCCCTCCCCCAGGGCCACGCCTCTTGGCAGGGCCAGGGGGGGGCGTTGGCCCCCCCCGCCCCCCGCGCCCGCCCCCGGGGGGGGGCGGCGGGGGGCGGCCCCG
>NW_024412439.1:1530304-1585922 GCF_014898765.1 Herpailurus yagouaroundi | reverse complement strand
GGCGCCAGGCGGCCCGGGCGCGGGCGCGCGGGGCGGGGCCTGCACGGAGGCGGGCGCAGAGCGCAACCGATGTGCTGCCCGACCAATAGGTGTGCCCATACGCCGCCCGCCCCGCCCCTGCGGGCTAGACAATGGGGGAAGACTGGGCCCCCGGGTTCGGCAGGGCTCGCGAAGGTACTCTCGCCGAGCATGCGCTGCGGTGTGGGGCCTGCCGGGACTTGTAGTCCTTGAGCCAGGCCTCCTGCGTGGGCGGCTGGGGACGAGCTTTGGAGGGGGCCGGCTAGTGTTCCCGAACTTGGAGGAGGCGTTTTCCTTCCTCCAACGAGGAGCGACGTGCTTACTCGGGTAATGAGGCAGACCCGTCCCGAAAGCCAGGAGAGTTCTGACTGGGGCAATTCCCTGACCCCCGCAGCCTCAGTTTCCCCATCTACGCTATGGTCTAGTGATTGCCAAGTTATATTTACAGTTTCACGGGACACCGCTTTGTACCCCAGTGGGCCAGAACACCTCCCCCACCATGCTTTTACCCTGGCTGGGTGGTCAGTCAGGAATGCCCTCCTCAGCGCCAAGCCCCTGGGGAACTCCTACACATCCTTCAGCATCCAAACTCCAAGGCTACGTGTGGCAGCACCGGATCCTTAGGAGGGCCATCAGGTAAAGACAGGGGCAGGTAAGTAAGAGGCCCTTCCTCAGGAAGTGACATTTGGGACGATCCTGAGATTGGATTTGGGCTGTTCCGAGATGGGGGAAGGGCCTCCCCTGCTCAGGGAACAGTGTATAAACAAAGCTGCACCCCGCCTCCACTCTCAGAGGGACAATCGGCCTGTCCCCACCCACCTCCCAGGCCGCCTTTTCTCATCTGGACGATGGCCTCAAGGCTGAACCTTTCCTTCCAAGGCTGAGGATCATAGGCTGCCCGGGGCTCAGGGCTGGGCAGAACGGAGGAGTTCCCAGAAGCCCCAGTGGGGCAGGTGGACCCGGCCCCAACCCCAGCAGCCTGACTTTTGACCCTGAGGTAGCTGCCAAGCAACAGGGGCCTGGCCATCTCCGCCCCCCCCCCCCCCCCCCGCACCGCTCCCCGCCCGCCCACGCCCTTGGGGCTGCATCTGGAAGAGGAGCTGGTGGGGGAGCAGCGAGGTGATCAGAACAACCAATCTTAGGAGCACCTACTCTGGTAGGCACTATTCCCAAGCCTTTCCTAGTTTCAAATGACTTCACACTCTCAACTTACGGGTGAGGGCGGAGGAAGCCGTATTCCCCACTTTACAGTTGAGGAAGCTAAGATAGATGGGCAAAGGCCAGGGGAGAGCTTTGACCCGAGCTGTGGGCAGAGCTGGCTGGACAGAAGGGTCAGATCCCTCTGGCCACTGCCCATCCCACCCCCAACACAGGCAGCTCAGGCAACTCAGAGGCCTGGGTTCTGGTCCCTGCCACCCTGCCACTGGCTGCGTGATAAGCCCTGAGCCCCAGTTGCCTCCTCTGCAAAACGAGAGCCTCACAAAGGGAAGCGTTGTCAATTTACAACCCCGGCATCATCACTTACAAGCTGTGTGGCCTGGAGCCAGTTACTGAAGCTCTCTGTGCCTGTTTCCTCACCTGTGAAAATGTGGAGACTATTAGTACCTACCTCAAAGGGTTGTTGTGAAGATGAATTGAATTAGGACTTGTAAAGCCCTTAGAAAGCTCCAGGCAGACAGGAAGAGCCATGTTGAGTGTTAGCAGTTCAGAGAGTTCTTGCTAATTGCTATCTGAGCTCTTCCCCTCTATCACCCTGGGCAAGTCCCTGCCCTCCTCAGTCTCCATCTGTCTGTCTTTGAAAGGGGACTTAGTCATCAGGCAGTATAGCAGCCCTGCCTCCCCACCACACCCCCAGCTCACAATTGCAGGGGGTGGGGGACCGGGCTGAGTGGAAACCGTGACCACCTTGTACCATGATGGGAGACGCACGGGGGCTGTGGGAGCCCAGAAGTGGCATCTGGCCCAAGGAGGTGTCCTGGAGGGAGGGGGAAATTCAAGCTTACCTGTAATGCATGAGGGGTTTCACAGGAAGAGAGACCTGGGGGTGGACAGAGAAGGGTCCCATGGCAAGGAGGCGTTCGTGGTGTCAGAACTCACCCCCATGCTTGTTAACAATGCAGATTCTAGGTCCCCCAGATGTGAATGCCCCTGGAGTGAGCCCCCAGAATGTGGATTTTAAAACAGCCCTTTCTCGGGTGACTCAAGCCCAGCTTGGCCTCATCTGATCAGTTTGAAGGGGGTTAAATGGGTACACGGAAGTACAAACGGGTAAACCGAGACTTGGGCAGACTTGCCCAGCCCATGAATGGCACCGGAGAAGGTACCATCCCAGGCTGGGAGGGTCTGGGGCACTAATGACTCTGTCTCTCCCCTCCCCCAAGAGCCTGGTTGGGAACAGGCCTGTGATTACTACAATAGCCCAAGGGAATAGGGCCAGGCCACTAGGCTCATCACTTGATGCAGGAAACAGGCTCAGTGGAGCCCAGGCAAGGGCTTGAGCACAGGATCTTCAATGATCTCAGGCACCCCCATACCTTCCTGGGAGCACTGAAGGGAAAGCAGTTTCCTCCTTTGGATCTCCCAGCTTCGGGTCAACCTCAGGCCAGGGGTGGATTGCTCCCTTCTAGGCATTTCCTGGGTGGGGTGGCCTCTCCCTTCTCCCGCCTCCTCCTAGGGCTCCTCCAGGGCACTCAGCTCTAAAATGAGACTCCGGTCTGGCTTCAAACCCCAAGACATCTTGCTAACTGGATGACCCCAGGTAAGACACTTGTCCACCTTGGGCCTCAGTTTCCTCCTCTGTAAAATAGACTGTGGACTAAATGAGATGATTCAAAGTAGGAGTCAAGCATGGGGCAGGTTCTATACCTAGTGAGCCACCTGTTTTTAGGACTCTCCCTAGGACCCGCTGGCTGCCTCACTGTTCTTCAAATGTGCTGGATGTGCTTCTGCCTCAGGACCTTTGCAGTTACTGATTCCTTGCCTGGAACACTTTGCCCCCAGGTTTTCACTTAGCCAAACCCCTCACAAACAAGCCAGAAGTAAGTTACTTTTAACTTAAATTATATTTGCTCAAAGAAGCCTATTTCCCTTACTCCTGATGCCCTTCTCTGCCTGATTCTTCTGATGACCTCTTCCCACTCACTACCTATTTGACTTCTTTATGTGGATATTGTCTCTCCAGCTTGAGAATGAGCTCCCTAATACGGTCTTGGTGGTTTTTAATGCCATTGTTCATTGCTGTGTCCCCAGCACCCATAACAGTGCCTGGCACACAGTAGGTATTTAACACATTAAAACATACATATTTAGGGGCGCCTGGGTGGCGCAGTCGGTTAAGCGTCCGACTTCAACCAGGTCACGATCTCGTGGTCCGGGAGTTCGAGCCCCGCGTCAGGCTCTGGGCTGATGGCTCAGAGCCTGGAGCCTGTTTTCCGATTCTGTGTCTCCCTCTCTCTCTGCCCCTCCCCCGTTCATGCTCTGTCTCTCTCTGTCCCAAAAAAATAAATAAATGTTAATAAATAAATAAATAAATAAATAAATAAATAAATAAATAAAAAATAAAACATACATATTTAAAAAGATCTGAGGGGGCGCCTGGGTGGCTCAGTCGGTTGAGCGACTGACTTCGGCTCAGGTCACGATTTCACAGTTTGTGAGTTCGAGCCCCGCGTCAGGCTCTGTGCTGACAGCTGGGAGCCTGGAGCCTGCTTCAGATTCTGTGTCTCCCTCTCTCTCTGCCCCTCCCCCACTCATGCTCTGTTTCTGTATCAGAAATAAACATTAAAAAAAATTTTGAAAAAAATAAATAAAAAGATCTGAAGCCATTAAGACAAAATGTTAATATGTGTGGTAGGTGCTCTTGTGGCTTCTCTGTTAGCTTAAGTATTTTTCAGTGTGTTTGAAATATTTTATTAAAAATATAAAACACAATGGGGCACCTGGGTGGCTCAGTCGGTTGAGTGTCTGACTTTGGCTCAGGTCATGATCTCGCAGTCGTGAGTGCAAGCCCCTCATCAGGTTCTGTGCTGATAGCTCAACTTAGAGCCTCCTTCTCTCTTTGCCTCTCCCCTGCTTGTGCTCTCTCTCTCTCAAAAATAAACATTAAAAAAATGTTTTTTAATATAAAACACAAATAATCATCATCCACATCGTTTAGGAGTCAAGTTCATAGGAAATGGTGGTGGACGGCATGTGGAGAAGCTGGTGGGTAACAGGGGGATCCCCGAGCCAGGCTGGCGTGCATCAAGGACTTCCTCAGAGGCAGACGCCCCAATAAATGCCATATCTGTGTTTTATCTGCTTGTATCTTTGCAGCCACGCTGGAGGGAGGTACAAAGGAAGATCCCACTTTACAGACAGTAAATGGAAGCTAAGGGTAGAGAAGTGACTTGCCCAAGGCCACCTAAGAAGGGAAGGAGGGAAGGGTGACATGGGAAAGCCCCAAAGGGAGGCAGAGTAGGGGCAGCGAGGGGGTGGGAGGAAAACCTGACTGAGGGAGGCAGGCCCTGCCTTCCAGGAGCTGGCCCAGATCCCGGCCGAGGCCACGACCCTCCTTCTGCTGCCCAAACCACACACGCAGCTTCTTCCTGGCTGCTTCCCCCGGGGGCCAGGCAGCCCTAGGATTCCTGGAGTGGAGTGTGGGCTGGGGGTGGGCAGGGCCTGGGGTGGAAGGAAATGAGGGAGAAAAGCGGGTGGGGAGTCGACTGGGAGGTCACTGGGGAGTCTGGGCCCAGGGGTAGGAGAGGAGTGAGCACCTCATCCTTCATGGTGAATGAAGCTGGCTCTCAGGGTGTTCTTAGGGTTTAGATAGGCAAGAGGCCGGTGGATGTGGGGGCCCTCAGTCCCCAGAAGGTGAACAGTGTGCTGGGCCTCAGTGAAAGAAAGGCCAGATAGGAACAATGGTGGAGCAGACCCAGCCTATCCTCATTTTACAAGGGAAGATGCGGGCTCAAAGAGAAGTGACTGGTCTCTAGACCTCCAGCCAGTGGTCCTTCTCTGGATACAGGACTCAGCCCTGATGCTCCTGACACTCCCCCTGAGCCTAGATCCTGAGTTGTGCTTTTTTTTCCAGCTCCTACTGGGCCATAGGATCTGGTGATTCAGGGGCACCCACCCCCTGCAGGGACTGTCAGGTTTGATGCTCCAGGTTGACACTGTCATAGGCCTATCTGTGCTTCATTCCTGTCTGTGGCCCCAAATTCTAATCCTGCCTCTGCTACTTCATTTTTCTAGGCCTCGGTTTACTCATCTGCAGAATGGGGGAAAATATTAATTGCTACCATTTATTAACACTGAGCATTTAGTCTGTGCCAGGCCCTGTAGTCGTTCATTTAGTCCTATGTCCATTGTACAAAGGAAGAAACCAAGATCAGAGAGGTTAAGTAATTTTCCCAAAATCACATAGCTAGTACGTAGCAGAGTTGATTTGGGCCCTGGCCCCAAGTAAGGTATTAAAGGTTGTGGTGAGAATAAATTGGGACAGCTTGTAAAGGGCTGCACTCACAATGAGAGTCCAGGAAGAGGGAGGAGTTGGGTCCTAGTGTCCCAGCCTGGAGTGGAAGTGCTGGGACCACACAGCACACTCTGGACTGTGAAGGAAGCCAGGGGTCTGGGGAGCCCGGAGGCAGCCCTGAGGAGACTGGATAGGGGGCCAGAGAAGGTAGCCTCCAGCGGAAGTTGCCCAAAGCAAAGGGTATTGGCACGTGCAAAGGTTCATGGGAACATACCCTGGTGGGTTGGGTCTCTCCTCCTCCACACACCAATTAACCCTGCCAAACAGGGCAGAAGCACTGAGGAACCTAAGTTCTTGCCTCTGGGGCCTTAGCTCCCCATCCAAGCCAAGGGACAGCTGTCCCCTGCTGCACTCTAAAGCACTGTCACCTAGATTCTGCTGCCACATTGTGGGCACAGGGAGAACTGCACCGGTGAGCACCCAGACACGTAGCTGGAGGACCCCTCACACCACCCAGTGGCTTCAACCCTGCCAGTAGGCCACAGCTCTTCAGTTTGGAGCCCCTTAATCTCTTGCTAATGCCAATGCCAATCTCTTAATGATTTCGACTTGTCCTCAACAACAGCAGCCTGAGGGATCCTAAGTCTGATCACGTCCTCTGCTCAAAACCCTCCCTTGGGAAGCCACTCACAAGAGCCAATTTTAAGTAAAATAAAATGTTTGGAATTTTTGTGATTCAGTTGTTAAGGTCATTATTGAGAATTATATAAAATCATGTTAAAAACAAAGGTAATATCCAGAACTAAGCACTTCCTATTTTACAACATTCTGCTCATCTCTCTACGCTTTCTTTTCCTTGCATCTGTTGTCTCTGTCTGGGGGAGATACTGTGCAATAAATAGTGTGCTGCTTCTGTCCACCTCTTCACAACTCCATGTTCAATGACTTTATGTTGACAGCTTTCAATCAGCCACTACAGGAGTGTTTACACCATGGAAACTGGCAAACACCACAGATCAGGCTGGATTTGAGGACTTTCTAGACCAGTGCCATCCAATAGGGAGAGAATGCAAACCACGTATGTAATTTCACATCTATGAGTAGCCAGATTTAAAACAGTAACAGGAAACAGGTGAAATTAAAGTGTCTTTTATTTAACCCAGTATGTCCAAAATATTGTCATTTCAACATGTAATTAATATAAAGTAACTCAGGATTTATTTTACATTCTTTATTTTCATACTAACTTCAAATTCTGGTGTGTATTTGACACTTAAAGTACATCTCAGTTCAAACCAGCCACATTTCAAGTGTTCAACAAATTGTCCAGTGGCTGCTGTATTGGAGAGCACAGGTCTGGATTTAAGAAATCAATGGAGAAAATATTGATGATGGGGATTAAATTTTAATAGTGCTGAGGCTGAGAAATTTTCAATCCAATTAATGTAATTTGTTCAAGGATGAGGAACCAGTAGGCCATGTTACCAAATTTAATGACAAACTTACTGGGAAGAGAGTGGTATAGTAGGCTGAACAGTGACCCCCAAAGATTTCGGGTCCTAATGCTTGGAACTTGCAAATTTTTGTACTTCACAGATGTGACTAAAGATTGTTACGTGGACAGGTTAATTTTGATTATCCAGGTGGGCCCCAAATCCAGTCATTAGTGTCCTAATGAGGGATAGGCAGAAGGGGATTTGGTACACACGGAAGGGGCAGCCACGTGACCACGGAGGCAGAGGCAGGAGTCCTGTGGCCACAATCATGCAATGTCGACAGCCACCAGAAACTGTTAGACGCAAGGACTAGAGTCTCCACCAGAAGGAGCATGGTTTGAATCGTGATCTCAGCCCAGTGACAGGGATTTTGGCTTTCAGACATTCAAACTGTGAGAAAATAAATTTCTGATGTTTTAGCCACCAAGTCTGGTAATTCGTTACAGGAGCCCTGGGAAACTAGTATCAGCAGATGGGCTACAACTCCATTCGCCATATATCATGGTTGAATTACAACCACAAGTAGGCTACAAATACAAGAATTCAAAAAGATCAACAAAAGCATTCTGTGAAGAACACTTGGCTATGCAGAACTTATAGTGTACTGTATATCTTACTATTTGTATTTTCTATGCTATACCTCTTTCAGGCCAGCACAATTTAGAATAGCCCTGTGTGTGTGAGAGAGAGATACCAGATCTGTCTTGTATCCTCAGCACCCAACACAGAACCTTGCACATAGTAGGACACTCAAATGTTCTGAATGAATGCTTTGGGCCTCAATTTCCCCCCAGTTCAGTAGGGTTAGGGGAATGGAATGGGCTCCTCAGGAAGGCAGGGCTGGTGCCAGATGCTGTTAGAGCACCTACCATGGGCAAGATTGGGCTGGAGGCAGTCTGACTCAGGGAGTCAGGTACGGGGGACCCCCAAGGGCTTGGGGACTACTCAGAATAGCTTAGTCCAGAGACAGGGTGTCTTGGAACTGCTGTGCAGAGACTGAAGCCAATGATACAGCAGGACCTGTTAGGGCTAGAGCCCCTTCCTGCAGCCTCTCCTGTCCCTCATTCCTGCACAGCAAAGGGCCTTTTTCCTTCAGGGACTAGAAAGAGCCCGAGTGTGGTTTTGTCACAGTTACAGTAGAGTCCCAGCTCCCCAGCCCTCCACATAAGCCCCCCATTTTTTGCCTGAGTCAGGGGCCTGGGCAGAAAGTGGAAGATGCCCCGCTCTGCCACGTAGTCTGGAGGACTTTGAGCAAGTCCTTCTCCCTCTCAGCTCCACTGCCTCCTCTCTGGGGCAACCATGGCCCCGCCCATCCTGCCCAGTGGCTACCCCTGCAGGTCCGACTAGTCACAGACCATACGGAGGCTCTACCTCACTGCCCTTCATATCCTCTCACCAATTTGTAGGACTAAGCCCTAGCTGGTCACTTGCTCCCTCTAGATTCTCTCTTCTGCTCTCTTAAATGGATAGTTAAGGGACTTGCCGGGTTTCTATTGCAAGAATTTGGCCAGACTGGTTTGGGCACTGGAAGTGCATGAGCGAGACTCCAGACTAAAGCTGACCAGAATCTGGCAGCCAGGACCGGGATCTGGAGGGACTAAAAACCCTCTGGGCCGAACCCCAGTCCACCTAAACACGTCAGCCTCATGCCTGTATCTGTATCCCACAATTCTGTAGTACATCTTGAAAGCACGGACCAGAAGCGTTTTGCTTACTGTTGCGGCCACAGAGCGAGCTTGGCCAAAATACAGAAGAACCCAAGAACTGTTTAATGAGCAAAACCACTTGCCTACCTTTTACAAAGGCCAGGCTCTCCCCATGCTCACGTTGTCCCTCCTTCACTGGCACACAGCCTGTCTGATCACGCCCAGGAGGAAGGGCTTCAGAACTCAGCAAGGTGTGATCCTGGTTCCGGTAGGCCCACGGCGTCCTGGGCACCTGGACGCACGGTCCATCCTCCTCGGAGTAGGAGAGAGGGCAGCAGGCAGAGGGCAAAACCACCTGCAGCCCTCAGCCCTACTGTCTCCTGTGGGGCCCTCCCTGGTAGGCAATGAACGCTGGCCTCCCCAGCCCAGGTTCAGAGTTAAGGAGAAAATAAAGGGATTAAGGAAGCACCAAGTCCTCTCTTATGACAGTATCAGACAACTGTTTCAAAATATATTAGATTTGGTTTTTATTGTAGAGCACACATATCAGGGCAAAGTGCTGCACACACAACTACAAATCATTTTTGGGAAAAAAGCTGTAAAAAAAATAAAACTGCAACTGCTTTAGTTATGCAGTCCCGACTTGAATCCACGCTGGCAAAGGAGTTCTGGCCCCTGAGAAGGGCTTCTCGATGGTGGCTGCCCCAGATTTCTGCAGCCTCAGGCCTGGGCCTCTGTAAGACAGGGCACAGGGCCCCTGGGGTGGTGGCAACCTGGGTACTGGGAGGGCCTCTGCTCTCAGCAGGCCTGGGGCTTGGCCCTGGCTGGCAAGGAGACATTCCTAATGAATCTACATCATCAGAACCTTGCAGCCTTTGAGGATCTGAGTAGGCAGAAACTGCCAAAGACTTTATTTTTTCCTTTTATTATTTCTTAAAAGTCCCTTCCCAGCTCCCACGCCCCTGAGGCAGAGGAGGCACCAACCCAGTCTGCAGTCCTGAGCTCTGGCCTTGGATGCATGCTACAGGCAGACGGGGGGTGGGGGGGGGGGGTGGGCGCCTTCCTATGGGGATGACACAGAGAGAAGGCCCAAGCTGGCCAATGTAGGAGAATGGAAAGGGTTAGGAAAAAGCCAGGAGACCAAAGGAAAAAATAAAAACTCAAAAACAAAAGAAAACAAAAACCCTACCACACACCACAACAATTTTCCATACCCCAAATGCTAGACTTGGAAGGACACCAGTCCCTCTAGCTAGAAACAATTCCTAAAACTGCCCCGACATGGGAAGTCTAACTGTTCCGTACAATCACACGCATATGCTTGAAAGGAGCAACCCACCAAAGAGGCGTGCCCTCAGCAAGAAAGGTCAGGACCGCTGTAGCCAGCCCCTCGGCAGCCCAGGGACCTGTGGGCAGAGCAGGCCAGTGGGCGTGGAGGAAGCCCGGGGTCTCAGCCAATAACTTTGGGGTGGCACATGACTGCTGAAACCTCCACCCAGTCATTCTGAACAACTCTGCCGCAGGAGGAAGAGGGGGTTTGCATGAGCTTCCAGGGCCTGGAGAGCGGGTGAGAGGTGGGAGGACAGCAGGCCTCCCGCAGAACCAGCAAGGAGCACGAGACCTCAACCCAGCACGCAGACATCAGTGGGAGGAGAAGGGGCAGAAGACTGAATTTCATTTACAACACTGAGAAGATTTACATTTAAAGCAAAACAAGAATTTTCTTAACCAAAACATTTTGTTGTTTTTAAATAAACCCAGCCTGACACAGCCCCACTTGAGGACAGCTGCCCCTCACACCTCTACTGGCCACTCCGGCGTGAGCTTCTGTCCTCTACAGATGCCAACAGCCTTTCCATTTTGGAGGAAAACCAAGAACATGAGAATCAGGTCCCAACCAATTCTGTTCTTCAGCCTTAACAGGCAGCAAACCCAAGGAAAAAAATGTAAGGATCAAAAAACAAAAAATGAAAAATAAAAACAAAAACGAAAAAACCGAAACGAAACGAAAGGAGAGGGCAGCTACGTGAGGATCAACCAGAGTTCCCAGGAGGGCGCGGCAGGCTTCAGTGCCTCCGCATCTTCACCTTTCGGGCGGGGCTGCCTGCTGCCTCCGAGCAGTCCTCCCCAGACTCATAGGACTTGCGCCAGTAGTTCTCAGAGCTGAAGCTACTCCTCCGACGGTGTGTGGGCAGCAGCACCGAGCGCCGGTTCTCTTCCTTGTCCATTTCCAGGATCCGAGGCCTGCGAGGAAAGGGGTGGATGCAAGCGTTACCTCACACCCACCTCTGTGTCTGGGTGGAGCCCTCACTATCTGTGGGACGGCTCACCCAGCTGGGTGGTTCTGTGTGAGGGGCAGTACTGGCAGAAGTACTGGCAGAAGTACTGGCACTGTCTCTGTGCCCAAGAAGTGCAGTGGCCACACCTAGTCTTTGAAACACCTTCAATCACCCCGTGGGGCCTCTGTCCAGTACCCTAGGACACCACCATGGCTGAGACGCCAGACGCCAGAGAGGTGGCGGCCTTCCCTACCACAGCCTCTTAGACCCTGCCATCACCTCCACTTCTCAGTCCCCGTTTGCATCACCACGTAGCTCCTGCCCACCCCTACTCTGCTCACTGACTCCACTAGGCCCTGAAACCAACAAGCTCCTTCTGCCTCACCGTTTCAGCCCAGTACTTCTGGTCTAGACCGGCCTTTGCACACGGCTTTCTCATTCTTCTCATCTCAAACACTTCCCCAGAAACCTTCCTGAATCGTTCTGAAATGGGTCCCTGTCCCTGGTCTACTATCTTTCAAGTCCCAAGCTTTCCTTCTAACATTTAAATACAACCACAAAAGCATTTGGGCAGACTGAATAAGGGAAGTCATGGGAAGGCCGCGAAGCATTCCCACTTCTCAGAATCTCGGCCCAATCCCTTCTCTCTGTGGGGTACACGTCGTTGGTCACAGGTTAGGTGGGAATGCCACCAATGCCACTGACCTAGAGGAGGCAGACATAAATCTCAGAAAGGTGAACAATGCCAGACTCCTATGCAGCTGACCCAGGCTTCCCCACCCATCTCACTCTGCAGCCAGGCCAGGGGGCTGCTTTGCTGGCCTTTGTGGAAGGTTTTAGGCTGAGTACCTGTGGGCAGCATCGGGATCTGCCTTGCGATGGGACCGCTTAGGCTTCAGAGCAAGGTCTCTGTTATTTCCTGATAGACGATCTGAAGCATAGCTGGGTGGTAACACGGAGCTGCTCAGGGACTTTGTTTCCAACCGGGGTGCGTCTAATCTCGTCCTGCAAAGGAAACACGCATGGGGTTATCAGTGGGCCTCTGGGGAGGGTATGGGCCCCATCAAACCAATTCTCTCTCCGGCCAGAGAGAGGGGGGTGCCAGCAGTCTCTACTCTGTGCCTCTGTCTCCTCGTGGTTCAACTAGGTCTGGCTGACTTGCAAAGACCCTCCATCTTAAGTTCGGGCTTAGGAATAGGACAGGAACACTTTTATGTGGAAACCTCTAATGATAGGGATCTGCTGCCCCAGGGGAAAGATCCAGGGCTCTCTCTCAGATGGACAAGGCAGCCCCGCTCACCCTACTCAGGCCCAGAGGGTTCTCTAGGGGCATCTACTCCACCTGCCAGAGTACTGAGGACCCTAAAATACTCTAGCAGATGTCTTCATCCTTCCCGGCAATACCAAGACAGGAAGGAAAGTTCCCCTGGTCTGAGCCTATGGAAGGAAAAAGAGACTCTCCTACACTCTCACACAGGAACACTAAGACTGTGGCAGAGCCAAGAGAGCCCAGGCCCAACTTAACATTCACACACTTGGCTCTGGTCCTACCACAGCCACCTGGCAGCTTTTGCTGGTTACAGGATGCTGACCAATCCAAGGCCAGGGGGCTTTTGAAGGCAAAGTCCCCACCTAGCACAGAGTGTGAGTTTCAAGAAACACACTGTCCAATACAAGGAGAACATGCACGTATGGATGGGGAAGACAGTGATGGGGGAGAGAGATGAGGAAGAGAGATATGGGGAAGAAGGAGATGGAGAAGGTGGGCAGGGAGGTAGTCCAGGGCAGTGATCTGAGTCCTTTACGAAGCCACGCTAGGAGGAAGCTAGCCTGGGAAACTTCAAAGAAGCCCTGAGGCTTCTTGGGTGATACAGAGAAGGCTGGCAAGTCAGGCTGGTGGCAGCAAGGGACAGGAGGAAGCCTGGGGTAGGGAGTGATGGGGACACATGTGGTAGAAGGCCCTGAGGCACCATTCCCAGAGGCAGCTGTGCACAACGTAGTCACCTGGTTCTGAGGAACGTGCTGTGGTCAGGGCAGAACATCCTCACAATAACACTGCAGGCAAGACAGCAGGAGGGAAATCCAAGAGCTGCCCTGGCCTAAGCCACATGGTGTTCTTGGTAACAATTGTACCCAAACCCCACAGGTCCCCCTACCTACTCCCACTGGCTGGCCTGCTGTAAATAGATGAGGAAAACTAGGTCGGAAAGGTGATGAGTCACAGGTCCTGGAAATCATGGGGAAAAGGTTTAAGCCCAGGTGAGACGCCAAGCCTGACAAGCCCGAACCATAGGGCTTTGACCCTAGGCAGGGGCCTTTCTCTTGAGGCCAGCAGGGGGCGCCTTCTAGCTGGGAACCAATGTTCTAACACCCTTAGGCCCAAAGTGGTAGGCAGGCAGGACTACTTTCCCTGCCCCTTTGCTTTGGCCTCATGGACCGGGAAGCCAGAGTGGTCCATCTGTACTGACAGGCTCACCAGTCTCAGCCTCCACTCTGGGCACTCCAGGCTCAGGGAAGCAGGACCTACCTAGAAACAAAAGGAAGAAGATGCAGCACTAATGGTGCCTCTTAGAATCCAGGCTAGTAGTCACCCCTTTCTGGGCCTACTTCTCCATCTAAGCAAAAGAGGGAGAAATGCGGCTGGCCCTAGGAACTCTTTCCGTTCTTAAGGCTCTAGAAACCAAGTGGCCTCCTTCAAGGCTAAGAGTCTTGAGAGGAGTACCAGGAAGAGGTGGTGCTAGGCAACACCCAGACATGAGGGTGGGAATTAAAATCACCAGAGTCCCCAAGGACCTCTTCTTTACCAGGTCAGGCCTCCCCCCACCTTCCCCCCGCCCCCACCTCAACCCTCCCCGCTGAGAGGTCCAGGTGGCAGAGATCAGACCAAATGAGACACTGGCCATTAAACTTGGCTTAGAGTATTCTAAGCATGTGAAGCTTTATGGAGTAAAGTCCCCCTCTGGCCCTGTGGAGCTACTTCCAACACTAAGACCCCTCAGGTACCAGGAGCACATGCTCAGGACAGGAAAACCCCTGCAGGATGAAAAAGCCCCAACAAAGCTCTGGTGGGCAAGGTTTAGCACCCTGCAGTTGTTTCCTCACGTAAGTGAGGGATGGCAAGGAAACCAAGAGCAGGGCCACCAAAGAGAGCCTGGCCTGCACACCTCTGAGGTTGGAAAACACGAGCACATCCTGCCACACAGGCACAGCTGGCACACACCGGTCCCTGGAGGGGCCTCCACCCTTCCTGAGCTGCCTTCTTGGGCGGCCTGTCTGCACAGCCAGGGACAGTGGTGGTGGCCTCTCACCATGGCTGCAGGACCACTGGAGAGGCTAGGGAGACAGGTGGGACCAGATGAGACTAGAAAGGCCAAGGACATGGACCGGCTCTGCTTCTAACTGCCTGAAGGAGGGGAAGAGAGTTGTTCCTTGTACATGATAGTTCCGCTGCCGTCAGGAGGCACCCTCGAAGAAGGGTTAGTAAAAGGTGACCCTACCAAAAACCTTGCCTCCTGGACCCACCTGGGGACATAAAAGTGTCTGGGGCCCTAAAGTGCTCCTGACACATCCCCTGGGGCTGTTACAAGTACATTTCAGAACAGCTGGAGAAGTTCTTGCCCTCCCTCCACTCCCAAAGAGCTACCATCCTGCAGGAAGCCAGGATAGAATAAGATCCCAAATGCAGAGCCCACTGGTAGCTTCATTTCTGAGCACATCCCTCTTAAAAGGCAGCTAACTTCCAAGCAGCACCCTAGGTCCCTCAGGATTCAGCAAACAGATCCATAAACTTGAAGTCAGGAAGCCCAATTCTAGCAGTAAGGGCTAGGCCTGGGCCTCCTCAGGTGGCAAGAGGAATAGAGACTTGTCTTGTAGATCTGAGTCGATATCCAGGGGTTACAGTTACAGCAAGGCACCCCAGGTAAGTGAGGTCACCCACGTGTCGGGACAGCCCTCAGGACAACACAGGGATTGGGTCCAGGTACAGATAAAGCCAAAACAAAGGGAGGATGACAGCATTAATGTTAACACATTAACACGTGACCTAAAGGGAAGGAGGGAGTTGACTGTCCCAGGAGCTCGCCTCCTATTCCTTTATCAATCACTGAATGAATACTCCAGAGAAGCCACTGAGGAGGATTATTTCCACTGTGGGGATGGGGAAGCAATGCTAAATCAGAGACCAAATCACTGGCCTAAGTCACACAGCTACCATCCCATTATGGCCTCTGAAGCCCAGGTGGGCTCTCTGTACTACGGCAGAGAGCAGAGAGCTGGCCAGGCTGACCACCATTTCTGGGAGAACAGCAACCAGTCTGCACCTCAGGCCTGGATGCCAACCATCCCACAACTTCTGGCTCCACCCTCACGCCAAGCACCCCTGTGCTTTGTACAAAGTGGGACTTTCCCATGGGAGTGAAGAGGCAGGCAGCAGGCCTGAGTGCCCCCCTTGTCTACTAAGTGATCGGGGGCCTCTAGGTCTAAGCTCTAGCACCTCTGAGAATCAGATTCCCACACAACCCCAACCTGTACCATTGTCTCTCTGGCAACAGTGCCCACCCTCCATCTTCCACCAACCTCCCTCCAACATCACACTTCACTCCCCACAAAGCAGCTCTGAGACAGGTGTAGAAGCCTGCTATGGTCAGGAGGGCCTAAAAGGCACATGAGGCGTATATCCTGAAGAAAGGGGTTCCATAACCAGGCCTGCAAGATAACCAGGTCCCAAAGACCTGTCCAAATCATTCAGTCTAATGACCAACATGTCACACCACATACTTGCAACCCAGAGCTCCAGGAGCCAGGGCCCCCCAGATGACAGACAGACAAAGGGGCCAGCATCATGGGTGATTAGGAATCCCCTTGTTCAAGCCTGGTAAGCCTTGATATCATCCTCTAGGACACCAGATAGCCAGACAACAAGCTTGCTTTCCCAGCCTGGGCCAGTGAATGACGTATTTCCAGGTTTCCCTCTCCTCCCACTCTCTGGGCCTCTGCTCACACCTTACTTCGAATAAACAGTCTTCTTCATCCCCTACCCTTGCTTCATCAGAATCAGAGGGGAAGTATGGTGAGAAAGGGGCTAGAAGAAGCAGACACAGCATTCTTGAATTTAACCATCCCTAGCACCACTGCTGCGCCAATTTACAGGTGAGAACACAGAACTCAGATAACCAACCTGTATTCAGTGAGGAAGGGGTAGAGCCAGGCCAGGAGCCTAAGCCAGTTTCATGCCCAGGTGGTCTTAGCGCCCCCTCTCCCCCTCCCCACTGTTCCTTGTGCAGGATATACACACATAGACACACACACACTCACTGGACCAGGAAACAAAAGTGGGTTAACCCTTGGACCAGGGGACATGAATCATGGAGATAGAAGCCACGGCTTGGGTCTTGGTGGGGGCAATGTCCCAGGCCTAGTCAGGGAAACCTAGAGCTAGCCACCCCTCCCCATGCCCAGAGGGACAAAGCCCAGAACGAACCCTCCATTCTCACCCTCCACTCACACACACAGAATCTCACATTTGGACCACTCTGTTTTCCGGGACAGTCTCCCCCTGACCCCTGGACCCCTTGGCCTGAATGACCAAATAAACCGTTTAGCTCACTCAACCTCCTACAAACAGTCTCTCTCATGCAAACCCCACACTCCACTGCTTACTGGCACACACCAACCTTGGTTAACATTTGGCAAATAAACCTCTAGATGTTCTTCCCAGCTTCAACCCACTCTGAGCCGAGCTCACTTGACCAAAAGCAAAGAAGTGGGTTATTTACAGTCTTGAGCCACTTTATCTGATTGACTGGAGAACCATGCAGGAATACAAGTCTTGTAGGCAGATTTGGGACAGCTGTGGGTACCTTCTGTAGACCAAGGGACTGGGTGCCCTGGCCACCAAGTGGAAAGCCCTGAAGGCCCACAAGCCATCTCCTGATGATCAAGAGTTATCTAAGAACTCCTTCCCACACTACCCCTCAACTACAGAGAGCCTCTATACTTCCTGCCTTCTAGCCGTTTTTGCCTGCCCAGCAATTTCTAGCTTAGGAGCCAGATCTACCAATCCTGTCCCAACCCACCCTCGCATCCCACTAAGCTGGATTTAATTTTTTAATTAAAAAAAATTTTTTTTTTTTTGCTGGGTCCCAGCAGACCTACTTTGTGCTTTTAAGACCATGCTTACTTTGCTTGTGGTGTAATGGCATGCAAAATGCCAGCCTATTATATATCAGCAGACCCAAGTTCAAGGCCTTACTCAGCCATTTATGGTTGTGACCCCAACAGACTATAACACTAAGCTGCAGCCCATGGATTCCACTCATGTGGAAGCTCTCAGGTGGTCACTCCCAGCCTCCCAGTCCTCCCCGTGAGAAACGACAGTACCACTCACATAAAGACTTGGCACCAATCCCATTCAAAGGTGCTGCATTTTGTTGAACCAAAAAGCACCTGGTGGCCAACCACCCATTTCCTACCATGAGGCCTTTAAAAGGACTGTCCCAGCTCTGACTCACCTGAGCTGGTGACAGAGCCCCCCCCACCAGGCTCTCCCACAACAGCCTGTGCAATTGTTATCCAAACTGAAGAGAAGGCAGGACTGGCTCCATCCCCCGTGCTTCCGAGAAGCAGGGCCAGGATGCTCCCCTTTTCATCTTGTCACCTACTTGTCCTTTTCCAAGACAAGCCTATACAGCTATTCTGGAGCTGCTCCTCATTCACCTGAATTGTCCTCCTCTGATACTTCCCCTGGGCCAGGCCTCAATGCTGGGCCCGGATGACAGGGATCTCCGACCCCCACAGAACGCAGATTTTGGAAAATCACAACAGCAAGCATATGGGCTATAACAGTCTACAGCGGCGGGTAGGTGCACTGAGAGAGCTACAGGTATGTGTATGAGGCTTCCTGCATGTCAAAACAGTTAATACCTGAGCCTCGAAAGATGGCTAGGTTAACTAACTTTTAAGCATATGCACATGGGTCATTTGCAGGGTAGGAGGAGGACGATAGATGAACATGTTAGATGGGATCAAACTGCTGCAAGAGCCCAGGATGCAAGTCCGTGGGCCATACTAAGAACTGCAAGTACGTTAACATACGCGAAAACTCCAAGAAATTAGGCTGGGTGGATAGGCAAAGCCCAACAAGGATTTTACCCTGGGCCTCTCATCTGGTCTCACCTGAGTTGGCTCCCTAAAGTTGGGCACTACTCTAGCTCAGCTGCCCTGGGGGAGCTGGGGGCTACCCTCCCACTCCTCTCCAGCCCCCTCATACCAAAGCTCTGTGCTTCTGCTCTCTAGCCCAGTCTATGGCGGACTCCTGGGCCCATTCAAGTCAAAAGGTCAAAGAGTACCAGTCACCCACAACAGTCATTCTCCAAGGTCAGACCACTGCCAGGGGCCCCACTGGCCAAAGAGCTTCCAGGAGGACCTGTTAACTCCGTAGGCTCCCTAGCTCCCCTGAGACACATCTGACTCAGCCAACCTGGGATGGCAGCCTGGGAAGTCAAGCATGGAAGCCATCATTCAAAAGGAAAGAAACAGCTGGAAGAATGACCTCCAGCTATGGCTACTTCCATGTGCACCTCTGGTGAAGATTTCCTGGGGATAAGCTACTATGAGGCTTGGAGGAGCACCTGGCAAGTTGCTGCTCTGGTTTTACATCACTCTGGGAGTTCCTCTCCAAGTGCCTGGCCTAGGTGGATCACTTGTCCCAGCCTAAGAAGAAATGAATGCATAGAAGAGGCCAGAAGGGAGCTACACTCTGGGCTCCATCACTTCTGTGTTCTGGGTTTTGGCCTATGCTGGGAACCACAGGAAAAGAAAGCAAAAAGGCAGATAAAAACCCTTTTTCTAATGAATTCCCGGAATATTCTTAGGCTAGAGGGGAGATGCTGCCAGCTCCCAAACAGACCCATGTCTGGAGCTGTCACATGTGCCTGGTGCTCTGCAGGCACCATAGGCTTGTCAGTTTTGACTTGACAAAATGGCAGAGCCATGCCAAAGAGACTTCATCACCACATTATTCTGGAGTTCTGAACCCAAAAGGCCAAGATGCTCAAGTTATAGACTGAAGTTAAAAAGATGGCTCAGTCTGTTAAGCATTCAACTTCAGTTCAGGGGAGATCCACAGTTCAGAGGTTCGAGTCCCGCGTTGGGCTCTGCGTAAAAAGCTCGGGGCCTGGGGCCTGCTTCGGATTCTGTCTCCCTCTCTCTCTGCCCCTCCCCCACTTGCATGCTCTGTCTCTCAAAAATAAAAATAAAACAAAACAAAAAAATGGCAAGCCAGAAAGTAAAGACATAGTTCAAAACAAAATAAAACAAAACAAAATGTGGGGCACCTGGGGGGCACAGTTGGTTAAGCATCCAACTCTATCTCAGCTCAGGTCATGAGTTCATGAGTTCTACCCATACATCAGGCTCTGTACTGATGGAGTGGAGTCTACTTGGGATTCTGTCTCTCCTTCTCTCTGCCCCTCCCGTGCTTGTGCGTGTGCTCTCTCAAAATAAATAAACTCAAAAAAAAAAAAAAAAAAAAAAAAAAAAAGGAACACAACTCCTAAAGCCCCAAGCTGGACTAATTTGAGCATAAAACAAATACCCGTAAATCCATATGGGTATAAGTAAACGAATAAAGAAAAAAAGAAATATACAAATGAGAGAGAAGAAACAAAATCTTCCTGAAGAATTCCAAATAACTTGTGTAGCGATCCCCCCCCAAGGGAGGTGGAGCTAACTCCTCACTCCTTATTCATGGGCTGCAGGTGGCGACTTCCCTCCTGAGACAGGGGAAATACTGACTTTAGAGTGCAGAGAATCGGCGAACACAGCCTCAGCCAGATGTGCGAGGTCAACATCAACAGCGATTAAGTCCTATGCCCTCGATAGAACATGAAGAGAACGGGGCTTTACCTCTGTAGATTCCCTCCCCCAAAACCCTAACCCCAATCTAACCATGAGAAAATGGTTAAATTCTAATTGAGAGATATTCTACAAAATACCTGGCCAGTCTGTTATCACGAATAAGTTTAAGAAACAGTCATAGCCAAGAGGAGCCTAAGGTGACATGACAACTAAACGTAATGTGGCACCCTGGAACAGAAAAGTTATACTACGAAAAAACTAAGGAAATCTGAATAAAGTAGGATTTTATTAAAGTATCAATACTGTTTTGACTGCAATGAACATATCATACTAATGTAAGATGGTAACGACAGAAACAGTAGTATGAGGAGACTCGCAAAGAGACTCTACTACCTTTACAATTTTCTGTAAATCTAAAGCTATTCTAAAAAATTGTACTTAAAAAAAAGACAGTAAGCTATAAGACATCGTGTTCCAGCTTGGGGGGCGGGGGGTGGTCCAAGCATTGGTGCTGCTTTCCTCACTGATGTCTGTACAACCCTGGACAATCATCTAGCCTCTCAGGACCCCGCTCTAAAGACAGACTTGTCGGGGCGCCTGGGTGGCGCAGTTGGTTAAGCGTCCGACTTCAGCCAGGTCACGATCTCGCAGTCCGTGAGTTCGAGCCCCGCGTCAGGCTCTGGGCTGATGGCTCAGAGCCTGGAGCCTGCTTCCGATTCTGCGTCTCCCTCTCTCTCTGCCCCTCCCCCGTTCATGCTCTGTCTCTCTCTCTGTCCCAAAAATAAATAAACGTTGAAAAAAAAAATTTAAAAAAAAAAAATAAATAAATAAAGACAGACTTGTCTTGATCCAGCATCTGCTTAGCTCAGTCCATTCACATACCTTACGAGCAGAGAAAAAGAAGCACTGAAGAGGCCAGGTCAGTACATCCCTGACTCCCTGGCCAGAGAGGAGGGACAGTCACAAGCTATGTGAAGGCTGAACACTACAGCCTAATGCCCCACCTTTGTTTTCTCTTCTCACTCCCTGCTCCTCCTAGAAGTGTAAACCCAGGCATTTTTAAATCAGGCTGCTAAGGCGCAGTCTAAAAATAACCAGCAAGAGCACATGTGACAAATCAGAACCAAGGAGATGGGGAAAAAAGAGGCGGAGGGAAGGTCTGGAAGAGGGGTCCCCAAATAAGACTATGCCTATAAACACTGGGAGCATGTGCTTTTGCTCAATCCCCGACTCCCAAGTTAAGCAGCCACAGAGCTTAATTTTCCAAGGAAAAAAACCAAAACAGCTTTTTCCTCACGGAATTAAAAAAGTATGAAACCTTATAGCCTTTTCCTCTCCCAGGCTTCATGCTGCCATGCTACTGATAAAGAGAAGCCAAGTTCTAAGGGAAACCAGACCTACATCTCCAGACAGGCCTGCAGGTGCCAGACAACGGGACACTTACTTCCTGAGGATGATGACCGCTCTGCGCTCCTTGATGTCCTGAGGCCGTATGCAGTGAGTGATTTCATCAGCAGCATATCCACTGAAAATAAACACAGAGCATATGAGCTTGGAAAGTGAACAGACAACCAAAGTTCCTACAGGGTAAAGAGACAGAAATATGGTCCAGGTCTTAATAGACACCTCTACCCTATTATTTTGAGAGGTTCAAGGATCTACATGGAAAGGGAAATAACCTCATAGGCTCTAGCATGATCCACTCAAGAACAAAACCTGGGATGAGGCAAAGGCAGGCTTTGAGGCAGACACCAAAGCAGGAATCTCCCCACACAAGCCAGGAGCCCTTCTTTTAAAGGACCCCCAAGACGGTACACCTTTAGTCACTTCGGAGGCAGCGAGAGTGACTCAGGCCAGACCTTGGTGAAAAGACAAAGTGCATCTCCTCCGCTTCTTCCCTCCCTTCCCCCTACCTTTAGGCATGAAGAGGAAGCCAAGGAAGACACTGACAGCCCTGAGTCACCAAAGAGAACTAAGGCTGCAATGTTCAAAAAGAGAATTTGTGTACTTGAAAACAAGCTTTCAAAAACCTCCATTTGGGGGGATCCAAAATCTTGAAGACAGCTGTGTTTGGGATATTTTAAGAATTCCCATCACACTCAAATATCTATTTATTTTCACCAAGTTACACAATTTTTAAAACTGCTTAGACCAATGAATGTGGGTAGATGACTGTCCTCTTCACAGCTAACATCTTTCCGATTTGAAACCCTGGAAGCAAACTCAGCATCCCGAGCCTCCTCACATGCCCTCACCCAGAGGCACTCCCACCCCAAGTTCGTCTGCCGAGCTGAGGCAGCTCTACACAGCCAGACACATGCTCAGGCACAGGCCTAGTGGGAGGTGAACACCTTCTTAGCCTGCTCTTGCTCAGCATCCCCCTGGACCCCCCAGACCACAAATTTTCCTCTCCATGGTTGTAACCAGCTCTCTTAAGGGCAGCTATAAAGACACCTGTATAGCTGTCAGAAACACTGCAGGCCAGGAAAGAACTCCTCAAAATGGCCAGACTGCCGCAATGTGGGCAAGAACTAGAAGACAAAAAAAAAAAAAAAAAAAAAAGAAGAAGAAGAAGAAGAGGGAAAGCCCTCTGATTTGAGGCCATGCTGGGAAGAGACACAGAATCTTTATCTTAAATATTTCCCCTCCAAGCTCCTCCTAGGCCAGAGGTTTTGAGGGTTGTTTTTTTTTTTTTTTTTTTTGAAACCCAGTCCCAGGAGAGACTATGGACAAACATCCACAGTCAAATCAGTTTGAAAAATATTGAAGAGTTTAGTATGTTAAAGAATCTGAGAATTACTACAGCAAAAGAATCTGCTGACTTTGTTTAACTGAGCACTGACCAAGAACCTTCTCTCAAATAACACCTATTAATATCTGCAGGCCTACAGAAATGCCACAGGGAGGAGCTGAAGAGACCTGAGTTAAAACCTGAGTTTTGTCACCTTCTAGGCTTTGTGACCTTAGTGAAGTCACTTGCTGGGCCTAAACCTGTTTCTTCATCTGTAATAAGGACAGCAGGTTTCGGGTGTTCACTTTGTTATGCTTTAATACTTAGGTATTCTTTTATGACTACTAATAACAACAAGATTTATTTTTTTTAATTTTTTGAGAGAAAGAGAGTGTGTGCAAGCAAGGAGAGGGGAAGAGGAACAGAAGGAGAGGGAGAATTCCAAGCAGACTCCAAGTTCAGCACAGAACCCGTTGTGGGGTTCGATCTCATGACTGTGGGATCAGGACCTGAGCCGAAATCAAGAACTGATTGCTTAACCAACTGAGCCACCTAGGTGCCCCAACAATAACAAGATTTTAAAGGGGTGGACAGAATTAGAATTCCCTTCCAGGCAGAATTAGAGTTGTAGGACCACGTGGTTGGCACCCCTGGAAGCTATAGGGCTGCTGTGAGAATTAAGTTGGATAATGCAGTGTGCCTGGCACTGCACTCCCATTTACCAAGCACACAACCCAAGACAGAGGGCCCTGGACCACCCTGGGGCAAGCTAAAGACTTGGGCTCAGCACCTGCCAAGGAAATGTGATCTGGGTTCCTTTTGCAGGGATATGCCAGCAGAAGAGGCCTCATGGGTCCCATTCCAGGGCTAGGAGTTCCAGAGCTTGTCCTAGGCTCCTGTCACTCCACATTGGAAGAATGCAACTGTGGGCTGCAAGACTGTTCTGTATAAACACAGGACATCCCCAGAAAGAACTAAGTCCAATTCTCCAAAGGTAATCCAAGGCACATTTTTTTTTTAAGTTTGTTTATTTACAGAATGAATGAATGAATGAATGAATGAATGAATGAATGAATATGGAGCAGGTTCTGCACTGTCAATGCTGAGCCCAACATGGGGCTTGAACTCCCGGAACTGTGAGATCATGACCTGAGCTGAAATCAAGAGTTGGACACTCAATCAATCGACTGAGTCACCCAGCTGCCCTCAAGGCACATTTCTAAGGCCTGAGCCTACAGTACTGGCCACAGGCAACCTACTGTTAACAAGTATCAATCAGTCCATTTGACGTGGCTATAGGCACCTGGGGTCCTCACCTCCCATCTTCAACAAAGAACCATTTCCCTTAATGCAAAAGGAGCAAAGCCAGACGTTTGTCACACCTTAACTGCCCCCAACCTCCCAAAGGGCTCCAGGATGAAGAATAAGCCATGCCAGAATTCTGCCACTGAGTTCAGGCCTCAGAGGAACTAGTATGGAAGGAGGACTATACAGGCCCCCAGAAACGACCAGGGCACTGAACGCACCTGAATGGCTCATTAGCACCGGTCTTCTAGAACTTCCTGGCAGCTGTGACATAGCCCACTGACCCATCCTCAGCACCTCAGGCTCCTCTAGGAGCAGGAGGCTCTAAGTCCTGGCCAAGAGAAGCTCTTCTGGTTAAACTTCAGCAGAAAGTGTCCAACAAAGACCACAGAAGATTATTCACTGCTAAGGAACCTACAAGAGAAACTGTCTGAAAGTCCCAATCTGCCAGCTTGAAACTTAATATGCTCTGGGTCCAGCCCTACCCTTGGCATGAAGAAAAGTTCCAGTGCCTCCTGCTCTTTTGTTTTCACAGGGAAGGGAGAAGAGGAAATACTTCATGCTGGTCAGCCTCCTGCTCCCTCCTGAGCCCTTTCAAGATCTCCCCACCCCACGTAGCAGTGACCACATGCCACAAGCATCAAGAGTGACAGAACCTGGCTCTGCCACCCACTAGCACTATGCCTTACAGGAACTCTTGAGAGTCGCCCCCATCCCCCGCCCCAGGAAGCTTTCCTCAAATCTCCCAGACTGAGTTCCCCCCACACCATCCACCTACACCCCTCTACTATGTTTGGCCTCATGGAAATTGTGTTTTCTCTACAAGACAAAGCGCTGCAAAGGTCTTATTTATCTCTGCACTCAGTTGTCCCTAAATAAAATGTATGTTAAGCTCAACTATTCTCAGTTTCTACATCTAAAAAACAGATCTCACAGGAGATCCTTCCTTAGAAGATTAGATGGAGGTTAAATGAGGAGTCTGAAAAACTCTAAGGGACTGTGCAGGACTGTACACCTCTCTTCTAGGAGACAGTTTTGGAGACTGTTAAGTTTTGGTTGTTAAGGCACATTTCCAAGATGGCCACCAATGCCCATCTACTCTGTGCCCTGCCCAGGACAGAACAGAACCAGAGATGGAGGGACTGGCCAACATCACCAGGACTGCCTAGTGACTGCCTCCCTCCAACTACAGCTACCTGCTCTGGGCAGCCCCCAGAGGTCATGCCACTGATAGGCCTGCAGGACTAAGAAACTTAGGTTTTTGGGGACAGCATGCCAGCCATATGGGCACAAGGGTGGGATTATGAGCTCACACTCATTATAACCAGACCCAAACTTCTAAAAAGACATATGACCTAACTTTATGAGAAGTCCTAGGACTTTCTGATACATAAGGAAGGTTGGCCTGCTTCAGATCCCAATTCTCTACACATCAAGGTATAAATAGATAGTACCTGAGCACAGAAAGCATCTTGTCTCCAGAGACACTTTACCTAAACTTCAAGCATTCAATAATGTAGGAAGAAATTCAATCTTCGGTAACAACTCTATGGCATCAACAGCCCCATTTTGCAGAGGAAAACTAAGGCCCAGAGAGGTTAAGAAACTTACCAAACGTCAAACAGCTAAAGTGGGGACACTGGAACTCTAAATCCAACTCTGATTTCAGTATCTATGCTATACTGATTTTTGGTTTTTTGGTTGGGGGGAGGAAGTAGGTAATGAGGAGTAGAGAGAAAAGCCCATCTGCGTTTTCTGATCACAAGATCCAATCTGCCCTGAGGGCCGCACTGGCCTCAACAAATGACATTCACATACCCACCATCCCCAAAGAAGAAATCTCCAAAGAGGAGCCCATGCCCCCAGACAGCTAGCACCATACCACAGCGATGGATGCACACTGATTGCCCACGCCAGAAAATGGCCAGCTAGCCCTGAAATTTTTATGGCCTATTTACTTTATGCTTGCTCTGAGTTTCATGATTAAGCCCATGGTTCACCTGCTAGCTTCCTTTCCTTTGCTGCCTTCTGCCTTCTTGTTAGGCTTGGCAGAACGAAGGCCAGTCAACCCCCCTGGCCCAGGGGTCCTCCTGGGAATGCACAGCCCTGACTTCATCCTAAGGTTCCTCCCCCTCCTGTGGAATCAGAAGATCGCACACAAGAGATGTGGCCCAGGACCTATCTGCCCTACTTTCCCAACTATTTTAAGCCAGAAAGCTAAATTCTGCTTTCAAACAGCTGAACAACATCAGCCCTTGGCCCAGAACGGACAGGGGTGCCCACTCCACCCGATATCAGTTATTACCTGGAAGTCACAGGCTTTGCTCACCTCTGCATGTGCCATGGTTGGATGGTAACAGTCATTTCCAGGCAGGTGGCTAAGGCCTAGGTCTCTAGGCATGTGACCACCACAACCACAGACCATGCAATAGTGATTAAAAGTAGCAGCAAGCAAGCAAGCAATTAGGCTTGAGGAAATTATTCTAATTAATCCAACTGAAATCTGTTTTAATCTGCCCATTCACCCTACAGAGAACAGGAGAAGGAACACAAGAAAAGGTGATATGAAAAAAAGATAAAAAGAGACTTAAGTCCCCAGAGAATAGCACTAAGAGGTGACCCAACTAGGCCCAACATGGAAAGGTCACAAAACAAGCAAACAAAAAACAACTGGGCTTGGAAAGAAGTTTGAAGCACTTCCAGAAGGGTCTGTGAGGCCTTGCTCTAAATGTCCACATTTGGACACTGCTGAGTCAATGTTTGTCACACGCTAACATCTACACCGACAACTATTAAATATAAAACTGTATCCCTGCCATGTTGCCTTGGACGAGTGCAGACTCCACTGCCACCAACAACCAATGTGTGTGAGGAGAATTACTAGAACCCCTCTCTACCTACAGAGAACCACTACTTTCATCAGTCCCTCCCTTCCAATCTGCAGACTTAGGGCTCATCACTCTGCGCTGGGATACATACCAGAAAGTGACAGAAAGCATCCCCTCTTACCAGTTTGGGGAAGAGACCAAGCAGCATTTAAAGAGAATCACTAACAGACAGGTGTTCACCCACCTGCATACCAAGTAAACTAGAGTGTTAAGTGAGCAGGTGCTGGAAGATTAAAATTAGCAGGGCATCCAGAAGCCTGAAGCAGAGGCTCTCAACTGGGATGATTTTGCCACCCCGCCCTGGGACATCTGTGGTCATCATGAAGGTGATACTGGTATTTAGTGGACAAAGACCAGGAATGCTGCTAAACATTCTACAATGCACAGGAGAGCCCCCACAAAACAAAGACTCGGCCAGTCCAAAATGCCAACAGTACTGCTACTGAGAAGATCTGACCTAGAGCTTTCCCATGGCATGCCTCACCAGAATCTCTACTTCAGGTCCTGGTTGAATCTGAGGACTAAAGACAAATTCCATCAGCCTCAAGTCAGCATCCACCTGCCCCTCATCGTACCGATGGCCACCCTCTGGTACTGCCACCAAAGATGCCAAGCTCTCCCTGCTTCTTTGCTTGGTTAACTTCTAGTCACCTTAGTGCCTTACTGCCCTCAAGTCCTATCTTTCTGCTTCTGAAAACTTCTAACACTACAAAATGGCTTAAAAGGTTCTCTGCCCTCCCACCTTCAACGTACTTCTGCAGCTACCTTCCTGGGCTTCCATTAAGCTGTGCACTCCATGAAGAGAAGAGCCCTGTGATAGGGTCCACCAAATCTCTAGCCCCTTCCCCCAAGAAGGGAGCGAGGAATCATTACATGGTTGTATATGAAAGCAAACACCCATTTAAGTGTCTACCCTGTGCCAGGCTCTGTATGAAACACCAAATCACCACATAGGCTTTGGAAGCTGGCATTAACCCCACTTTACAGATGGGAAAACCAGCTCAGAAAACGCCCACAAGATCCCAAAGCAAATGAGAGCTGAGCTGGATTCAAAGCCTGGGGCAGCACTTTTCAGGACATGACTGAACCTCCCACATTAACTCCACAGCCAAGTCAGAATCCAGGAAGGGACTGGGAAAGCTTTAGGACTTTACTATTCCAAGGAAAAGATGAAGAGAATTTTCCTGATGATGCAATCCTGCTGATCACTAACAGACCTGCATTTTAAGAACTTGAAACTTCTGCTCTTCAATACAAGGGTGTGCATGTGTGGGGAGGGAGGGGGGGGGGAAGGTCTCAGTCACAAACCGCCTCTTGATCTCCCCATTGCATACCCAACCACCGCTAGACCTCCTTGAGGATCCATGACTATGCAGAAAATTAATATCCCCTTAAGAGACTAAATGGCCTTTATGTGAGGTCCTTTTAGCATCAAGAGCCATTCTATGAAGTCAGACACCAAACTGCCCTACACAGCAAGCCACTTGTGAAGGTCTGCTCTGGAAATCCCATCTTAAAAGGCTCTGCTAAGACATCAATCTGGGAGCGCCACTTAGATCTGAGGACAAGCTTGGAAGCTCAAATGACAAAGGGGCACCTAACAGATAAGTGGCCCTCTAAGTTTCAGATGCCTAAGGAAGCCAGAGTAGTGTTTCTGCTACCACTGACTTCCCAAACTTTCCCATCAGAAGACCTGGAGTATCGCAAAGCTCCGCTGCCACCCCCAGATAGAGAAGCAGCCTCAGCTGTTCAACTGAAATGAGATAGATGACCTGCCTCACGTTAAGAGGTCTCCAAAGACCTGCTTCTCCCCATGACCAGGGCCTATAGCACTGACTTCAAAGGTTAAGCTGCTCACAAAAATTTGGTGTGTCCTGATCCTGTACTAGAATTCAGTGGTCAACCAAGCTGCTTTGAGCAGCTGCAGTCTCGATCCCCTAAGAGGTTTTGGGGATTACTGAAGTACCATGCTAGATTACTCGTTTTAAGGCTAGAAGGGCTCTGCTTCAAAACACATTTTCTGCTTCATATAAACAACAAAGGTGTCCCAGCAGGCAATCATTTTGGGGGGGCCAGACTACGTAATTCTCAGCAGGATCTGGGGCCCAAAACAGGCCAAGAACCTAAGTTCTGTGTCTGACACAACTATAAGGCCAAATACCAGGTAGAGAGATCCACTTTTGTTTCATATGGCCCCGGTAGCAGGTAACACATTCTTACAAAAGGCCAACGGGCTCTTCTGCAGCCGACGGGGGCGGAATTTTCAGTCTGCTTGCTGCACTCTATTTATGCCCCAACTACTAATCTGTTCAACTCCAGGGAAGTCACTCCCCATATTGGAAATAGAGAAAGTGTACCAGTTCAACACTTTTGAGAACGTTCCTCTGTATTTTCTGTTAAGGAATCCTTAAACATTTCCTCTGTTTAAAACAAAAACAAAAACAAAAACAACAGAATGGCGGAGTTGGAAAAACTTTTAAATAGAAATTCAACTCATTTTCTTAAAAACAGATTTGAAAACGGAGGCCGAGAAAGGAAAAGGGACTTGCTAAAAATCACACATAGAAAGACACTCCTAAAACCCTAGCCTTCTAGAAATATGCCTTTGTATTAATTCTTGATCAAGTGTGCGATCACTCCAAACCTGCCCTCGGGATACAAAATTCTGATTGGTTCCCTGACCCCTCCCTGCTTTCTTACTAGCGGTTTTAAACGCAGACCCCTTTCCTCCTCACCCTCTTCACCCCAAAAAGCAGAAGAATGGGTCAGACTGTAAAGTGAGGGCCATTTGCTGCTGCCTCCTGGGTGAGGGTGGGCAGCTAAGGCAGCAGGATTGCAGGGCCGCCCCCTCCTCCCAGGTGGGTTACCTGAGCACAGTCACGCTTCCCCTGCGCACCGGCAGAGAAAGCACAGGTTCCGACACTCGGATAGGCTTGAACTGGAACTTGCAGCCGAAGCAGAGCGCAGAGTCGCTAAAGAAGGACACGGACACGATGGGGCGCTCGAAGATGTGGATGGGGTCCACGTGAGACACAATGCAGCCGCCGGGCTGATAGTCGTTGATGACGGCGCTGTTGACGAAGCCCTCGGGGATGACGCGGTGCTCCACCAGCTTCTGGATCACCAGCTGGTGCACCCACTCGGGGATCTCGTCCACATCGCCCGGCGGGTAGAGGCGCTCCTGGCCGGGCCCGCGTTTCTGCAGCTGGGCGCCGTACGTGTAGCCCTCGCCGAAGAAGTACTTGTTGCGCAGCGGGGCGCGGTCCACCGTGTGCTCGTTGTACAGGCCCTTCTCGGCGCGGGACACCACCTCGTCGATGCGGGCCTCGATCTTGGCGCACTCGTCCTGGCTGAAGAGGCGCATCTGGCGTATGCCGCTCTTCACCTTGCGCGCCTCCTCCTCCTTCTGCAGTTGCTGCTCCTCATAGTCGCTGCGCTCGGGGTCCGAGTCCTCCTGGTATTTGCGCTTGGCCCCGGACACCGGGTAAGGCTCGGCGGCGGCGGCGGCGGCGGCAGCGGCGGCTACGGCGGCGGCGGCGGCGGCCGCTGCCTCCCGGCTGCCCGCCTTATAGTTGTCCCGGGACGTCATGGACTTGAGCTTCTCACGCAGGTCCGTGTAACCGCTGGCGGCCGCCATGGCCCCCGCGACGCTGCTCTAGGGTCCGCCGGGGCGGGAGGGGCGGCCGGGCATGGCTCTCGGAGGACGCGCCCCGACGCCCCCGGAGGAAAGGGGTTCCTCAGCGCCAGGCCCCCATGCGAGGCCGGAGGGCCCGGGGGGGGCGTCAAGGGGCCGGGCGCGGGGTCGGGCCTCAGGGGCGGAGGGTCATGCAGCGGTGGCGGCAACGGGGCTTCCTCCTCCTCCACCTCCTCCACGTCCCAAGGAGCAAGGGCGCCGGCAGCGCCTCATGCCGCGGAGGGCCGCTGCGGAGAACCGACCCGACTCCCAGCCAGACCCTCGGACGCCCGGCCCAGCCCGCACTTTAAAGCGCTCCTCACGACGTCACGGGCCGTCCGCCCGACGTCCGCCAGCGCCGCTCCTCAGCGGGCTTCTCAGCGCGCACGCGCAAGGCCGCCGGCCACCGCGGCTCTGCGCGCAGCAAGCATGCGCGCGCGTGTAGGCCGGGTCACCAGGGGTGCCGGGCGCAAGCGCAGATGGGGACCGCTCGGCGTCCGCCGCCCCTCCCCCACTCACTGAGGCGCTCCAAGGGAGCACCCTCAAATAGCAACCTGCCTTCTTGTCGTGCCACCTCCGCGACCGAAGGGCTCCCTCCACCGGGGTGCGCTCACGCTGTCAACGCTGTCGCTGTGCTGCGTCACGGCATTGTCTAAATGCTCGAAAACGCCTCAGCCCTAAACGCGCAACCACCGGGGAACCGCCACAACCTAGGCTGCCCGGTCACCGCCCCCTTTGGCGTTTCCTGTTCTTTCATTGGGTCACGGGCCACGCGCTGGGCGGGCCCAGACGGTAGCTTCCGGAAGTTGGTTCGCGTTCATGCCTGTCAATCAGGCGGTCGCCTTGGCTACTGCGTCCGTCACTTAATTAGGTGCGTGGAGGGCGTCGAGGACCCCCTGAAGGATGAATAGGTGGCTATGTAAGTGCCTGAATGGGTACGCCAACGGAGAAAAGCCCTCAGACGCTTTAGGAAACTTCTGAAACCAGCGGAAACTTCTCAAACTACGGGCCCGAGAGCACCAGGCCCCAGCTCTGAGCCCGGACGGCCGACAGCCCCAGAAACTGCACGCACTGAGGGCGCACCTCCCTGCTCCGCCCCCCCCCCCCCCCCCCCGCCAGCCCCGCCGCCCCACAGTCCCGGCGCCCCACCGCCCCCGCCGCCGGGAGTGGACGTTCCACGAGTCACGTCCCGGTGATGGCGGGCGCGTGCGCAGCCGCGGGACGCGCGGGGATTCGGCGTAGGTCTTGCTTCGGGCTAGAGATGGGTGTAGGGGCACCTCTTCGGGAACGACCGAAGGAAACTCACGGAGACTAGTAGGCTCACGGTGAAGGCAAAACTATAGAGAATTACTATAGACGATTCAAAAGTTTCGCAGCAGTGCGGTTGGATAGGGTGCAGGGCGTGAGCAAAGGGGTGGCAATTCCGCGCAGCGGGGCGGGGGGGGGGGGTCTCCAGATAGGAGTTTCTTCTCGAAAACCTCCCGTGACTCCCAAGATCGCGTTCCTCTGTTTTGCTTGGCGTTCAAGGCCTTTGTTCAAGACCTTTCCGGCCTTGCCTCCTCTCCCCTCTCCGCTAACTCTGAGCCCCAGCCTTGCTCTGACGCTGCCTGGGCTTGCAGACATACTCCGTCACACCTCCTGGCCTTTGCCCAAGCTGTTTCTTCCTCCTGAAATGCCTGTTCCCTTCTACCCATCTCCTTCATTTTGATTTTTTGAGACTCACCTCACATCCCTAGCTGACTTCCCAGATTCTCATTGAAATAAAATGCATCCTTGGTTTCATGATTTGGCTTCCGCATCTGCCTTCAACCTCACCGCCCCAGCCATTTTGCTCCCAGCCAGCGTCCGCACCCCCTCCACCACCGACCCCACACCCCGATATGTCAAGCAACAGACTGACAGGCATGGGTTTGAATCTTGACCTCCTCTGACAGGCTGTATGAACCTGGGCAAGTGACTCCTCGTCTCTAAATCCGACTTCTGGTCTGTAAAGTGGAACATTAGTACCCATCTCAAATGGTAGTTGTGAGAATGAAACACAGTCGTGTGTGTGTTAAGGAGACTGCACATCGGTAGTCGAGGTCTCAGTTTCCAAGCTGAAGGGCCTACTGGTCCGTGTCGGGAGATGGGGCATGTGTAGTTACTCAGGCAAGGCCAGGCCATCAGGGCCTGTGAGACCGGGAATCCTGGACACCTGGTGCCATCCCCAGGCTCCCTGCTGGGCCACCTTCCAAGAAATAGCAGGTGCAGGGGAAAATGGGGCAGCCTCTAGTAAGTCCGGTTCTGGCTCTTTTCTGACACAGCCTAGTGGGGCGCTGGTGCTGGTGCTGGTGGTAGGAAGGCAACTACAGGTAGTGAGAAAGTGGCCAGTGGGCAAGGCTGTGGTCAGGTGGCCTGGGCTCCTGCTCCAGTCCTGCCTGGGCCATACTGTGTGAACGCCCGCACAGGGCCTCCTTTCCTGCATGATGAGCAATTAGCCTGTTAAGGCTTGGGCTCTTAGAAAGCCCAGCACCCACCCCTAAACTGCCCTCTAACAGGGCATTGGACTCTCGCACACCTGCTTGACAGAGAGGTTACCATCTCGGTAAGGAGAAAAACTCCCAGCGTCTCCTCTGTGGAGCCCAGCTCCCCTCACCCAGGCAAAAATGAGGCTCATCTCTGCTCTAGGTCTCAACAACCCCTCCCATCCCAGGCACCTCATCCAAAACTTCCATGTGCTCCTTCCTGACTTCTAGAGCCAGAGCCCTCACCTCTCCGAGCCTCACAAGAGAGAGCAGACTCTGGAGCCAGCGTGCCTGTGTTTGAATCTTGGCTAGGCTTAGTGGTCACCTGCTTCATTTCTGTGGGCCTCAGTTTTCCCATATATGAGATAGCAAAAATAGTACCAACTAACTGGGGGTACTTGGAGGGTTAAATGGGTCAGTATAGGGGCGCCTGGGTGGCGCAGTCGGTTAAGCGTCCGACTTCAGCCAGGTCACGATCTCGCGGTCCGGGAGTTCGAGCCCCGCGTCAGGCTCTGGGCTGATGGCTCGGAGCCTGGAGCCTGTTTCCGATTCTGTGTCTCCCTCTCTCTCTGCCCCTCCCCCGTTCATGCTCTGTATGTCCCATAAATAAATAAAAACGTTGAAAAAGAAAAAAAAATTTAAAAAAATAAATAAAATAAATGGGTCAGTATATGTACAATGCCTGGTGCAGAGTAAAAACTTGGTAAGAATGAGCTTTTTAAAGAAAAAAATTACTCCCCACCCCAGACATCTATTTGTATCCTATGCTGGCCCCAACGATGACCACTTAGAAGGTATTTGCTCTAACACTTCTGTCAGTGTTTCCAGTTTCCAAAGAAGGGAGTAGAGGCTCACAGAGGGCAAGGAGCTTGCAAAAGGCCACACAGCTAATCAGCAAACGTGGACTTTGAACACAGGCCTCTCTGGCTTTACAGCCTGGACCTTCAACTACCAAGCCAAGATTCTCTCAATAGGCTTGTGGGTTCTGGGCAGCGGTGGCACCCCGAGGCAGGGAGGGGAGTATCTGGACACCAGAACCTTACCAAGTCTAACCTATTGTTGCACACAGGGGTAGCACTGAAGTCCTTCTGGTTACTTTTTGGTGCCCAAATAAGGCACATCCTGTCACACCCATCTGGGACCTCAAGCCTTTACCAGTTGACTGTCTCAGACTCCCATGCCACCTAGACATTTCTCCTTTATTGTTCTCACCACATACTAGTCTGGGAACCCTGAGGCTTGGTCCCTTCGCTCTGGATCTCCCCACACTTACCTGGAGTTCCTGTCTTTCTGGGTCCTGGCCCAGACAGAGGGGCCTAGGACGCCTGGGGAACACAGCAGGGACTGACTCCTCTGTCACCCCCAACTCTCTCCACCCTGCCTCGTGGGGATTGTTACCTCCTTTTACAAGGGCCTGAATTGCTGATGCTATCATGAGTCTCCAGAACAGCTATTAAAAGCATGAGCCATGCGGCACCTGGATGGCTCAGTTGGTTAAGCATCCAACTTCGGCTCCGGTCATGATCTTGCGGTTCGTGAGTTTGTGCCCTGCATCGGGCTCTCTGCTGTCAGCGCAGAGCCTGTTTCAGATCGTCTCTCTCCCTCTCTGCCCCTCCCCTGTTCTCTCTCTCTCTCTCTCTCTCTCTCTCAAAAAAAAAAAAAAAAAAAAAAAAAAAAAAAAAAAAAAAAAAAAAAAAAAGCACGAGCCTTATGTCTTAAGCCCCAGGTCCTGAAATCCAAAAGCTCTGGTGTTCCGGTTATCCAGTGCCATGTACCAGGCCACCCCCAAAACTCAGACTTCACTCACCTGTCCAGCTCACCAACCTGCAGTCTGGCCAGGGCTGGGCTGAGAGGCTCCTCTCTGTCCCATGCGTACCAGCAGGACATCTCAACCTCAAGGAGCCACTTCCAAAGGGCCTCACTCACATGGCCCACCTGTATTCTGAAGCCCACAAGGCCTCTCGCCTCTCACCTGGGCAGAGTGACTGTGGCAGGGGCAGCCCGATGGATAACTCACTCTTTCTGCCTCCTCTTTTCCACTTGCCCCATGTTCCCAATCAGCTATATGCACTGGACTCCTCACGTCAGGGCCAGGCTGCTTTCTGGGGAAGCCAGCCTGCCGGGTGAAGGCGGGACAGCCCTGCGGTATGGGCGTGAAGGGCTGTTCCTTGACCTTTCCGTCTCGGGACAGCCGGATCGATCCCCCAGAGATAACAACTCCTCCGCACTTGTCATCACCAGCAGTGTCTGCACCACAGAGTTTCCCAGCTGATGCTACAGTAGCTTCCCCCCTACTTTGGTCTCCCTGTCCCCTACATTCACTCTGCTCTGTGGCCGGGATGATCTTTTCAAAGTATGATCTGAGCAGATTCCCCCCGTCTCCCACTGAAAAACCTTTGAAGGCTCCTCGTGACTCTTGGGATGAAATCGTACATCCTTAGTGTAGTCTGCAAGCCTTACTCAGTACCCCCTGCCGGCCTCTTCAGCCTCAAGTCCTCCACTGGTGATGTCCCCTCCAGGGTTTCTGCACATGCTGTTCCGTCCCCTCATCAGCTAGCTAGCTCCCACTCCCAGATTTTGTCATGGCGTATGGTTCTTTAACTGTGGGCAACTCCCAGGGCTTGTCAGCTGGCTAGGACACAGTAGGTGCTTAATAGGTAGATAGAGAGGCACCTGGGTGGCTCAGTCGGTTAAATGACCGACTTCGGCTCAGATCATGATCTTGTGGTTTGTGAGTTAGAGCCCCGCATCGGGCTCTGTGCTGCCAGCTTGGAGCCAGGAGGCTGTTGCGGATTCTGTGTCTTCTTCCCTCTCTCTCTGCCCCTCCTCTGCTCATGCTCTGTCTCTCTCTCTCTCCAAAATAAAATAAACATTAAAAAAAATTAAGGGGCGCCTGGGTGGCTCAGTTGGTTAAGAGTATGACTTCAGCTCAGGTCAAGATCTCACGGTCCATGGGTTCAAGCCCCATGTCGGGCTCTGTGCTGACAGCTCAGAGCCTGGAGCCTGCCTCAGTTTCTGTGTCTCCCTCTCTCTCTCTGCCCCTCCCCCCTATTCACATTCTGTCTCGCAAAAATGAATAAATGTTAAAAAAATTTTTTTTTAATTAAAAAAAATAGGTATTGATGGAATTAATAAATCCTTCCTCGGGCACCGTGGCTCCAGCTACTTATGCCCTCACATACTTACCAGGCCTTCTTCTCCCGAGACTAGTGCTTCCCTCCTTCACAAGTTCCCCAAAGCACCAACACTTTCCATCAACATTTATTTATTCTTTCAGGTAACAAGCATTTTTCAAGTGCCTACTCTGTGATAGGCATTGTCCTAGGCTCTGGGGGATACAGTAGAGAACAAACACTGTTTTTGCCGTTTGGAATGTTCATTCCCCTCCCCTCCATCTATTCTTAAACTCCTACCCATCCTTCAAAACCCAACCCCAATGTCCCATTCTTTGGGAAGCCTTTCCCAGACTTCTTCCTCCCCAGCCCTGACATAAAACTTCTCTCTCCCTCCACTACACCACTCTCAAAACTTGTGTGACCCATCCAATGACGGGGGACTGGGTTGGGGCTACCTAAGGAGTATGGAGTTGGGGGACAGGGCTCTGAAGGGAGAGGAAAGGACAGAGGTCTCTGCAGGAAGCTCTGTTCAGGGGCAGTGAGCCAGGGGCACAGCTGGGCTTCCAATTCCTGCCTCCTTCCTTAGGCTTCTTTTCCAGCTCCTCGGCCAACTGGCTGGAGAGAGGAATGGCCGCCAGGCACACGTTTTTGCATAGAAATGACCAAGGGTCACAAATCCCAGCTGAGCGGCTGCGTGGGGAGCACTCAAGGAGGACGCATGAGGGGCTGAGATGTGGACGTGGCGCAGATTTGAGCATCAGAACGTGGGTAAGCCACACACAAAGTCCAACTTGACTGGGCCATTGGTGTGGGGCTTCTCTAGCACAGGTGGGAGTCAGGGGCGGGGCCCACAGTGGGTATGTGACAGAGGGCCCCACAGCCCCGCCTTTGGAAGTTCCTCCTGTTATCTGACCCATGTTTGCACACTGAAATTCCATCCCAACTCTGCATCTGTCATTTCAGGTTCCCGGGGACTTGGGTCATTCCTCCTACCACCTCTTGGTCTCTCCTCCACCAAGGGTCTGGCCCCTTACAGGGGTCACTGGCCCAGAGAGGCCCGGTAACTCCCCTGGGGCCACACAGCAAGCTTTCTGACAGAGGGCAGCTGGAGGGCTGGGGGCCGGGTCAGAGTAGCGTAATCTCGCTGGGAGGCAGCGTAAGCCGCTTCTCCCGGGCACTGAGCAGGTTCTCCACGTGCACAGCCACCACTCGACACAGCTCCAGGCCCTGCAGGAGAGACCGTGAGAGTCCACGCACCCGCCGACGCTTCCCGGGTTCTCGCCTCGGGGTGAGGACCAGTGGCTCCCACCTTTGTCCCCACCTCCCCCAGGGTCCTGGGAGGAGTGTGAGGAGCCGGAAGGGAGAATTGTTGGGTTAATAGGCTGGAAGGGGTAAGTAAGCAGGAGATCAAGTGCATCTGGTTTGCTTCTGGCCTTGCCGAGTGTGATCTGTGTGACCTGGGGCCAGTAGGGTCCCAGTTTACCAGGGCTTGCTTGCCTCACAGGTTGTGGTGAGGATTCCGTGAGATTTTATTACGTGTAAAGCCTTTAAAGATTAAAAAATCTTACTCTAGTCAATGAGTGGTAAGTTTCTAACTATGCGTTGCCGCGGTCAACACGGGCACCCACAGCCTAGAATAAGCGGTGGCCCAGCCTCAGGGCTCCTGGATGGGGTACGGAGTAAGAGGCAGAAGAAAATTATGGCAAATCCACCCGAGTGTGGTTTTCAGACCCAGGTGGTGGTGGGATCCCCACAGGGACTTCCGGGGGCAGGGGGCACAGGGGCTGCTCGGAGAGAAGGTAAGCATAAAGGGCACTGAGCTGTAACTGTCCTGACAGCTTCTGGTATCTTACCCCTTCTAGTCCACACCGTGTCCCTATGAGGCAGACGCTTTTAGACTCCATTCCACCGGCGAGGAAACTGAGGACACGGCCATGAAGCCACTTGCCCCAGACCTCACATCTGGTAGCTGATGGGGACCTGAACCCAGGTAGCAGGAGGCCCAAGGCCACACTCCCAAGTGCTCCGTGCTGACTTCAGCGGTGTCTGCCCCACCCGGGAGGGGCCACCTCTCGTAATGAGATCAGAGTACGTATGATGGGCGTCCTCTGCTCCAGTCAGTCCTCCAGCCAACCCTGCCACCCACGTGCTACGATGCCAGGCCTTACTGGGATTGTTGCACATTTGACAGGGGTGCAAACTGAAGCTCAAGAAGAAGTGGGGCGGGTGGACCTCAGATCCCTTGAGATCCCTGTCAGAGGTGGGCCACACGGGGACCTAGGACTGTCGGCTGCACTGCTGCTATACTCAGACATCACCTCCTCTTAGAAGCCCTCGCTGATTACATGCCAGATAGCTCAGCTATACCTTTCTCAGCACTGACCACGGTTTACTGAAGAGATTCTTTGACCTGGGGCTCCATGAGGGTCAGGGCTGAGGGGGTCTCAGTCACTTCGGTATCCCTACAGCCAGTGCAGGGCCTGCTATGTAGAGATGTTCAATGGTTATGTGTTGAATGAATGTGTCCCCCCCCAACCTCGAACATGCCAAAGGCAGGGGCAGAAGTGGCAGCAGTGGGGTTTGCAAGGAAGTAGAAAAGCCAAAAAGGCCTCCTCCAACCATCCATCCAACTATCCCCTTACTAAGCATTTACTACAGGCTCATTGCTGTGCTATGGACACAACACGGACAAAACAGACACAGCTCTGGCCTCTTGGGGCTGGCGTTCTGGTGGGGGAGACATAATATGTAAGCAAATAACTGATCTGCAAGCCATAATGAGGTCTACCAAGGTGGAGATAGTGATATATCAGGGAGGAGGCTCAGGAAAGCTTCTGGAAAGAGTGATGTCTGTGCTGAAACTCAAATAAAGGGAAGGAGGGAGGGAGCCCTGTAACAAACCAGGGAAGAGCACTCGGGTGGAGGGAACAGTGAGTAGAAAGGGTCTGGGGCAGAGAGGGGAGGGCAAGCTTGGCAACAGGGAGCTGGAAGAGGCTATGGCTGTGAGCAGAGGGGAGGGGGTGAGAGCAGAGGCCAGAGAGGTGAGGAGAGGAGGGGACAGGGATGGAAAGGACCTCTAGGGCAGGGCCTGAGTGCCTGGGAAGGTTCCAAGGTAAGGTGGAGAGGCCTGTTGGTCTCCGCGGGGAGAGGACGAGGGGTCAGAGCAGGAGACAGAAAGATGAGGGCTGTCACGGCAGATGCGGTTTTCTCAGGGCCAGAAAGGGTGCCGGAGGGAGGGCTCAGACTCAGCAACATTTAGAGGTCATCCAGGAGAGGGGGCAGCAGAAAAAGGAGCCCAAGAAAGAGCAGAAGGTAGGTCTGCTGTGCCGGGAGCTCAGAGAGGAGGGTTCTGGGATGCAGGCTAGGCCAGAACGTAAGGCCAGGGTGGGTGGTGAGCTTGGCAGAAGTGGGATTGGGGTGTGGCAGGAAGCAGACCGGGGAGCTCGGTCCTGAGCTGCAGGCTCTCCAAGGGGCACAGGGAGCCAAAAGGGCTCTGTTGTGTCCCTCAGAGGCAGGGCTGGGGCGGTGGGAGTTCCTCCCTCTTGCCCTGAGAAGTCAGCCCCTCCAAGGCAGGCCCTCGCGTGGGGGCTGATCCTAGGCCCAGGTCTTGAGGGGGTGTGGGAGGCTGGCAAGGCCCTAGCCCTGATCCCACCTGTCCCTCTCTCTCAGTGGGGTGCGAACTCTCACTCCAGGGGTATGAGACTTGGAAAGGAGCCTGTCAGTCATGCTTTTTAAGGAGCAGCCATTAATTGCTGCAAATATGGGAAGGTACAGGGCAGGTGGACCTGCGTTTCCTTGTCTATCACACGGGGACTCCCCCTCCCTCCCTTCAAACCCAGACCCCACCATCCATCTTCCAAGCCTCAGTCCATGTGAACTTCCTCAAACTTCCTGTGTCTCTGCCTCTCAACAACCCTCTATGGCTGGCTCTCTAGTGCCCTCAGGAGAATGCCCCAGATTCTTAGCTTGGCATTTAAGGACTTTCAAGACCTCCCCTGCCCTGCCCGTGTCTCCCCTGTTCCCCATCAAACTCCTCAATATACTGCAAATAACCTAGGCCCTTCTTTCCCTGCCAAGACGTTTCACTGGGAGACCACCCTAATGACCTGCAGTTCTATGCTCAGTTGGGTTAGATCTGTCCCCAGCACTGGGCTGGACGCTGTCTGGGGCACGGTCAGGACCTGACCTACTATAGAGCCAGGCCCAGCGGAGAGCCTGGTGAGTGGAATGAAGGGAGGGGCCGGGTGACAAGGCCTGGGTGCCGGGGCTGGGTCACCTGCTCCAGCTGTAGCTGCATGGTGCGCTGGGCTGTCACATCCCCCAGGGCGATCTCCACATACGGGTAGCTGGAGCTGGCCGTGGGTCGCTGGGTCCGAGTGGACTGGATCTCCTTTAGGGGGAATTTCACCATCAGCTCCTGGAGGGGGAGGGGAGGAGACAGGCTTGTGGGTGGGACAGTCTCACCCCTGCTTGCCTCTCCCCTGAGATCACATCAGCAGGAGGCAAGTCTCGGCTGGAGTAGCAGTTCCCCAGCAACTTGCTGGGTGACCTGGGGCAAGTCGCTTTACCTCTCTGGACTTCAACAAACACTAACAGCGTGCCAGGCACTGTCCTGAATGCTTGGGATCTGAGGGTGAGTAAATGCCAGTGGTGCCCTGACCCTCACATCAAAGCTGCTTCTTAGCACCTGCCTCTCTTTGTCTGGAGCTTTCTTTCTGCCCCCAGGAGCAAACTCGGAGCACACGCAGGGAAAGCCAGAGCGATGAGAGTTAATGCCTTGATTAATGACAGAGGGCGACACGGCAGGGAGATACCCCAGCTCCCTCGCCCCCAGAACAGAGAGCATCCTCCATGGGGCGTGTTCCATGCTATCTCCGAGGCCCCCAGCTCAACTGAGCGCCAGTCCCCACAGGGGCCACTTGCTGCTAACACATTCTTCCAGACAGTGCGTTCCCAAGGTGTGGGAGGGGTCCCTTCCTGGTCTCATTTCCTCACTCCAGCATCTCCTAGAATCACCTCCAAATAAAGTCCTAACCCCCAGCCCCTCAGAATGTGACTGTGTTTGGAGGCAAGGCCTTTCAAGAGGAAATGAAGTTGAAATGGGGGCGGTCAGGGTGGGCTCAATTCAAACCTGACCGGTGTCCTTACGAGAAGAGGAAGACACCAAGGGTACGCACGTAGAGAAAGGGCCACGTGAGGACACAGGGAGAAGGCGGCCATCTACGGGCCAAGGAAAGAGGCCTCAGAGGAAACCGTCCCTGTCAGCACCTTGGTCCCCCACTTCCGGCCTCCAGACCAGTGAGAAATGAATGTCTGCTGCTGGAGCCCCCGGTCTGCGGACCTTGGTCACAGCAGCCTGAGCAGATTGTGCGCCGTTGGAGCGCTTTTCACGGTTGACCTTTCACCTTCACCACAGCCCCGTGGGGCGGGCACCACTATCCCCATGTTCCAGATGGACAAGTGAGGCTCGTGGTGGGGAAGAGATGTTGCCTGAGGTCACGCAGCCACACAGCTCGCCCGCCCCCCGGAAGGCAGTGCGGCTCAGAGGAGAGGGGGACGAGGGGCAGGGCCAGGCTCAGGCCACTCACATGGGTCTCGGTGCTGAGGAAGTTGAGGCCGTTCTGGTTGACGGCAAGGATGCAGGGGGCCGGCACGGCCACGTTGCTGCAGCTCTGGACGAAGAAGAAGGAGGAGCCGAACATGGGTAAGGCGCTGAGGAGGCCTGGTGTGGGGAGAGGGGGGTGGTCGGTCAGGGCAGCGGCCAGGGCCAGACTGCAGTCTGAGTTTCCCCCGGCTGTGTCCAGCGTATGGGTCCTCGCCCCGGGGCTCCCCCCACCTCTCCAGCCGCCCCAGCTGCCCAGGGCCACCCAGAGCCTAGGTGCTGCCTTGATGGCAATTTTAGAAAAATGTTCTGTCCAGGCAGGGGCTCAGCTTGGCTGGCACCGAAAATGCCTTGGTGCGAAGAAAAAGGTGCCTCCGTCCCCACCCTCCGGGCCCCCTCATCAGTAGAGCACCCCGTGATGATCTCCCCCGGCCCCAGACTCTTACCCAGAAACTGGGCACGGGCCTGGTGGGGGCTGAGCGCCTGCGTCTGCTGCCGGTGCTGACCGACCAGGTTGAGCCAGGCCGAGCCAGCCATGGTGCGGTAGAGCTGGGCCGGGATGTAGTCCTGGACCTCTCGCCTGCACGTGGAGGGAAAAGCGATCCTGAGTGGCCACCACCACGCGTGCTCCGTGCAGGGCCTCAGCCCATCCTCACCGCGGGGCAGGGTTAGGCCAAATGGATGTGATCTTTGCACCCTCCCTGGAAGGCTAAATGCTGGCTGTCTAGTGCTCGCTCAGCATCTTGGGACACAGCAGGCGCTCCATAACCCTGGCTGGTACCACTAGGCTCCCTGTTTGGAGAAGAGGGAACTGAGGTTCTGAGAGGGTCCCCGACTAGTCCTCGGTCACACAGTGACTCGGTGAACTGGGGGGCCGAAGCTTGGACCCAAGGTGCGTCAGTCCTTTGTAGCCCCGATTCCCGAAGAGAAGCCCAGGCCACAGGGGTGAGACGCACAAGGGTGGGGGAAATAGCAGGGTAGGTAGAGCAACCACCAGCAGCTGGTCAGAGATGGGGCAGAGAAGCACTGGGTCCCAGGCTGGACCCCTAGGGCCATCAGAGCCCCTACTCCAGTCCCTTGTCTCGGACACACGCTGGCTCTCTCGGGGAAGCCCCCTTTGGCCTCTTGGGGCATCTGAGAAACACCAACAGCAATGCCAGCCCATCCCAGCTGCCCTGGGCTACAGACTGGGGAAAGGTTGGGAGAAAGTCTGGGGAGCCTCCTTCCCCCCAAGAGACCCCTGGGGCAACAGCTTTCCTTCTTTATACTGCTCGGGTAAAGGCCTGGCATCTGGACCTGGCCTCCCTAGGTTTGGATTCCAGTTCCCCACGATTTACTGGGTAAGCTTCAGTGAGCCCGATAACCTCTGTGAGCCTCAGTCTTCCCATCTGTAAAGGGGGAAAATACAGTGTAGTTGGGAAGATTACCTGAGGTAACGCAGGCAGAGTGCCTTCCAAAAAGGAAAACTCAGTGAGAGTTTTGTTTTCCGGGACTGGGGTTATAGCTTTATGTGCTCCCTTGGCCTTTTGCTTAAAATTATAATAAAAAAAGAGCTTTACATATTGAGCACTTACTGTATTACGAGCTCCTGGACATACACCGTACCTACGTCACCTTTACTATTATTCATCCCAGGGGTTCTCGAGGTGTGGCTGAGGGTCTGGGAGGTCAAAGCCACCTGCCTAATAATGCTAAGACATAATTTGGCCTTTTCCTCTCCCGTTCTCTCACAAATGTGCAGGAGAATTTGCCAGAGGCCACATGACATGTGAGATCCCTGCAGACTGAGTGCAAAAGCACATCTGAGAATCCAACGGCCTTCCGTTAAGCCAGCTGGTAAAGCGATCTGCAAAATGTAAAACCGTGCCACTCTTCTCACTGAATTCTTTTTGGAAAATACAGCTTTTTATAAGTTGTTTGCATTAACGCGTAATATGAATTTACACTACTTGAGTTATCCTTACTGCTCACGTTATTACAACACACAATTATTTATGTTCGAGCATAATACGTTAGACTTATTTTTCAAATAAGAAATCAATATTTAAATAAATCAATTTCAACTTTGACGCGGGTAAGTATATTGATACCGCAGCCCACGTACATGAAAGCTCTTTGGGGTCCTATTTTTAAGGGAGTAAAAATATTCTGAGACCAGAAGTCTTAGGATGACCGATTCATCACCTCTTTGGGGACGTCGGCTTAAAGGCTGCCTGACGCCCCAGAATTTATTTAAGGAACCTCCTGTTGTCAGGGGTTGGGGTTGCTGTTGCAGGTGACACTGAGGTGAACGCTTCTGTGGCCACAGGGTGCGTGTATCTCAAAAGCTTTTTGATCATCCCGTTTTCTCTGAGCTATGAATACCAGCCAGAAGCAACCTATTGTGGAAGGAGGCCGAGTCCCAGCTCACGCTGCGAGGCTAAAGATTTCAGCCCCAGACCCAGGCCAGCCGCTCCTTCCCAGCCAGCTTCCCAGACACTGGTGCAAGAGTAGGGCCCAGGGCCCGAAGGATGGTGGGGGGCTGCGGGGGGAGGAGGCTGACAGGTGGGCAGGTGCTCACACGCTGGGCAGGTACGAGTGGTCCTTGGCCCGGTGCTGCAGCAAAGCCAGCTTGGACACTTGCTGCAACTGTTGGTCGCTGGGCCGGCTGGCCGGCACGCTGCTGAAGAGGCCCTTCAGGTAGTCGGGCAGGACCTGTGGGGGAGAATTCCACAAGGGCCTGCAGGCAGGTATGCGCTCCTGCCTTCGTGAGGGGAAGGTGGGGACACGTGCAAGTTTAATAGTTCCAGTCCCACTGGCTTCGGGGCTGGGGCAGCCTGCCCCCTCCCTGGGCTTTGGGGAATAGGCACGTGAGGGTGAGCTGTGGGGGCCATGGCATCGAGGTCCCTGTGGGAGTCCCCACAGTGGCCGGGAAAGAGTGTCGTGGACACTCTTGAATGCATGCAGCATTCAGGAATGGCCAGGGGTCCGGGGTTTCTGAAAACTGGGCACGCACCAGTTGTGCATGCTAGGGAGCACCGCGAGACCCCGATACACTAGATCTGGGGCAGGACGAGAGGATCTGCATCCTCCCAAGTTCCCAAGGGATGCTGCTGGCCCGTAGGCCGCAGCTTCACTAACCCCGTGCCCGGCTGCACAGGGCTGGTCGTCAACAGCCACAGCACCACAGCATGAGGCCGTGAAGGCTGAGTGGCAGTATTCTGTACCTGGAATAGCGGAAGCTTTGGCACCAGCTCGACAAAAACGTGAGCCCTCTGTCCGATCCCTCCCACCAATGTGAGCACAGGAGGGGAGAACCCAGGTTTTGGAAACTCCATGGTCCTGACTTACCTGAATCTCAAAAGGGAATAACACGAAGACAAAAATAACAATGCCAGCAAGAGCTGGTCAGGCGTTTAGACAAGGGACAGATCGTGCATTCAGAGGAGGAAGTCAGGAGGAAAGGGGAAGTCAGAGCCGCCTCGTGGAAGAGGTGCTGTTTGGGGCGGCCCTGGCAGCGAGGACTTAGGTGAGCACAAGTGCAGGAATCACAGGGCAGATGGAGCGATGGCGGGTGGAAAGGCCCACGAATTAGGTAGTGAGGGCGACATGGTCAGACCGCACCCAAGAGTCCATGCAAGGGAGCCTGGCATCAGGGCTAGAAATGAGGCTGGAAACATGAAGGCACCAGATGCCAAGGCTGTGCAGTCTGACTTCACACGGGGACGCCTGGAAGGTTCCAGAGCAGCAGAGTGGACCACAGGCGCTGACCTGGTTGTAGTGCATGGTCACATATAGCTCATTCTCGAACTTGAGTGGCTGATCCCAGAGCACACGCCGGAACCAAAGCATGTAGCCACCGTCCACCTGCTCCATCTCCGAGGCCACGTCCAGGATGTAGGCACAGCGGCTGAGCGGGCACACGTGCTGGCCTGTGGAGAGCCGGGGGCGGGTGGACAGCCTATGTGCAGACTCCCGGCGAGGCCGCGGCCCCACTCCAGGACACGGAGTCCTCCCTAAAGCAGAGCGTGTTTGTGGAACAGGGTGCCCAGTGTTTGTGGAACGTCGATGACCAGGGACGGGAATAACTCCAGTCAAAGCTGCAGCCCACCGAGGTCTTGGAAAGTGCCCTGGGTTCTGCTCAAAGGAAGCCCGGCCCCCTCCCAGAGGACACTGGGGACAAGGAGAAGCACAACAGACTTCAGGTCATGAGACCAATGGGTGCCTTTCTCCAGAACTCCTTCAGGAGAGACCTCTCACCGGGTTCCTGGAACGGGCGGAGGGTGGGGAGGACTGGGGCCTGCCGGTGAGGGGGTCTGAGTCTGTGAGGGACGTTTCAGTTTTTCCTTCTTGCGTTGACATTTCTGCTCCCCATTCCGTATCTTCAGTAACATCGTACTGAAGAAGGGACGTGTCATGACGATAAAGCCCAGACTCTTGAGGCCAATCTGCTGGGGTTTAAATCCCGACTGTGTGTGGGGCTCCTGGGTGGCTCAGTCGGTTGAGCGTCCGACTTCGGCTCAGGTCACAATCTCACAGTTCGTGAGTTCAAGCACCGTGTGGGGCTCTGTGCTGACGGCTCGGAGCCTGGACCCTGCTTCAGATTCTGTGTCTCCCTTTCTCTCTGCCTCTCCCCTGCTCACACTCTCTCTCTTTCAAATTAAAAAAAAAAAAAAAAAAGGAAAAAAATAATAGGATATAAGCTCCCTGAGGGCAGGGCACACATGCTCCCGGCTGAACAGGCCCGAAAGGGCAGAGGCAGGAGTCAGGGAGGGCACAGTCCTCCATGAACTTCGGGTCTGGTAGGCAAGACAAACGTACAGAGCTGGGGGTGCTTGGCGCACAGGAAATTTCTTACACAAGGCAGCGAGGGCTTCCTGGAGGAAGTGGCATCTGACCTGGGCCTTACAAGGCCGGGCCCAGTGTGCTCAGTCCTCCTGACCGCTCACCTCGGTTGGTGACAACGAAGATGACGTACTCGCTGAAGGCCTCGGGGCGAGTCAGAGCCATCTCAGCACAGATTTCTTCCACCACGTCCAGGGCCACCTGCAGGGAGGAAGGTGAGGCTGTGCCAGCCAAGCTGATCCCTGTCCTCCTAGTCCACCCAGGCCCCGGGAGCCCAAGCACAGAGTTCCTCAGGCCCTCTGCAGGGACACAAAGGATCCTTCTGAGGACTGCCAATCAGCCTCATGCAGGGAAGGAGCACCGTTTTTGGAGTCTGAGAGACTCAGGATTCAAATTCTGCCTCTGCAGTACGACTCTGAGCCAGGTCCACCCCAGAGGCTGAGGTGCCCCGACCCCTCCAGCACCTGCCTGCCAGAAACGTTCCCTCACTTACGGTGCATGTTTTAATTTTGAGGTGGCGTTCAAGGCCTCCGGGGAGAAGAAAGAGCTGCCTCTTGGAACTGCGGCCCGCCTGGGACAAAGAGAAGGGAGGAGATGAGAGAGGCTAGGACTTGGGACCTGGGCCAGCAATTGTCACCTGCCATGTTAGTCCCTGAGCCACGGGGCTCTGGACAGGCTTGTGCAGGAACACTTGTGCACCTGGACCGGATAGGGCCTGATGGCACATCTCTGAGCAGTGAGTGCACACGGGGTCTCTGGACAGGGCTCATGTCTCACACTCATCCTGACGTGCCCCCACCCCCCACCCCCCACTCCACGCTCACCAGCATGGCCCGAAGCTCCATGCTGCTGGGGAGCTCCACGCGGCCACCGAAGCGCAAGGTTTTCTGCATGTTCTGCTCACAGGCCTTGGCAATCCCTACAGAAACAGGGAGTCAAGGCCTTGCCCGGGGTAGGCAGCGGGGCAGAGAGGCTCTTCTGGCCACCAGCCATGAGCCCACTGGCTCCTCTCCACAGCCTATGGGGCATTTATTCTCCTGTTTGATAGCTGAGGAAGCAGCTCAGGGAGGGACGGTGATTTGCCCAAGGTTGGAGCTGGAGAGCTGGTTGAGGTTAAGAGCTGCATTCGAACCCACAGCTCACGTGGTTAAAGCCTTTTGGCTAGCCCACAGTCCCCTTGGCTACCTAGGAGCCTTGGAAATAGCCGTCACCTGCAGCTGTTGACTGGCGGGGTATGTCCCCAACAGGCTGCATGGCTATGGTAATGTGGTTGTGCCCCTGCCAGCTGAGACCCCCTTGCCAACTGCCCTCCCTCACTCAAGAGTCCAGGACAGAAGATTCCACCAAGTTTCTCTGTTTCTCTGTATTAAATGTGCCCTCACCCTGCTCTGGGGAGGTCAAGGCAAGAGTTCTAGGGCACATTCTGCTGCCTTCATGGGTCTGGGAGCCCTGCCTCACGGACCTGGGTCTATTCATTTTAGACTCTGGGAATGTTAACCAAACCAAAGAGGATGATTCATGGAGTGCCTGGGTGGCTCTTTCAGTTAAGTGTCCGACTCTTGATTTTGGCTCAGGTCGTGATCTCATGGGATTCATGGGATCGAGCTACACATAGGGCTCTGTGCTGACAGCACGGAGACTGCTTAGGATTCTTTCTCTCTCTCTTTCTCTCTCTCTCTGTGCCCCTCCCTTGCTTGTGTGCACGCTCTCAAAATAAGTAAACTGAAAAAAAAAAAAAAAAAGAGAGAGAGAGGATTCAGAGGCAGACAAATTGAGGTTTCCTATCTTCTTCATGACTGCCATGAGGACCACAGAGCCCTAAACGTTTTTAAGGGGAAATCCAGGGGTTGCTTCGGAAACAAGGGTGGGGGTAAGGCCGAGGACCGGCCCCTTCCCTCCATACTTTTAGAGTAGAGAGGCTGAGACCCTGCCACCGGCTGCGCCTCACCCCTGCCCAGACCCACCCAAGACCCTTGTTGATTTGCAATGGCCAGAGAACCAGGGCCTCACCCCATACTCCAGGCCCTGCCACCTCCTTCCTTCTCCCACATGCCACACGTTCCCACCTCTAGGCCTTTGCTCCTGCCACTCAGTCCACCTAGAAATCCCTTCCATGTGCTCACTACCCAGGGTCACACCTCCTCCAGGAAGTCTTCCCTGACATGCCACTCTCTGCGTTAGATCGGATAACCCATCACATCAGCCCCTGTGGGACCCCTGCAAATGTTTGGGGACAGAATTAATACTAGTAAACATGTGCATGTGAGGGACCAAGCCCTCTATGTTTCTGCCCGCAGCTGGCTTCCCAGCCAATCCCCATGAAGACAGGCCCCTCACCCTGGAAGGGCAGGCCTGGAGTCCGGCTCACATCTTGGAGGAAGCGAACAAGGTGTGGCTGGAGGACCTCGGAGCAGCTGTGGTAGGCAGCCACGATATACAGCAGCCTCCAGCCTCGCTGGCAGCTGTCCCTGCAGGAACACACACACAGGGACACACTGCGGGTGGCCACAGCCCTGGAGGGCCATGCCAGGAGTCTCCAGGATGGGGCTGGAGTTCTTTGGCTCTCGGGCAGCTCCTGTCTTGTGAGGATGCTCCTCCTTGGCCAGTGAGAGGAGGGCGGGTGGGCCCCAAAGCCATGCAGGAGGTACGATCTGCTCGGGAAGCCAGGGTGGGAGATAGGGAGAGTAGGAGATGAGGCCCTTGACATGACATGCCGGACATGTACGCATGCGCGCGCACACACACACACACACACACACACACACACACCCCACGAGGATTCCCCGGTAGAATCCCTCTGTGGAGGCTCCTGGGTGAAGGTCCTTGAAGGAGGGCAAGGGGGTGCCTGCTGGGACTGTGCGGAGTAGTGGTAGGGGAGGCCTGGGCATGTGAAGGGACAGGGGGATGTGCTGAGTGCTTCCAGAATTCCTGGGGGGATAGAGAGCAAGTGGGGGAGGTAGAGTAGACGGGGACAGGAGGATGGTTCTGGCGGTAACAAGAACATCACACACTGGGCACTTGCTGGGTGCTCATCCCGCAAGACACGGTAATTCACCTTCACACTGCCCTGGATGTGAGGCTTTCATCTGTGGGGACCTGCTGGTGTCTGGGGACGGCATTTGGGCTCCTTTAAGAAAACACTCGCGCCTCCCTAGGTCACTGTGGTTGGGGGATGGGCATGGGAGCCAGGTCTGACCAACTAGAACCCTGCAGTCCGCTGGCCTCGATGATGTTTGGTTTCGGGATGGTTATCTGGTCCAGGTCTGGCCAATTAAGGGTTCGGTCTTCCTTTGGATATGGTGATTGGTTTAGGGACAAATATTTGGCCCAGTACTAGCCAGTCAAATCTCTGTGTCCTCCAGCCATTGTGGTTGACTCAGGGATGGCCACGGGACCAAGTAAGCCAATAAGACTGGTTTGGGTCATTTTTGCTACAAACATCGGGTCAATCTTGCTTTCCCTAGGATTACGGAGCTGGAAAATGTGTCTCCAGAGCTGGTATCTTACCAGCATATTGGAGATACTACTTAAGAACGCTATGAACACAGAGAGAAGCAGATCCAGAATATAGAGAAAGACGGCTTCCTAATGACACTTGGATCCAGCTATGCCTGAATCCACGTTTGGACTTTTTAGTCACCTGAACTCTTTTGCTTAAACCAGCTTGAACTGGGCTTCTGTCGCGTGCAACCAGGAACCTGGACATACACATTACTGCTGCTGTTTTATAAAGGAGGAAACTGAAGCTCAGAGGACAACGGCTTGTCCCAGACCCGGCAATTCCAAGTACATGTATTCTGCCTACTGAGTGAAGGAGAGAATGAGGGGGGAGAATCAGGAGGGAAGGCCTGGGGAGGTGAGAGGCTGAACTGGCCCCTCCTACAGCGAGGACACAGAGTGGGGACAAGAGGGCAGAGGTAAAGGCCCAGCTCACTCACTGCTTGGTGCTGGTGTTGTCTGTGATCTGCTTCACAACCTGGCAGTAACACTCGTCCCGCATGACTTCATGGTCCCCACACAGCTGAAGGAGGGCAGGCCAGGTCACATGCCGAGGCCATGCCAGGGCCCACACCATACACATCAGGCACACGAAAACAGGGTGAGCACCTGGAGAGAAGCCTGGGGTCCCTTCCCCAGCCCCCACCCCACCTGCAGGATGTACTCCTCTCTGGGCTTCCCACCCCCGTGTCCTGAAACTTTGACAGATGGGGAAACTGAGCCACACAGCAGGAAAGGAAGCATCTGACAAAATCGGCTGGACTGACCTTCAGGAGGGTGTAAAGCACGTCCAGTTCGCTCTGGCCCTTCAGCGGGGCATCGCCCATGAACCTCATCACAGCTGTAGGAAAGACCTGTCCCACTCAGGCCACCAGACACCCAGCTGCCCACTCACCCCAGGGCATCCCAAGGTTGGGTCTGTCCCTGGGAAGCCATGGCCAAAGGCAGCTGGGAGGCTCCTCTTCCCTTAAAGGGTCCCCAGGTCTGAGTTGAGGAGAGGGGAAGACTCTGAGGGCCAAAGAAGTGGGATGAGCAGGGTCACACAGTGCTGGATCCTCCCTGACCCAAGGCCCTGGCCACAGTCCCAACCCCACACCTAGGAACATGTCGGTGGCCATCTTGTTGAGGCTGCTGTCGCTGAGCTCGATGAGAGATTCCTGGAGCGGGGTCTGTGGGGGGAGGGAGGGTCCGTGTCATGATGGCAGACGGACAAGTCAGAAAGAGGAGGGCCACACGAGACAGGAGAGTCCCCCTCACAAAAAAGGAGACAGGCTTGACAGTGGGACGGATGCTGCTCCTGGGAGGAATCCAGGCCCTTGGGCTGCTGAGGGCTGGGAGGGGTCCCACTGAGGACAAGACTGTTTGCCCGAGGGGCCTGGGAGGGGGCTCTGGCGTCATCATTTTACAGATGGGGAAACAGGCCTGGGGCTGGACACCTTGGTGAAGCAAAGCATGTCTTCCAAGGTTCTAGACTCCCGACCCTCCTTGGATTTCAGCCTGAGGCCATCCCTGCAACAGGAAACAGGTGCTACTGACAAGTCTTGTCTCCGAGCCTTTGGCTACATCCTTTGGCCACACAGAATGTTCTTGACCCAATGTCAGTCAACCAGGCACGAAGGCTCCCATGGCCCCCAGAAGCGGAGGCCGCAGGCGACCTCACATCGGGGTGGCTTCTCATCCCCCTGCCAGAAGTGGGGTCTCCCCGCCTTGGATGGCTGGGAGAAGCCCCAGAAAGACCCTCCCCTCCTCACAGTGAGGATAAGGGGTGGGGCCGCCACTCACTGGGGTCTCCTCCGAGGGTCTCGGAAATACTTCTGGGCAAACTGAAGCATCGTGTACGGTGGGAGAGTCAGGCCGTCCTCCGCACGGTCAGGGGAGCCAGCCCTGACTGGGGGACCCTGCGGGAGGGCCAGAGCTAAGAGGGCCTGCCCTGCCACACCCGGTCACACCCGGTCACACTCAAGGATGACTCTGGCCAGACCCTCTCAGGCTGCCCGCCACCCCACCTGATCTGGCCCCACCGCCATTCACTTGTCCTGACACCCTCTGCCTGGTCACACCTACCACATGTCCAGCTGCCCCCCTGCCCCCCAGCCCTGCCACATCTGCCCCCACCCCCACCATACACATCCCATCCTGGGGTTGGCCTCCCCAACTGCTTAGTCCTAGCTGACCCTGCCCCTCACTTCTTAGTTTTACCTCACTCCACCCCTCACTGGTTCCATTCCACAAGGCTGACCCTGCCCCATTTGGCTGGCCCCACCCCCTCCCAGGTCGACCACCTGCTGGCCCCCAGGCTGGTCCTGCCCCACGGGCCTCATCACAACCCTTCTGCTGACCCCCACCATCCTTACCCCATTTGGCCACACCTCCAACCACCTCTGGTCAGATGCCATGGGTCACACATCTGGCTAGCCCTACCAAGTTCGCCCTGTCCCGGCCAGGACGACCTTGCTCCTGTCCACCTCCACAGCCCGACGGCTGACCACCACCCACCCACCCCCGCTGTCTCAGCCCCATCACCTGGCCCTGCCGGTCTCACCTCTCTCCTGCGGCCCACCTCCCGTGCGGCAGCCGTGGAGGCCACCGCAGCGGCCACCGCAGCAGCACGGCCCCGGCCAGGCTCAGCTGGCAACTGCAGGAAGTCAGGGGCGGCCGCAGGCTGCACCAGCTCAGAAGGGAAGCGGCCCACACGCCCGTGGATGGTCCCAAACCTCCAGCCTGGGCGGGGAGGGGAGGTAAAGGGTCTGAGACAAACAGGAGGGTCTCGTCTTGGGACTCAGGGGACCCTCTAGGTATACTCGAGCACCTTCTTGACCCTGCCTCAGTGCTCTGTGAGGGAGGCATGTCACGGAGCCTATCTGCAGACGAGGAAACAGGGGAAGGGAAGACATTCCCTCATCGGGAGATGGAGCAGAAAACACGGTGCTTGTAGACTCCCAGGCAGAGAGAGAGAGACCTGGGCCACATAGGTGGGAACACGAATACTCATGGAGACCCCACATCCAGATATGGAGGCAGAGAGCTGGGCTAGGCCAGAGCAGGCACCCGAGGAGACCTGACCGGGCGAGACCCCCCTGGGGCACCGAGAAACCCCCACGGAGCATCTGCAGTGTGAATGCATGAAACCGGGGCAGACTGTTTAGCTTTTCCAGGTTTGGGAGCATTGGAGACCGGACCGGGGGGATCGGGGATATCCACCAAAGTCAGGGCCTCTGCGCCGCAGCTCCTCCAAGTACACGACCTTCTTGCGGACCACGCATCCGGCACTGTAGCCTGGGGGTGAAGTCTGTATCAGCACCTGGAGGGAGGCCCCCTTGCCCAGCCTCCCCCTCCCGTACCCGCTCTGTCCCACGGCCCTGACCCATTCGAGGTGGCTCCAGGGGCTGCAGATGAATGATGTCGCCCTTGTGGAAGGCCAGCAGGGCCGGGTCCTCGGGCAGGAAGTTCCTCACTGCGACCACGTAGTCTGAGTCCTGCGTCAGCCAGGGGCAGGGTGAGGGGCTGCAGTCCATCCCCCTCCTCCCAGAAGCCTGGGGCCACTCCCCTGCTCCTCTCCTCCATAGGTATTCCTTCCTGATTCATCAGGGAAGGGAACATTCCCCAGGTGAGAGAGGAAAGGGCGTTGTGCAAGTAGAAGGGGGGCCATGTAAAGCACTGGAGACCCGAATCAGATGAACCCAGGCACCAGAGTCCACGCACAGGGCTTACCCATTCCATCCCTCACCTGAGCTTCCCCACTGGGGCCAGGGACCCAGCACCTGAGGAGGGGGGCATCTGTAGGGCGATCCTGACCTTCTTCAGCTCCAGGATGAAGTCATCCACCAGGGTCTTGACCTGGTGGGCTCGGGCTGAGAAGAGGATGACCTTCTCGCTGGCCAAGTTGAACTCCAGCATGTTCTGGGAGGGGATGGTCACAAACAGGATATCCGCAAAGCTGGAGAACGGGAAAGTGGCATGAAGGCAGGGCTCCCTGGCCAGAGGTGCCCTCCTCCCCACCCATCCTTCTCATTCTGCCCTGTACCATTCCCAAAGCCCAGCCCCGCCTCAGCCCCCCTGCCCCTGCCACCGGGGGACCTGACAACTTGCCCAGCCTCCCCTCCCCATCCTGCCTGTGGCTCCAGCTCACTTCTCATCACCCTTTGAACTGACACTCCAGCCCTCACTACCCTTTGCCTTTCTCTCTTTTTTTTGTTTTTGCCTCTTGATCCAACCCCCCTGGTTTTGCCCACACACGTATCTCTTTCACCTACTGACCAAGTTCTCTGCATCTTTCACGCCACTGATGAACAAGGCTCTACTCCTGTCCTTGTGTGACAGAGAACAAAAGGGGCTGCTGGCAGGGGAGGGGGCCCAAGGACTCAGTGAGGTCTTATGTCAGAACACCCTTCCTTTCCCGGCTGCACTAAAATTTGGCTGTTCACAACACAGACACCGTTCGCTGCACAGTGAGCTCTGTGAGGGCAGGGCTGAGGTGCGGTCTGAAAGGCAGGAGAGGGTAGTAATGGGCTCCCAGCCCATCCGCTTCCTGGCTGACCTGAGAGCAACTTTTCTCACTGAGCCTCGGTTTCCCCATCTCTAAAATGGGCTTGCTTATAGGGCTTGGCACAGAGCCTGGCACATCACAGGCACTCGGTAACTGGCTGGGAAAGAGTCAGTGCGGAAATGCTAATGCCAGTCCGCTAACCCCGTCTCCAGCTGACCCCATTCTCGCCTGCCTGCCTCCCGGTCACCTGTACGTGCGCAGAACCTGCAGCTGCCCACCAGCCTCCCGGCTGCCCTTGACCATCCGCAGGAGTTTGATGCCCGTGTGGGACACAGCTAGGATCTGCACGCCAGTGCCCACGCTGCCCTGGGGTGGGGAGAAGGGACATGTGAGAGTCTCCTAGCCTCATCCCTGAAGCCTCTGGGTGAGCAGGGGCTGGCAGGGGGCTCGCACCGTGGCTGGGAAGAGGCGGGAGAAGTAGACCTCCCAGCTGTCGCGTGCGGTGCTGACCACGGCCCGCTTCACACTCTCTGTTGCCAGCGGCCGCTGCGTGTCCAGCTGGTTCTGGGCTGAGGGATGCCAGGTCAGGTCAGGGATGGGTCTCTCCCCTCCCCCGCCAGCCCACATTGCAGGGAGGGAGGCTGACACCCAGCAAGAACGTATTGGAAAAGCGTGTCCTCACTGGCTACACTGGGAAACTAAGATCCACGGACAGACAGGATGACTAGGGCCACACGCTGTGTTAGGCAAAACTGAACTCAGAGTGGCAGCCTGGCCATGGAAGAGGCCAGGGGTGTCTGGGAGGCAAATGGGGCTGGGTTCGTCCTCTGGAAAGGGCCGGCTTGGCTTTGGCTGGCTGTGCCAGCAATGTCCCTTCCCTCCCCCTGTGGTACCAAACAGGGCCTTCATCTTGAGCCTCTCGTCCTCGGAGATGCGCACGCAGGCCTCGGACAGTGTGTCGTGGACGATCTGTGGGAAGGGGCCAAACGCAGGGAGCTCGTGGGACCCCCCCACCCCCACCCCAGCTGGGAACTCAGGCTGGACAGTTCCAGGGTGAGTGGGAATGTAGAGGGTCCTATTGGTAGAGCAGTGGGGTCATCTGTGTGAATCAGATCTCATTTACTGAGGACCCTCCCCTTTCTCCTCTTTTCCACAACCAGGGCTGCCCTTCCTAGGCCTCAGTCTCCTCATCCACATGGTAGGGCTCGGATTTGACTTCTGAGTCCCATCTAACGCAGACAATC
>NW_024412439.1:1478635-1530204 GCF_014898765.1 Herpailurus yagouaroundi | reverse complement strand
GGTAGGGCTCGGATTTGACTTCTGAGTCCCATCTAACGCAGACAATCCGTGTGTCTGGTTAAATCGAACCGTGGGGGGCGCCTGGGTGGCGCAGTCGGTTAAGTGTCCGACTTCAGCCAGGTCACGATCTCGCGGTCCGTGAGTTCGAGCCCCGCGTCAGGCTCTGGGCTGATGGCTCAGAGCCTGGAGCCTGGAGCCTGTTTCCGATTCTGTGTCTTTCTCTCTCTCTGCCCCTCCCCCGTTCATGCTCTGTCTCTCTCTGTCCCAAAAATAAATAAACGTTGAAAAAAAAAAATTAAATCGAACCGTGGGCTTGCTGACCTTGTCCATGAGGGTGGGAAATTCACTAGAACAACCTCCCATCCTCACTGTGGTCAAGGACCCCAAATCTAAGAGTACAAAAGTGAAATCGGCAGACGGCTAGTCTATGTACCCATTGCCCTGATGAGTACACCGAGCCAGAAAGGGAAGAGAAGTCCTCACCTGCCGGAACAAGAGGTCTAGCTGCACAGGGTGGCTGTAGCTGTCCTTGGGGTAAAACACCTGCGGGATCGGGACTCCCGTGAGGCCCTCTGGATAGTCCCCTCACTGTGTCTCACGCTCGGCCCCACCCCCAGCCAGATACGGCTGGCTCCATACCACCAGGGCCCCTGGCTCTGACTCTGCCCTCTGGCTCAGACCAGGCTCCTGTGCCCCCACTCCCGCCCCTCCTCCCCGCTCTCTGCTAGGGAGGGGGCCCTGTCCCCATCAGCCCCTGCTTCGGCTCCACCCTGGCCAGGTACCTCTTTGCGCAAGAAGATCCGCCAGGGGGCATCCTGGTAGCCGTAGTAGTTGGGGTTGACTAGGCGGTGCAGACGCGTCTGCAGGGGTTCTTCAGGGGGCTCCAGTGACCGCGAAGGAGCCACTGGGGAGCACAGTGAGTGGGACAGGCATGAGTGAGAGAGGCAGGGCTGATGAGGAAGGGGACAAAGGGGAGACCTCTTATCGGGGAAGGGGCGGGGGCTGGCTGCTCTCCCACACCCCAGGCTGCACACATACCAATCCTGAGGGCACACCTGTACAATCCTACCACTCAACCCTGGCTCAGTCCTTCATTTGACACATACATGCAACACCCTCGTATATGCAGCAGGTCTGTGCTAAAGGCTGGGGGTACCACGGTGAACATTATAGACAAAGAGCCCGCCCTTGTGTTTAAAGTCTCGTGATAAGTGTAGGTAGAACAGACAATTAAGAAACAACAAAGCTCTCAATTCTAGGAGCTGGGCTGGAAATAAATGTGGGCTAGCTGGGAAAGAGTCTAGGGGCTGGTCTGTGAGGGTCCTTTGGTCTCGGTGATCTGGCGTACCTCTCTGAGAAGACACTGAGCCAAGACTTGAATGATGAGAAGGCATGCAACGATCTTTTGAGGAAGAGCATTTTAAGCAGAGCAAGTGCAAAGGCCCTGAGGTAGGAGTGGGCTTGCTGTGTTCCAGGAACTGTGTGTGCCAAGGGGATAGTGGGAAGGGATGAGGTTGGGAAGGTGGGCAGATCATGCAGGGTCTCATAGGCCATAGTGAGGAGTCTGGAGTTCATCCTTAGAGTCACGGGAGAATTTCTGGCACGGACATGAAGCGAGCTGATTTACATCCGTTAAGATTCACTGTAGTTACCATAGGCAGAGAACGTAAAATTAGGGTTCCAATGGTGATGCTAGGAGGGCTGGTTTAGACACTTGATCTGACACTTTTGAACTGTGTGATCATGGTCAAGTCACTAACCTCCCTGCGTCCGTTTTCCATCTGTAACATATAGACAAAAATAGTACTTCCTTGAAAGATTTTAGTGAGGATTCAGTGAGGCCAGAGTGGGCCTGGCCTGAAGTCAGTGTTATTTAAGTGCTGGCACACTTACACAAGTGTCCACCTGGTACTTCCACGTGGGCTCGGGGACACAGACACACACACACCACTGACATGTAGCCCAGGACTCACCCGTGCTCACCCAGGCTTCCTCATACACTCGGACAGCAGCCCTTTTGCCCCTCCTCCCCTCCTGGCCCCTCACCTGGAGTGGGTCCTATGGATGGCCGTGGTGTGCTGGTCACTGGCTTCACCAAGGCCACGGCCTCTCCAGGCACCTGTCCCCACCACAAAGAGAGCGCTCAGGGGGGCAACAGGTCTTAGCTCACGGGGGCAGCTGGTTGCTGAAGCTCTCCAAGGCCCCGCTTTGTCTTCTGCTCTGCTTGGGCCCAGCCAGAAACCGCCCCTCACCTGGCTGCCAGAGGCTGCCGCCGGGTGGCCCATCTGCCCCTTGAGGATCATCAGCGCCTCCTCGTGGGGGTCTGGCCGCTTCACGAACACCTTTCCGCCATCCTTCCTGGTGGATTGGACATGAGTTTCTTCTTCCCAGCCACAAATTCCTATGACAGGGAACTTCTTCCTCCACCCCCCCTCCCCCGACCCCCATCATTACACATGAGAACCCAGAGAGGATCAGAGACTGGCCTGAGATCACACAGCACAACCTAGAGAGCAGCAGTCTGGGCCTTCCCCTCTGCCTAAAGGGCTCATCGAGATCATAAACAAACTCACTCCCTAAAGGTTGCTGCTAACTGGGTAGATGGCCACACTGCTAATGGGCACTCAGGCACGGTGAGGAGGCCACTCGTCCAGAGGGCTGGAGGGCTGGGGTCGGGGCACAGCTGACCTGAGGGCCTCGGGCCGGCCTCCCCGGGGAGGATGCTGGTACTGCCTCACGATGTTCTTGATCTGCTGTGTGGGCTGCGGGAAGTGCTCCGAGTTGAGTGTTGAATACCGGACCAGCTCCGGGCAGGGCGAAGCTGTGGGCAAGGGGCGGGGACAGGATAAGGCCACAAGGAGCACAACCACACCCCCAGTCCTGTCCTGGGAAGCCCCCACTGCTGGGATAGGACACTCACAGGTTTCTGGACAAGCCCGGTCCTGAGCTAGAATGGGGGCAGCCACGGGCTTGGTGGGGGCTCTTGGGGCCTTGGCCAGAGGGGCCGGGGCCAAGGGCTTTGGAGTGGAGCGCAGGAGCACGGGTTTGGCTGGGGGTCCCGTGCCTACAAACTTCGGCCGCGCCTCTGGCGCTAGGGGTTTCTGCAGAGAACAGGGAAGAAGGTGCGCTTCCTGGGACACATCAGCCCGTTCTCAGGGACCCCGTGCTTGCCCAGGATGGGCTCAGAGAGGCACCATGATGCCCTGGAGCAGCGCAGTGCTCACCTGGGCAAGCCGGGCTCACCTCTGGGAGCAAGGGCCTTGGGGCGGGACTCAGGGGCTGCTGCTGGAGTGCCATGGCCTGCAGGGTCATCTCCCGGGCCTGGGAAGAGGTGGTGGTGGTGACCAGGCGGGCCCGTGCTCAGGGCACCTCCCGCAGCCCAGCCGGCACTCACCAGTAGCACGGCCTGCTTGTGGATGAAGGCCTGCTGCAGAGCCAGCGTGGAGGCATCCAGGCCTGGGACTGGGGGAGCCAAGTCGGAGGGCGTAGATCCCAAGGGGTGAGAGATGGAGGGAAGTGGAATTCCCTATCTAACCCCCACCCTGCCGTTGACTCGCCCCCACCACACCCATGGCTGCCCCCATTGTCGCCTGTGAAGGAGCCCCGAGAACCAGCGGTGGGGGGGGGGGGGCCTCCTCTTTGCCCAACCCTGGAACCACCCTGGCGGTAGGCACTGACTTGGCTTTGGCTTTGGCTTTGGCTCTGGGGGTCTCCTGGGGGGGTCTTCAGTGCTGCTGCTGCCACTTTCGCCAGGCCGGCCTCCCCCTTTCATGCGGTAGGCAATGGCTGTTGGCTTCTCCAGGTCCTGGGGACAGCAGATGGCTCAAGTGTCTGCCTCAATGCCATACTCCCGAGGTTCCAAGGCAACGGGCACCTGACACCGGCCACCTCCTCTGTCCCGGGGGCCTCCCACCAGCCCAGTGTCTGCTCCACGCCCAGCCTCTGCCACTGCAGCATCCCAGGCAGTACACCCACAGCCTTGCAAACCCCCAACCCATTCTGCCCTCCACGGAGGGGTAAACAGGTTCAAAGAGGAGCTGTACCCTGCTCAGGGCCACATATCATGCCACGCAGGGGCTCCTGGGAGTTCCCAGAATGAGTAAGGATGCCTGAGGGGGCTGGCTCTCACCAGAGGAGGGGGCTGAACCTTCAGCCGTGGGTCCTTCTGGGGTCCCAGCCAGGAGCCTCCCTAGTCATGAGGACACCGTCCTTTGGCCCCCAGGAGACCCAGATGAGACAAACCACTCCCAGGCCCTGGCTGGGAGAGGCTCCTGTGTCACCCCTGTGGGTGTGTGACTTGATGTGTACATGCGGTCCCAGCTGTCTGCAAACATCCCATCCCAAGCCTACCGCATCCCCGTAGGACAGCACGGGGTCGAAGAGGCTGTCCAGGTAGCAGTCCAGTCCCTTGTGGGGCACAGAGGGTTCTCCAAGGCTGTCTGAGTCTGGTGTGTGAGGGAGATAGAAAAGTCAAGTTATTTTCTCCTGCTGATCACCCTGTACGGCCCCCAGGATCCCTCCCCACCAGAGACAGTGGCCACTGCTGGTTGACCTTGGTGGGTCGCTGTCCCTCTCCGGGCCCCAGTCTCCCCATTTGTACCGTCCTCGTTGTGGCTGCAGTACCCATCGGAGTCAGCCACTTTGGGCTCATGTCCCTGGGGCTCCGGTCTGGTGGGAGTGTCCGAGTCTGAGTCCCAGCTGTTCCCAAACACCCTGTAGGGAAGGGGGACAAGGAGCAGCTGGCCTCCCGCGAGATCATGGCCCTCCCAGAATCACCACCCCCCACCCCCTCCACCACCATGTTCTCCTCTGGGCCCTGGAAACGGCTGACTCTCCTCCTCTAAAAATGGGGTGCCTGGCTGGCTCAGGCAGTAGAGCCTCTGACTCTCGGGCTCAGGGTTGTGAGTTTGAGCCCCACACTGGGTGCAGAGGTTACTTAAAGCCTAGGTTTAGAACTCAGCTCCTAGCCAGCAGCTGGGAGGGGAGCACTGCGCTGGGAGAGGCCATCTGCACGAAGGGTTCAGGTAGCCACCTACGCTCTGGGGCTGCCCCTGCCGGCCACGGGCCCTTCTGCACCCACAACGAAGTAAGACTTCTGTCTCGGGAAATCCCTGAGCAGCTCTAGATCCGCCACCAAGTCCAGCACGTAGTCATGGCCTGCCAGCTCTGCCCACTGGACCCCATTCTTCATGGCCACCGTCCAGCCACGCCAGCCATCTGTCAGCCCCCTGGTGACAGCACATGGAGGGACAGAAATGAGGGATGCAGCCAACAGGTCCTGCCTAGGAAAACCCTGGGACATAAGCCAGACCCCAGGCATGACCACAGCGGCCCCCACGGGGGATCTGGTGTCCTGCCCCTCCCTCCCCTGCTTCCCAGGTTCACAAGCATGTGCTGGGTGGGGCATTCCAGGTGCCGACCTGTGCCTCAGAATGTCTCCAGCCACTTCCTCCCCCGTGCTCCAGGAGTGCACCGGGCAGGAGAACTGGTCACCTGGGGGAGCAGCAGGTGCTGGGCTCAGCCAGGATGCATCTGAGGTCCAGGCCTACTGCTTCCCCACCTGCACCCTGCTCTTAGGCCTCCCCACTCTTGTCCTGGACCCTGGATCCGCATCCTCGAAGCCCCAGCTCCCTTCCCCCATTCTAGGTCCAGCCCCCACGCCCACATGCTGACCTCTTTCCAGAGCCACACCCAGAGGGCTCCTCCCCACTCCAGAACACCCCACGGCTTCTACTGGGGCCCGTGGACTCCAGGTGCCCCTTTGTGCAGGATAGAGGGAGAAGGGAAGGCAGCACAAGGTGTGGAGAGGACAGCTCACCGTTGAAGCAGCCCACATCCAACGCCATGTTGGCCTTCTCCTGGGTTGCTATCCACTCGAGCTGGGTCGGGGGAAAGGTGCGGGCTGCCCCAGAACCCTGCTGTTGGGCCCGGCCCATGGCCTGCATGAGGCGGTGTTGACACACAGCCTGGAAGCCATTCCGCCCGTAATCAGACACAAACCTGATGGGTAAGAGTTGGAACCAGGATGAAGAGGGATCTGTGGCTAGGCCAGGATAGACAGGGATTCTAAGTCTAGTCTGACGGAGGCCCAGGCTAGTCCAGAGCTCTAAGGTGAAGCTGAGAAGGCCCCAGCTCTGAGGCTAGATCAGAAGGGTCCCGGGCTATGGTCCAGAGCTCTGGGATGATACTGAAGGGGTCCCAGGACAGCCCTGAGGTCCAGGACTAGGCTGAAAGGGCCTCTGGTCAGTCTCAGAGTTCTGGGGCTAGACTAAAAAAGATCTCAGGCTATCCCAGAGTTCTAGGACTAAGCTGAAAGGGTCCCAGGCTAACCAGAAGTATCTTAAGCCGGCACAGAGATCCAAAGGATAGGCCAAAGAGGTTCCAGAAAGGCCCACCAAAATTTGTTGGAGCAAAATGTCATTGACAGGCTGGGGGCTACAGCAGGGTATGGGCAAGAACTTGGACTCTGGAAGACTCTGCCTTTCATTCCTTCACCAAGCATCCCTGTGCGGTCATCTGCCCTCTCTGAGCCTGCCTCCAAGTTCCCACCTATACAGGAGATGACCGTGAGGGTTCAGCTTGGCCCAGGACCAACAAGCCTGATCCCTGCCAGGGCACGTGATCCACATACCTGGCTTCCTGTCCCCCTTCCTGATGCTGTCAGGCCTGGCCAGGAGCAGCAGGGAGTAGGCCCAGAGTGGCCGAAAGAAGGAACCTAGAACTGTGCCCACAGGAAGCCCCGCACAGCAAGGCAGTGGTCCCAACCTGGCAGCAAGACTGACCAAGTGAGCTGCCCACCTACTGCACACAGCCCAGGTGAAGCTCTGCACGCTCTTAGGCTCACACCCGCCCCGTAAGGTGGATCCTGTTACCATTCCTAATTTACAGGCCGAGGAAAGAGACTCGGAGAAGGGCAGGGAGTTGCCCCAGGACACAAAGCAGATAGGTGTCAGAGCTAGGGTTTACACCCAGGGCCTGCCTGAGCTCTTTCTCTTGCAAATCATCCTTCTCACCCAACAGGGTGACATCATCATCATCATCATCATCATCATCGGCCTCATCACCATTATCAATACCATCAGGATGCTGACAATAACCTTGCTCACATAGCAATTACAACGCTTTATAGGTTGAGTTGGGATTTGAACCCAGACTCTCTCGAGTCCAGACACGCTCTACTCCCATGACATGAGATCAGTGCCTTTTTCCCAAACTCCCCACACCCCGGTCTTGCCACCCTCTGAGCTCTGCAAATCCTTTATCCAGTTTTACCTGAGCTCTACTCTCGCTAGTGAAGACCTGCCCTTCTTTCTTCCTCTGAGCCCAAGAGAGAAAGAGAACAGCCCCTGATCGGCCCCCCATGCCTCAGCTTCCAAGCACAGAGACCTCACTCCTGGCCGGCCCTTTAACATCCCAGCCCGGGGTCTCATGCCAGCGTCGTCGTCCCCATGCCCTGGCCCTGCCCGGTTCCACTCACTTGAGCAGGTACTTGTTGAGGCGCGATGAAGGCGCAAAGCCACTGAGGCAGGTAGCCAGTAAGAGCCAGCCCCGCTCGGCATTGTGGGTGCTGGGGTTGCGCCACACCTGGTTGGCCAGCTGTGCCAAGATCTCATCCCGAAGTTCGGGCACCGCCAGACCCTTCTGCACAATGTAGTTCCCGAAGACATTTTCCTGGGCGCCATACAGGTGGGGGTCGCCCATGAAGCGCAGGATCTGGGCCACAAACAAGATTCTCCTGGGCCTCTTGGAAGGTTGTTCCTGCCAGGGCCCCACCCCCGACGGGCACCCCTCTCACGTGCTTCCCATGTGTCCCAGGAAAGCCCACGTAACGGCCCCCTGTGTTACAATATAATTGCCACATCCTATGCCAAATGACCAGGTGGCCCATCCCGACTATGAGAAAAGTCAAGACCCAAAGCACATACTGACCTGCTCACCTGTTCATGAATGTCCCACTACAGCTGCCCATACAGCCCCAGCCCTCCCTGCATCCCTGGCCTCCAGCCAGCCCCTCACCTCCTACTCCATCCAGGCCCCGGAGAGTACTTTCTAACATTCATATCTGACCACACCACCTCCCATGGAAGCACCTTCCTTGGCTCCCTAGGGCCCTTAGAATGAAATCCCAAGTTCCAGATCTGTCAGCCAAGACCTCCTGACCCCTTCTTGCCTCTGCTCTTCTCACTCTCATCCACTGATGTGTCCTGACTACATCAAGTCCCTCTTCCCTCTGTGCCTTCTCCATTTGTCCTGGCTGGTGAATTCTGACCCCTTCCACTCTAGCTCACATGCCCCCTCTTTGATTCTGTCCAGGACTGGATTAGGGGCCCAGTCTGGACTCCCCGGCCGCCATGCCTAATCTCTGTCCATGTTTGTAGTCACCGGTCAGGCCTACTCTTCCTCCCCCCTCGGACTAGGCCTACTCTACCTCCACCCTCAGACTAGGAAGTCCTCGAGGAGAGGGCCTGATCTATTCTTGCTGTTCCTGGGAAGCTCCACAAAGGCCCTGGGGCAGCCTCTTTGCCAGGAAGATGGCTGGGAGAAGAAAGACTCCCAATCCTCAAAGGCTAGCCCGGAGTGGAGCCCAGATTTTATCTCCTGGTCCCACCCCCACCCCCACCCCCCGAAGTCTTTCCTCCAAAGAAGAGGGCTGGGCTTAAGGGCTTGGGCTAGTGGAGCATCCAGGGGAGACAGACAAGGGGCCTCAAGGGCTGTGAATTCAGGGGTGACCTGGGCAGACCCATACCAACTTGAAGACGCTCACGGCTTCTGCATGGCACTCTACTGGCAACCGCATGAGGGGTGTCTTCAGGGGCACGGTCAGCATCCCGAAGGCAGGTTCCTGGGGGCACAGGGCAGGGGCGTGGGGACAGACCTGGGACTCACGGGCACATCTGGATCCACTGCCCTATGTCAGGTGGGGGCACAGGAGCCTGTGAGGTAAGGGCTCCTTTCCCCAGTGTATGGATGGAGAAACTGAGGCTCGAAGAGGGGCAGACTCTGGCCCTCAGCAAGCTGGCGGTGGAGACTATCTGCGCCCCTTGGAGAGCCCCCCTTCCTGGAGAGCCAGAAGTGAGAGTAGGGATGACTGTGGCCCTACCGGTTGTTAAATTTCTGGAATATTTCCAACTGGTTGGCAAATAGCTGCTTCCTAAGCCCCCGAGGGCCCACTGCTTCTGTCCAGCGCTTCCCCGGGAGCCCCCAGACTCCTCGCGATCCACAACTCAAGGGCTCATTACCCCATGCCACAGGGCACGGCCAGGAGCCGGCCCCTGGACAAGTACAGTGTTAGCTTTAATTGGTCAGCGCCCACTGGCCAGAGCCACTTGGGCCTATGCCAGCCATTACCTTAAAGTGGCATCGAACAAACTTGGCCATGGGGTAGTTGTTGATATCCAGGGGCAGTGTGACACGGGGCTCGGCCTGGAGCCGGGGAGTCCGCACGGGGACCACCCGGGGCACCCGGGCTGGCCTGAGGCCTGTGGAGAGAGGAGGGTATGAGGTGCCAGGCTCCTGTGCCTGCCCACGCCCACCCCCACCCCACCGTCCGGCACGGAAGTACCTGCCACGGCTTGTAAGAGTCCCGCCAACTCAGCGGGTACCTCCAGGTGCCCCACGGCCACCACCTCCCGCTTGCTCAGCTCCTGGAGGGACAGCGCCTAGTGAGGGCCAGGCCCGCCACAACTCTACCTGCAAGCCTCCCTTCTTGTCCTGGCTGCCGCCCGGCCCCCACACCCACCTCCTGCTCCCGAAGCCGCGCCTCCTCCGCCCGGAGCCTCCGCTCTGCCCTCAGCTGCGGGAGAGCAGATGGTCAAGGCGGGGAATGGTGGGCAGAGGCGACGGCAGGCCTCGGGCCCGGGGGCGGCCCCAGCCTGCCCGGCACGAGGCAGCGGGCGAGAGAAGCAAAGGGGGCCATCTGCCCCGCCTCGCAGACGGCAGAGGGAAGGCAAAAGCGTGGCCAGAGAAACAGGAAAGGAAGGGACAAAGAGAAAGAGGTAAGGGGCAGAGGGAGTAATACTTTGGGGAAAGGGAAAGACCCACAGGGGGCTTTCTGGGAAGAAGCCGAGAGATGTGCGATGGAATCCTCTCTGAGCTCCACAAAACCTTCAGTAGAAGCCAGGTGGTTCTTCGGGGCCTTGGGGATTGCAATTGTCTTTCTGGTGGTTGGTTTACATGACAATAAGCCAAGACCGGCATTAAGGTAAGAGCAAGACCATATCCAGTGCTGCTCAGGTCGACAAATTCTATCATACCCAACTGCTCAAGGCCCCACCGTGAACCCGGCACAGGCCAATTCCTTCCCGCGCAACAGCTCATTGAACTCATTGAACTCGCCCCCCTCCAAGACTCCAGGGGGTAAAAGGGTAAAGTGAGGATACAGAAGGCCAAGGTCACAGCTAGTAAGTGGCAGAGTGGGGATTCGAACCCAAGACTGTCTGAGGCCAACAGTCTCCTCCTGGGTGCTAAGTGCCTCCTCCCTCTCCCTGCCGCCTGGCTCCCGGGAGGAGGGTGAGGGGTGGGACTGTACCTTGAGGTAATGCCGGTGGTTCACGTATGTGTGTACCAGGGACCGGAACTTCACCAGGCTCCTCCTCATCTGCTGATACCGCTGCCTGGGGGGTGGGGAGGAAAGAAGTGTCGGGGGGAGGGGGGGGAAGGGCGGGGGACGGAGGGGCAGGGGTTGGGATCACAAGGTGACGGAGATACGGAGATGCCCACGCCAGCCTGGCCTGGGTATCACTGCCCACGGTCAGTGTGGCAGCCCTGTGCTACAAAGAGAAGCTGGAGCTCAGAGAGGGGCAGTGACTTAGCCAAGATCACACAGCACATTAAGTGGCAGGGCCTGGATTAACCTGTCTCCAGCATGTACATCCTACTGGGGCTCCTAGGATGCAGGGTGGGACCCCTCTTGGCTGGAAAGATTCCCGCCCATCAGTCACAAGGGCCAGGGGGTAGGTGGGCGGGACGTCCAAAAGCAGAGACCTACAGAATCCCAACATCCTTCCCACAGAGGCCCCGACTCTCCGCTTGCACGCCGCCAGGCCAGGGGGCTTACTGCCCCAGTTCAGGTATGGCCTCTCCCAAGCCTCGCCTAGCCCTAGGCCTCCGGGGAGGCCTGCCGTGTCTGGGCTGTACCTGGCCAGGTAGCCACGGGCCCGACTTTGCAGCAGGATGATCTTGTGGCGCAGGGAGCGGAAACGCCGCCGGATGAAGAAGCCGCGGAGGCAGCTCTGCAGCGTGACGGCTGCCAGGTTCAGAACATGCTCGCGCATGCTCTCCAGCAGCTGGTGTAGGTGTTCCTTCAGGAACAGCTGAGGAGAGGAGGCAGGCATCGAGGCACATAAGGGCCTGGGGAGTGGACTGGGGCCCCTCCCCTCCAGAAGGCGGTGGAGACAGACTAGATGGGGCAGCAGCGCAGGCTGAGTTTGGAGAGGGAGAACAAAGAGGGACGGTGCGTCAGACCGTGGGAGCTACCCGAGCAAAAGTCCAGAGGCAGAGTGAGCATTCCATTGACCAAACTCAACTGCGCGGCCTCCGGGCCAGGGATCTTTAGTTTGGGCATTTCTGACTCCAGAGGCTCCAGTTCTAAAACCCCTGAACGCGGGGCTTCAGGGACCGCGTGTGGGGTGGCACTCACCTTGCTGACACCGACGCGGTACATATTTGGCGTGACCGTGCACAGCCGGCTCAGCACCGACACACACATGTCCCCACTGGCTGGCAGGTTGTGTTTGAGGGCCACTAGACAGCGGTACCTGCAGGGGCGCAAACTCAGCCTGGGGCTAAGGGACCTACCCCCAGCTGCCCGCTAGACCACGGAGTCTCTAGCAGAGGCTCTAGTCATAGTGTCTTCTAATCAGAAATAGGCACTCCATCCCCAGACTCCACTTCTGACTGTCAGAAAATCCCAACAGAGTTTCAGTCGAATAAGACGCTTTACCGCCATCTGCTGGAAACTTGTCATAATAACCTAGAATTATTCCCTCGGAATCTCCACACGTTAACAATAAAAGCATGAGAAAATGCAAAATAAGAAACGTACCTGCCACGTGGCAGCTAGCAGGTAATAATTTTGTGTGGCACACAACCTGAGCAACTGTGCACAGCAAGCTCTGTCCTGCCTTGGGTTCTGTATTCCTGGGGCCATGGGGGAGCTGGATAAGGATCTGGGCGGCTCAGGACCCACCCTGGCTGAGGTACCTGTCGATGAACACCTGGAAGGGCAGGCGCACTGGAAAGCCCTCCTTGCGGATCCGCACGGTCTCCAGCACCCCCGAATAGCGTAACTGTGCCATTACCACATCTGGCTCAAAGAGGCCTGGCTCCTGTAAGGAAAGCCCAGAGGAGGAGTTGGCATACTAGCCCACCCGTGTGCAAATGGCACTATCGATGACAAATAGCTCCCACAGTGGGCTGGGAAGATGGAGGTCCAGAGAGGCACAGCCACTTGCCCGAGGTCACACAGCATGGGGAAGAGGATATGGCTCTCCCAGGGACCTCAGCCATCACATACCTTCTTGTGGTTGGGCTTCAGGCAACGTACGAACAAGGGGTTACACCTGGACGGAGGTGGGAGGAGGGTAGTATGAGGTGCCAGGGAAGGGAGGTGCTTACCCGAGGGTCACGGGGTGGGTCAGAGGTGAGGCTGGGTGCCCACCCGCCCGCCATGCTCACCTCTCCATCTTTTCCACCAGATCCAGGAGCGACTGTTGGAACTTAGCGGCCACTGTGTGCGCCTTGTAGAGCCGGGTGACCGAGCTGCTCTTGCCCAGGCGCTGAGGGGCAGCCTGTGGCGCGTGGCTGGAGAAGAGGTGTGCCACCACCTGAGCAGGGGCGGGCAGCAGGCCGGGACAGTGGTCAAGGCACCGAGAGACAGGGAAACGGGGAGAGATGGGGGCCGAGAGACAGAAATGAGGAAATAGAGGTTGAGGGGGTGGACAAAAGGAGTTAAGAACAAAAGGAGTCAAATCTCCAAACCGAAGTGATCAGCAAACTAACCCACTGGGCCCCTGCCCTCTCGGCAAGGCTGCTGTCCTCCCAGATCACACACCTCCCGAGTCAGGGTGGTCTGTGCCTCGCAGAGGACCTATCCCATGGTTGGGCTGACTTTTTTTTCTTCAGTCTGGGGAGCACACAGGCACCGACTGTGCACCTGAGCCGGCCCGTTACACACATGGTCACGAACTCTGGCAATGACCTCAGGAGGAGGGTTCCCATTTGGAAGAGAGAAGGTGGAGGTCCAGAGAGTGGGGTGGGTGGCTGAGCACAACAGGCCGTTTGGGAGAACTGCTCAGTGAGGGGATGAGGCAGGGCACAGCTGGGTGGGCAGGGCCAGGATGGGCCAGAGGACAGACAAGGCAATCCAGTGGGGCCGACCAGGGGCACAGACCTTCAGGAGACAGGATCAAGAATGGAAGAAAAGACAGAGCAAGGCAAGACTCTGGGTTAGGGTTGGGGTCAAGGTCAGAACCTGGCCGGGGCCAGGACGAGTCAGAGGCGAGACCAGCGCCAGGGGACTCCCCCATTTCCTGGACTAAGAGAGGGGCCTGATGGTAGGCTGTGTGCTCTGGGGCAGGGCCAGAGGGCAGGAGGCGAGGCTTGCTCACCCGTGTCCGGCTCCGCACAAAGAGATCGAGCACATCCTGGCGCACCTGGTCGTGGTTCTTGTCTAGGAACTTGTGCACCTGCAAAGGGGGAACAACAGGGCAGTTTGGGTTGGACCCACTGGTAGGCAGGGGGGACAGCCTACCCCTACCCCCATGTGCATCAGCCTGTCTGCTCCCCTCCTCCTCCCTGCCTCCCTCCAGCAGGTCAGGGGCTCACAGCCCCTGGGGGACCCTGGCCCTGCCCCTCCAGGCCTCCCATCTCCCTATCTGTCCTAGGAGGTGCTGGATTCTTCCCCCTGCTATGGTCCCCTCCCCTTCTGCCTCCACTACCCTTCCCATCCTCCAGGGAGGGGAGTCCTAGCCGAAGCTTCACATGACCAGTGTGGTTCTTAGCCCCCTCTTCGGTAGAGGACACTGTCCTGTGTCTGTCCTACAGATGAGGAAAATGAGGCCCAGGTGGGGACAAAAGCTGGCATGTGTCAGATAACAGTGATGAGAGTGACCACACCACTACTGACAACAGTTTACTCTTTATCACCCACCCCCAGCCCCAGGCTTCTCACACTCAGCACGTGAGAGGAGCACTATCGTTATCCCCATCTTCCAGATAAGGAGATGGGCTCAGAGAGGTGAAGCAATTTGCCCAGGGTCACACAGCTGAGGATCGGCAGGGCCAGAACTAGAACCAGGTGGGAGCGTTCGCAGCCCACGCTGCCCTTCCATCTCCAGCTGCGGGGAACAGCGGCACTGGGGGCCGTGCGTGCTGTCTCGGGTCTCACCTGATAGGTGACTTTGCCTGCGTAGTGCTTGATGGTGAACTCGGGCAGTGGCATCTTGGGTTTGGAGTAGAGTGGGTTGGCGCCGTGGTGGTAATGGCACTTCTGCAGGAATGTGTGGTCTGTGGCCTGGGGGCAGGCGAGGGTCAGCGGGTGTGTGGGGAACCTGGGTACCCTGCTCCTGGGCCAGTGACAAGTTCTCTATGGAGAACTGGTTCCCAGGGAGCACTGGGGAGAAGCAAGTCACAGCTTCCTGTGGCTACCCATTACCCTGGGTGGGGAGGCTTAAGTGGACCCCCCTCCCAGACAGGAGTGTCCCATTAGCTCCCAGCTGCCTCACCCTCCAGCCCAGCCTTCTTTGTACTCTTTAGTCCCACTGCCCAGAGCGCCCACCCTACCCTCGTGTCTTCTAATCAAGAGTTTGAGGCCCAACCTCAAGGTCACCTCCTCCAGGAAGGCTTCTATAACTTCCCAGGCTAGTACCCTCCTCTGGACACCCGCAGCCCCCTCTCCAGCCTCAATCACCCACCCCCAGGTTGTGAATGGCCGGCTGGGTGTCCTGATCTCCTGTCCCCAGGCCAGAGCACAGAAGAATGCAGGACTCAGGCCTGATGAGGACATGAGGCCCAGAGATGTTGAGCAACCTGACCAGGCTCACAGGGCACCCGTGGCTCACCTGGGGAAAGCAACACTGGTCATCGAGGATGCGCAGGATGCCGTAGGGCTTCAGTGAGATGAGATTGATGCACGGCTGGTTGTCAGCAAAGGTGATCTCCCGCCAGTCGATCTGTTCCCGGATGTACTCCTCCTGCAGACGTCAGGGGCTCAGCCTCCTCACCCTGCCCAGCTCCCATCCACCCACCTCCCGGGCTGGATCCACCTGAAGGGGCCTGACCAGGGGCCCCTCCGCTTGCACAGGAAGCTCCCTCCCCAGAAGGGCAACACGAACCCCCTCTGAGCCCGGCTTCTCCCTCCACCTGGGCCCGCCCGGTACGGGGTGAGAAGGATCCCCTAAGAGGGCTTTTCTCTGGGCTCAGCACCAAGCGTCTTCCCCTCCAGAGCACAGGCCTTCACATGTGCTGGCCCTTGGCTTAGAATGCCTTTCCCTCTATTTCACCTGACACCCTCCGGTTTGCCCCTAAAGGACCAGCATATCCTGTCAGGCTCCGAGGAGGCCCACTGCCCAGTCAGGAGGGGACAAGAGTGCTAAGCGAGGCCCCGCCCACCTGCTCCTCCTGGAAGACGATCTTGTTGAACAGGTACTGAAGGTTCTCGTTTGCATAGTTGATGCACAGCTGCTCGAAGCTGTTGAAGCTCAGGTCCTGCCAGGTGGGTGGTGAGGCTGGGCCTGCTCCCTCCTTGGCCAGTAGCCCATGTGTGCCCCTCACCAGGGCCCCGCTCACCCCCGTCTGGCGGCCCAGTGCCCTCCCTGCCTTCCGTGGCCTCAGGGACTGCTTGCGGGTGAGGGAAGGTGATGGCAGGAGATCGAGGACAGATAACGGTGTGGGCTATAGGCAGAGACGTGAGAGAGATGACGTTTTATGTCCCCTGTCCCTCACCCACCCGTGCAGCCCTACCTCAAAGCCATAGATATCCAGGATGGCAATGGACAGCGTGTCCTGCCGTGGGGACACCAGCGCGTTGACCCGGGCAATGAGCCAGCCGAAGAGCAGTGCATACAACACCTTGGCGATGGCATCTCTGCAGCAGAGACGGTGTGGGGCAGGTGGGCCTAGTGTGTGGGGGGGTCTCGGATCTGGGGGCTCAGGCGTGGAGGACCAGGACTCACCTGGCATCCACGGCACTCTCCACTGTCAGGGGGGTGAAGATCTTCTCTCGCATTGTCTCCTGGGGAGGGATGAGACCCCTGAATGACAGCAGGCTGGCCACCACCTCCAGGAAGCCCCCAGAGGATTGGAGGCGGGACATGGGGAAGGGAGCAGGGACGATGATCTGACTGGTCCTGGGCACACAGTTGGCCAGCGGCGGAACAGGACACCCTCATCCCCCCTCTGCCTGCCTACACTGGCAGGGACAGGGCTGCTGGTCTAAGGGGGGAGACACAGGCATGAGCAGACAGACACAGTGAGATCAGCCTTGGGATGGGACAAAGGGCCAGCGGTTGTGGGAGCCTGGAGGAAGTAATGACCCAGACAGGGGTCAGGGGTGGCCCACTGGAGGTGGGGGAATGCCTGTATCAGGTCTTAAAGGAAGAGTAGGTGTGGAAAAGGGAAGAACGAGCCAGGCAGAGGGAGGAGCCCATGCTGTCTAAGGGCCGGCAGGAGGCTTGGTAGATCCGGGTCCCCAGGGACTCACGGTCACTTTGAAAGTGATGGCCTTTTGCAGGCCCTCGGGGGAGATCTGCAGCAGCTCCGCCACGGCCTGGATCTCCCGGGCACTCACCACCGAGGCCGTCTCCTGTGCATCTGTCTATGCAAAATACCAATAGGACTGCGTTTCAAACTGGGTTTAAAGTTCATATAAAAAACACAAGCAAGGTAGGGGCGCCTGGGTGGCTCAGGTGGTTAAGTGTCGACTCTTGGTTTCAGCTCAGGTCATCATCTCAGCTCAGGTCATTATCTCAGCTCAGGTCATCATCTCAGCTCAGGTCATCATCTAACAGTTAATGAGTTCAAGCCCCTAGCCAGGCTCTGAGCTGACAGCACAGAGTCTGCTTGGAATTCTCTCTCTTCCTTGGTCTCTGCCCCCTCCCTCTCCCACTCTCCCCCCCCCAAAAAAAACACACATTAAAGAAAATAAAAATTAAAAACATAAGCTAGAATAACCAGGAAAATTCCGAAAGAGCGAAGGAGGCCCTACGAGATAGTCTGACGCTATAAAGCTACGATAATTAAAACAGTCTGGGAATAGACACATAATACATTGGTTAACGAAGCACAACAGAAAATTGGGAATTAGGCAAAAATGTACATAAGAACTTAATACATGGTGAGTAGGTATTTCTCAAATTACGGGATTAGTAAAACTGAGGAATCATGTGGAAAAAAAGGAATTGAATTCCTACCTCAAACTTTACTGGCATAAATTCCTGATAAGCCAAAGATTAAATATTAACACACACACACACACACACACACACACACACACACACACACAGACACGTGTGTGCGCGCGCGCACGTGCGCACACACACCATAAAAGGGTTTGAAAAAATTATGGGAGAAATCTGTTGTAATTTTAAAGAGATGAGTCTCTCTAAAAGTGATAAGAAAAAAACCCTAAAATTTATACAAGATTGATAAACCAAATGCCTGAGAATAATTCTACAAATCTACATGGCAAAACCCAAACCAAACCAACCACCAAGTAAAACATCAAAAAAACCTGGATACAAATCAAAATATTGGGGTGCCTGGGTGGCTCAGTCCGTTGAGCGTCCAACTTCAGCTCAGGTCATGATCTCATGGTTCATGAGTTCGAGCCCCTCATTGGGTTCTGTGCTGACAGCTCGGAGCCTGGAGCCTGCTTTGGATTCTGTGTCTCCCTCTCTCTCTGCCCCTCCCCAACGTGCACCCTGTGTGTGTGTGTGTGTGTGTGTGTGTGTGTGTGTGTCTCAAAAATAGAAGATTTTTGAGATTAAAAAAATTTTTGTAAACAAAATATAAATGGTAACCCAGGAAATATATTCATAATTCATATCTGAGGCAAAGGGCCAATTTCCTTCACATATACAAAGAGCTCTCATACATCCATAAAAAGATGAGCAACCCCACTGGCGGTAGGGGCCGGAGAGGGAACAAATGATATGTGCGTGGTGGAACCTGAAAGGCAAATACACATGGCCCGCAAGCCTCTGAGAAGATGACCTGTGTCCCGAGGGTGCCAGGGCCCCACGGCAAGCTGTGGGCTCTCTCACCTCGTACTTCTCAAAGTAGACGTTGCCCAGGTGCAGGATGGACGCCAGGATGCGGAAGATGCTGTCCTGGTCCTCGCCACTGAAGCCCAGCACCTCCATGGCAGCCAGGAGCCGGCGGAAGTCGTCCGAGTCACTCTTCCCTGAGATCTCACAGTTCCCACCCTGGGCGAGGGCAGGGGCCGGAGGACCTTGAGAGCCCCCGGCCCCTGCCCAGGGTCCCTGAGGGCCCTGGGGGCTGGGGGCTCTCAAGGTCCCTGACCTGGCTCACTGGCAGTGTGGCCCAAGGTGGGCACTCCCATTCCCACGGGCCAGGAGGCTCTGAGCAGGTGCTGCCCGCCAGGCCCTGTGCAAAGCCCTTGGTGTAGCCTTCCTCATCTCCTCCTCACCGCATCCCTAACGAGTGGCATTATGCTGTCCCCACTTTACAGATGAGGAAGCTGAGGAAGGGAAACGAAAAGGAAAGTGCAGGAGCGCTAAGTTCCTTAGTGCTGTTCTAAGCTATAGAGAAATGAAGAGTCAGGTAGGCCTCTCTTACCCCCACCGTGGACCCGTAAAGATGCCTGTCACCCTTGCCGTGATGAGACACTTTCAATCCAAACTCATGCCCCCAAACCCCATCGCCTACGCTGGCTGGCTATTAGGACACCATGAGTTGGTTCCCTCAGCCCCTCTGGGTGATGGGGCAGGGGTGCCAGGCCGGGGGGCCCTTGGACACCTGCGGGTACTCACCTGGTTCAGGTAGTAGTAGGTCTCGGCCTCCTGCAGGCTGAAGGCCTGTCGGAGCTGGGCGGGCAGCCCGGCCAGCAGCTCGTAGAAGATGTGGTAGTTCCTTTCATTTTTGGCCTATAGGGCGGATAGGTGGGTGCAGAAAAGGGAGCCACCACCTAGGTGACCCCCAGACACACACACGATGCCAGGGCCCACAGTTGAGACCGGGCACCTCTGTGATGAGTAAGCTCCCGGCCTGGCACTGGGTGGGGGACTGGTATGGTGGTAGGGAGGGGGCTCTGGTCAAGATTTAATTCCGTTTGGAGAAACACGAGAAAGACAGCCTTTCTTCGCTTGTGCACGCTGGGCACACGCTGGGCACACACACCTGCCTATGCTGCGTCCACAGCCCAGATGTGCACACACGGGGCCTCCTGATGGTTTACTCAGCCGGGGTGGCTGAGGGACAACTGTATTCCAGGCCCTGCTGTAGGCCCCTGAGACCCAGCGGGGAACAAGGGAGACAGAAGCCTCGACCTCACGGAGCCCACCTGATAGCTGGGGAGATAGACACTCAACAAATCACTGGTTAAAACCTGTCAGACAGAGACAAGAGCTCTGGAGAGAAATAAAGCAGGGGAGGGGGTGGGGGGTTCCAGGGGGGTGGAGAGGGACTTCATTCTAAATAGGGTGGCTTCCCTGAGCAGGTGACATTTGAGGGAAGGCTTGGAGGAGGTGAGGGGTTTGGTCATGTAGGTGTCTGGGGGGGTTAAGAGTGCTCAGATACAAGAAATCGTAGGTACAAAGGTCCTGAGGCAGGATCATGGCTGGTGTGCTTCAGGCACAAGAAAAGAGTCAATGTGGCTGTAGGGGGGGGAGAGAGGGGAGCAGATCACATGCTCACACGGACACGTCTTTGTTCATTAATTCAACATTTACCCAGCCCTGCCACGTGCCAGGCTCTGAGTATCTGCATACCCCCAGCCCGTCCCAACACACAAGGGTCTGGAAGGGCCTGGCCCACCTGAAACACAATCCTGGATTTCTCGAGCAGGTACTGGGAGGTTATGGCACCAGAAATCACGCCCCTGGAGTGGGGGAGCACAGTCAGCTCGTGCAGGGTGGCTGGGTGGGTGGAGTCGCTGGTGTGGGGCTCCCAGGGGCTGCACCAGGACGCGGAGTGCCACGCAAGGCCTTTGTAGGTCCCTCCACCGTCCCACTCACCCTTCCAGAAAGACCTCCACAAACTTCCCGAAGCGGCTGGAGTTGTCATTCCTGACAGTTTTGGCGTTACCGAAGGACTCCAAGAGGGGTGTTGCCTCCAGGATCTGGACCCCAGAAGATGTGGGAATTGTTCTGGGGGCCTAGAGTAGGGAGCATGGCTAGGGCCACCCCTAGGTTTTCCCAGACACAGACCTCCCCAAGGACCCCCTGTGTGAGGGGCAACCGCAGGTGGGCTCCCTGTAGAACCCTTGGGTCTCCCCAGTGTCCCCCAATGCCTGCCTCATGCTGCCAACCCCTACACTCGGGCCGCAGCTACCCTCTCCCAGCCCCGCCCCTCCCACCACAGCCCCCAGCCAGGACGGGCCTTCGGATGCCTCTTCCTGCGCATCCTGCCTTCGCACACGAGCGTGTGTACCACGCACACACACACAGGCACACGTGCACACTCCAAGTACCTTTATCTTCAGGAGTCCCCAGGATGGAGGAGGAGGAGAGAGGCACAAGAACAGAAGCAGGTCACCTGTAGGACTGCCCCCCTCTCCCGCCAGGTCACCAGGGGCCTTAGACCATGGAGGGACCACCGACCCCTCTGGGCCTCCGGGGTGGGCAAACCCACGAATCTCAGAGACCCCAGCTGTCCCGGCCTGGGGCCTGCAGCGTGGCCCCAGGGTGTGGGAGTCTGCTGGGCCCACGTGCCAAAAGGCTCTGGGGATGTCCCCTTTACCCCATCCCCATCCCCATGACCACCTCAGGCTCAAAGCCAAGCCTTTGCCTTGACCGCACGCCCTGCACAGTCCAGCCCCCGGCTGGCCTCTCTTCTTCCCTCCCCCTCTCTGCAGGGCACCTCAGCCCTTCTGACTGGCCCCTCGATACCCAGGCCCCAGCCAGCCTCTGGACCGGAGTCCGCTCCCTCTGCACCACTGGCAAATCCCCTCACTTCTTTTTTTTCTTTTTAATGTTTTTTAATGCTTATTTATTTTTGAGAAACAGGAAGAGATAGGGTGGGAGCAGGGGAGGCGCAGAGAGAGAGAGGGGGACACAGAATCCGGAGCAGGCTCCAGGCCCCAGGCTCCGAGCTGTCAGCACAGAGCCCGACGCGGGGCTTGAACCCACGAACCGTGAGGTCATGACCCGAGCCGAAGTCAGACGCTCAACCGACGGGGCCACCCAGGCGCCCCTCCCCTCACTTCTTTGTATCACGTCTCCCTCACTAGAATGTCAGCCCCCACAGCAGGAATGTTTGTCTGTTTGCAACCTCTGGGACCCCAGCGTCTACGCGGGAGCAGGGGCATGGGAGGCCCTCATAAGATACCTGCTCCACAGATCTCAAGAGGACTAGCATTTCACGACAGCAGAAGTGCCCAAGGCGTAGCCAATCACCGTTGCCATTTATTAAGCACCTACCATGTGCCAGACTCTTTGCCCTAATTACACGGGTGGCAACAATCTCAGGAGGTAGGTGCTGATGTCACCCATTTTACGGATCAGGAAACGGACATGGAAAGGCGAGGTAACGTTCCCGGGGACTCCAGAGTCTATACGAGTGAGATCACAACACCGTGACAAGCATGTGTGTGTCGGGTGTACAGCATTTTCTGGCTGAGGCATTTCCTCACGATAAATTCTCAGGGAAGAGGCAGGGAAGGCCCAGCGTCTGCAGAAATGTTACTTTGGGGAAGGTGCCAACCCCCTCCATCTGTTCACTCTCCTGGTCCCGTTCAGGCCAGGAAATACCACGTCTACCATGTGGAGGAGCAGAATGAGGCCCAGACGGGAGGGGGAACTGGCCTAGGGTGGTTCAGTAAGTTGAGATCCGCCTGGGCCTGAGCGTGGGTCAGCCGTTTCTCTGTTCCTAGCGCCCAGCCTGGGGCTGGGGAGAGGACTGGTGTTCTGGACGGGTGAACATCTGGCCCTGTGGGGGCCCCTAGCTCAACCCGCAGGTGGGGTGACAGCCTGCGGTTTGGGCTGGGCGGCATCCAGCCACCCTCCACCCCGCGGAACGCTGCTCACGTTCCCGGCCCAGATGCAGAGCCCGTGGCCGGGGCCTCGGCCAATCAAGACGCAACCGGACCCAGTGAGGACACATGGCCAGAGCTAGTCCAACAAAAGGGAACCCTGAGACTTTCCCCAGCACGTTGGAAGGTTTGGGTGGTACCCCGTGGCACTACCCTGCTGACTGATGACAGAGAGGTTGACGATGACGCCCATAGATGGGTAAGGTGGAGCCAAAGCAAGAGACGTTGTTTAAAACCCTGGATTGTCGGGGCGCCTGGGTGGCTCAGTCGGTTAAGTGGCCGACTTCGGCTCGGGTCATGATCTCGCGGTCCGTGAGTTCGAGCCCCGCGTCGGGCTCTGTGCTGACCGCTCAGAGCCTGGAGCCTGTTTCAGATTCTGTGTCTCCCTCTCTCTCTGACCCTCCCCCGTTCATGCTCTGTCTCTCTCTGTCTCAAAAATAAATAAACGTTAAAAAAAAATTAGAAAATAAATAAATAAAACCCTGGATTGTTTAAGAGTGTGCCTGAAACTGACCCTGGGTAAGGACTGTCGGATTACACGAGCAGGGCAGAGTGGTGGCTGGGAAATGAGGTGGTGACCATCCCAGCTGGCGGGCCCATCCTTACCTCTACAGAATGCCTGGCACGTCCCACGACCACGACTGTCCTCCCTGACCCCTGCTAAGACAGCTCTCTGCCTTGGGCTTCAAATCCCAGCTCCTCCACCCTCTCACCTGGGGACACTGGGTAAGTCATCTCCCTTCCCAGGCCCCAGTCTCCGCATCCATAAATGGACACAAACATACCTGCCTCCCAGGGCTGCCGTGAGGCTCTCGCGCGACAACATAATGAAAGCCCCGAGCAAACAGGAGGGGCTCAATGCACACATTTCCCTGCTACCCGGCCAGTCCTTCCAGAAGTCTGAACTTAGATTTTGAAAACCCTGGCTGAAGCAAAGGGAGGGCCCCAGAGGCCCAGGCTGGGATAGGAGAGGCTGGTAGGCCAAGGAAGGTGTCAGGGGGGACCGTGGGAAGTAACCTCTCTTGACTCCTAAGCCTGGGCTGACCCAATTCCCACTGAGGGCCACGTGGCCCCCACCTGATGCCCCTGGATCCCCTGCCAAGATTGCCATTGGCTGGGACGCTGCGGCCACTTGCAAATCTTCATAGTCTGGGGCAGGAGTCTGAGAGTCAGGTTCTGGAGTCTCAGTTGGTGGGGCTTCGCCTCCAGCCTCACCGTCCCTGAGCTCTAGGCTCATGGTACATCTGCCACCTTCCTAACATCTCTGGATGCCCAGCAGACACTTCAGAGTACCTGTGTCTTTCTCCACAGCCCTACCCATGTAACTGATGGCACCTCCACATTGCCTATGGCTCAATCCAAATGCCTGGGGTTGCCCCCAGACCGACCCACTCTGTCACACACCAATCTGGCCTTCAGCAAGTCTCTGGCTGACCTTTAAACTGCACCCGGGTCTAGCTGTGCTCACCATCTCCATCACCACTTCCCTGGCCCAAGCCACTGTCCTCCCTTGCCTGGACTCCATGATGCCACACTGCCATCCCCTGAGCACACCAGACCTCCCTGCACCCCAGGGCCTTTGCACTTGCTCTTCCCGCTCCCTGTCTGCTCTTCCCCCAGATGTCTTTAGGGCCCACTCTCACCCCTTCTCAGTGGAGCCTACCCTGACCACCATGCTTCGAATTACAACCCCCCCAAACTCCCCATCTCCCTCCCTGCTTTTTTTTCCCTCCACAAATTCCACCCTTTCACAGAAACACGATTTACTTGTATATTTTTTTTCTTCCATTTCTACTATAACGAAATTCCCATGAGGGCGGGAACACTTGTCCGCATTGCTGCTACCATCACCTAGCCCGGACTGTGAGGGACACACAGTATGCCCTCGGGAAAGCTTTATGAGGGTCTAACACTCTCAGGTTTGCAGGACCTAGCACTCTCCACAATGTTCCAATCCTGTGCTTACCCTGGTCCCGTGTCCTCAGCACCCCAGCGTCTACTGCACCCCACCCCCTTGACTAGGCCTGTCCTTTCTCTTTCACCACCAAGAAGGTGAGGCCAGGCAGCAGAAATGGAGTGACTCCCCTTGCCCATGGGGCTTCCTCTCTGGCCAGGCCCAGCACGGCTGGAACCAGAGCTGCCCTGGAGCACAGGCAGGAGGGAGCTCCCTGCAGGCATGGCCAGGGCGGGCAGGGGTGTGGCTGAAAGAGCCAGAGTCCTAGGAACCCCCCCCAGGGCAACCCTGGCCTCAGTCTCGCCATCCTCCAAATGTCTCTCGGGGAGCACTGAGCTTGGGAGTCCTGGGGAGTCAGACAGACCATGTAACGGACACACTCACCTGCTGCATGATGCCTCGTTTCTGGTTCATGGCGGCCAGGTAGCGTAGAATCAACTTTGTGGCCTCGGTTTTTCCAGAACCACTCTCTCCACTGACCGGGAAAAGGACCAGAAGGAGACTCAACCAGTTCACTGCCTGTTCTGGGCTCCCCCTACCCCTACCCTTCTTCGACCTCCTATGACACCAGAGGACATGGGCTGGCTGGCCCAGAGATGTCACGTGATCTTTCCCAGGTCCCATAGCAGGTCTGGCCTGATACAGACCCATCATCTGAGACTCCTCCCATACATACCCCCCCCCCCCGCCCACCCTGTACACAGAGGTCCCCGGCCTGACCCGCTGCTCACCTGATAATTATGCACTGGTTCTGTTTGGCATCAAGCATTTTGGCAAAAGCAAGATTTGCGATTGCAAAGAGGTGCCTAGAGAGACAGGCCACAGGTATCACTGGGACAGGACCCTGCCTCTCAAAACCCTCGGGTAGGAGAACATCTCTGTCCACCTCAGCAGCCAGTTCTGCTCCACCCTTCACCCTGGGGAAATGCTCCCTGCCCCCATTCTGGTCAGAGCCACAGAAATTTGGGGAGAGACCACTCAGCCGAACAGGTGGACGACCCACCACCAGCTGGCCCCACCCTTGGCTCAGGGGCAGGCAGGGACCCAGGGGACCCCGGGACAGCCCCCTCCCCATCCCCAGAGATACTCACGGGGGGTTTTCTCCTAGGGCCCGCCCGCTGTACTGCTGCACCTGCTCCTGCCCATAGATTCCAAACATTCGGTACGGGTTCACCGACACCAGGATGCTGCCGATGTAGGTCTGCTGGGCACACGGTGGTCTCAGTTTCTCTGCCTCCTCATGACCCTTCTCCCTGCTCCCAGGAGCCCGGAGCCCCGTTCTCACGGGGCCAGATGTGTGGCTGCCTGGCCTCCGTGTTCGCACCTCGGGCCCTCTCATAGTTTGACGGGTCACGTACTCTGGTAGTGGAATTTCAGGCACCGTACCAGGCTGAGGCTGGGAGAAGGCTAAGTGAGCAAAACCGCCCTGCCACAACTGTGCAAAGGTGGCTGTGTCAGCTGCTGCATCCTTCATTTATTCATAGTCAGCGCCAGGCCCCAGAAGCTTCTGCCTCGCAGTGAAGTCAAACCTCCACTGCCTGGAGTTGGGAGGGAGTCAGAAGCCCAGGGCATTCTGAGGTGGCCAGAGCCCTTGTGGGTGGCCTTCCCTCCTTCACTGTGGTTCTGGGCCTCTGGCCCTCCATTCCACTGTTCTGGGGCCAGAGACTTCCTTCCACCTCTCTGGCCAACCCCTTCCTGGGATCCAGGTCTACAGATTCTAGGACCCTGGAAGCTTTATCCATCACGTCCCCAGTGAATAGCCACTCATTTCTGGGTTTCCTGTCTCCAGGTCTCTCTCCCGGGCATCCACCAGTCTAAGACTCTGTATTTTAGGGTTTTGGATTTGAGAACCCCAGGCTCTAGTATGTCATACTCAAATGGTAGAAACCCCACAGTTCAAACCAGAAGCCACAAACTTGGCTTCTGTGGCTCAGCAGAAGAAATCTGTGCTTCCCACTGTGGCCCCGAGAGACAGCTACCTCCTGATCTGAGCCCAGGGCAGACCCAGTCCCAGAACTTACATAGATGAGGTTCCGTTCAAATCTGGTCTTGAGGTTAGACAGCACGGTGGTCTCCTGGAGGTCTCTGAAAGGGCACGAAGAGGGGACATCAGGGCCCACCTTCCCCCTCAGTGCAGGGCCTTGGTCAGAAAGCCCTGAGTTCAAGTCACCAACCAATCGTGAGGCCTTGAGCAAGTTCCTTAACTTCTCTGTGCCTCCATTTCTTCATCCGTCCAATGGATATATACTACCTCGTGGGGTTGGGGGATTCTCTGGGGAAGCAAACGTGAGAGCTGAGTCACCGTGACTGGATAATGATCTTGACCAGCAGAGCCCTCACGTTTTGGGCACCTCCAACGTGCCAGCACCCTCACAATAACAGCCACCCACCCCCATCTTGCAGATGAGAAACCGAGGCACAGAGAGGCAAAGTAATGCGTCCAAGGTCTCCCAGCCAGTAGGTGGTGAGGCTGGGGTTTGAACTCAGGCCCGTCCAACTTAGAGCTTAGACACGCACACACCGGCTCCGGGACACTTCACAACTCCCACTTTGCAGATGAGGAAACAGAGGCTCTGGAGATGTTCTAGGAGGTGACGGGCACCCCTCGTAGGAGGAGGTGCTCGGGCCAGGAGCGTGCAGCCCCGTGGTGACCCCTTGCCGGCCCCACCCCACTCACTCCAGCTGTGTCATGTCCTCCACACCATCCTCCCGGCACTGGTCACGGAACCGTGTGGTAGGCAGGTTGCGGATGGAGTGCATCTGGGAGAGAGAGTCTGTGGTCGGCCTGGCTGGAGAGCGCCCGTGGGTGGCCCCCTATCTTGGACACGCCTGGGACCTGCTCTTGTTCTGGAGAAGAGAACCCCGAGGCCAGGGCCCGGCCAGGTCCTGAGGCCTCCCTGCCGTGGAATACTGTGGCCCACGGAGCCTGCGTGCAGCCCTTACTCGGGGGACACATGCCGGCCTCCTGCCCGTGCGTTCCCTGTGGCAGGTGCTCCCAGGGGCTCCCGAGTATCCTGACCCCGGGGGGGGGGGGGGGAAGCACACGCACACACACAGTGTTCTCTCTGACTGCCTAGAAGGCCTCCCAACCTCAGGCTCTCCCAGCCGCTCTTTCCCTGGGTGGACCCCAAATCCTTGCTTCTGCAACGACCTGATGCACGTCCGGGTCCTGGTACGTGGGGCCTCTGGGAGGGCTGACACTGAACCGCCCTGCTCAGTACCGTACCCCTGCATCCAGCCCGGGGTGAGCACAGAGACCCCTACACGCAGCCCCGTATGCAACAGCTCATGCAGCCCCCACGCACACCCGTGGTCTTGCAGAATGCCTGAGGGCATGCACGCAGGCCTGGGAGGCCTGGCCGGAGGCACACACGCTTGTAATACATACTCTCAACGCCCATTTGACACACTCTCGTGTGCACAGAGAGCCGGGGCTGTCTCAACCACACCTGGGGGTCTCAAGACAAAAGTCCCGATGCCACCCGTGGCCTGCGGGATCTCCATCCTGCCCACTGATGTGCACATTCGTGACACCCCGGATGCCACATACGCGCGGGCCCTGGCACACACACATTACACACACACGCTTTCCTTGTCGGGCCACGGTACGCCTCAGAACGTGTCCCGGGCACAAAGGCCTGCATGTGACCTGCATGTCTGCAAGCACACGTGTGCTTCCTGCCTCTCCAGCCTCTCAGCTCCAGCCCGCACCCTTCTCTGAGCAGGCAAGGAAAGGGGACACCAGGACAGAGCCCTGCATGCCGCCTGCCTGTCAGCAGGCTGCTAAGTAGGGCACGGCAAGTATCACCCTTAGGCCCTGGCCTCCCGCCCACCCGTCTGGCCATGTGCGCCAGTGGCCACAAACCCTGAATAATTCAGCCACTCACGTATTCCAGGGTGAGGAGGGCCCAGGCATCCTTGCCCCTCACCCCCGGGCGCCCCGCGCCCCGCTCCCACAATGCTGCCGCCCACACAGCACGGGGCACCCGCCGCCGGGGCCAGGGCCCCCCTAGCAGCCAGGCCGCCCCGGTCGCCATCGCCGGGCCGGCTAGCTGCCCGCTCCACGGGGCACCGTCTGCAGAGGCTGAGAAACGCCCGCCACCCCCTGCGTGCCCCGCCCACCCCAGGCGTCCCGGGGGAGTCTCCGGTGACCACCCCCCTCCTCAGAGGGCCACCCAGCATCAGGCTCGCGTTCCTCCCTGAGCAGGGTAGCCACGCACGAGCTCGGCACCCTTCAGTTAAGCCACCTGCCCTGCACCCTACAGAGGGCCCAGACAGACTCCTGGCTCAGCCCCTGGTCCCCCGTGTGATCTTCTGGTCCTCATTTTCCTCACCATGCAGAGGACCCAGAAGTTTGGGTCCTAAGCCCCTCACCCTTGGGCAGTGCAGAGTCCTGCAGCCCAGGGGACCGCCCTTAAGCAGGAATGCAAAAGAGAAAAAAAAGACTCCAGTCTGGGGGAGGGTCAGCAGGAGACAGGAGGAACAGCATGGACGTGGATGTGGGGATGGGACAGGGTGGACAGGCAAGTCCTAAAGTTGTGTGCTCAGCCAGAATCTCTGGGGGGCTGCTGGGGACAGATGCGCCATTCAGCCTGGCCCAGGACAGGGCTGCCCAGAGCACAGGCTGGGACAAGATCCCTTCTGTGAAGTGACTGGGGAGAATTTCAGGAGTCTCTGTACTGTGCCTGCCTGTGCTGGGCATCCTCTTGTTCAATCTTCCAGAGGCTCTGGGAGCCCAAGGCTGTTCTCCTCAGGTTACAGATGGGAAGACTGAGGCCCAAGCAGGCGGCAGCTGACCAAGATCCCGAGGCCGTTCCTGTTTCCCAGCACAGAAGCCCCAAACCCTCCCTCTGCCCTCTGCCCTCATACCTTGTTCCACCAGCTTTTGGGACCAACTTCTTCCCAGGGGCCCCCATGGCGCAGGCAATTGGCTCCAGGGCCCAGGCGGCAGGACTGGGGGCGGGCGAGCACTCGTGGCCAGGGTCGAGGGGCTTCTGCCGGCAGCCAGAAACAGGACCAGAGCAAATTCCAGGCTCTTGGCTTGGGGCTGGGCTCCGGGTCCCGGCTTATCTGGACAGGGGGCTGCAGAGGGGCAGGACCAACTCGCTGGAAAGCGCTGAGTTTTTGCACCTGTGGCATGACCACTGCAAAACGCCCAGGGCCTGCCTGGCGCCGCTCGCCCACCCTGGGCAGGGGCCCTGGGGCCCCAGTGGGTGCCAAGGGGGCTGGGGCGCTGGGCACTGTCCCCCAGCGGCGCCATGGCGGCCACGTGGCTCTCATCTTATCACATGTGGCCAGCGGGTAGGAGAGGCTGAGCCTTAGCGTCTTCCGCTCTGGCGCGGAATCCTTGGGAGGGGTGGGGGTGGAGGGCTCAGGCTCTGCTGGTGACTGAGGGCCCTCCGGAGTGGTCTCCTCTTCTGGCTTCTCAGCAATCGGGCTGGCTGATTTTACCAATTGTCCAGGCCCTGGGTCGTGGTGCCTACCCAGGAAGACACTGGTCAGGTCGGCGGAGGCTGGGTCCTCAGACTGGGAAGCAGGAGGTGGCACAGGGCCCACGTGCTGGAGGAAGGGGTTTTCGGGCACAGGGGGTGGCCTGGAAAAGCCCCGGAGGCTGCCTGCACCTCCCGGCCAGGGCGACGGTGGGCGCTGGGCGGGAGGCAGGTCCACGTCCCAGCTGGGGGCCAATGGGGGCACCGTCCAGGGTGTCTCTGAGTCCTCAGGCTCACGCTGGCTCTCCCGGCGCTCAGGGGCAGCTGCAGCCACCGGCCAGGACCCTGCGTTGGGAGGCCGCTGAAAGGGTTGGCGCACCCGGGGCTTCACGGCCCTGGTGGGTGGCTCGCTGAGTCGCCGCCATGTGTTCGGGAGGTGAGAAGGCAGGTTGAGGGAGCGACACCGCGAGCTGTGGCCCAACAGAGGGGGTGGGGAGGGCGGCCGCGGGGAGCCCAGCACGGGCGAGCGGGGTGGGCCCAGGCGCCCAGAGCTGCGGTGCGGGGACTGGGGCTCCCGCAGCGAGCGGGGCCGGCGCGGCGGGGGCGAGAAGGGAGGCTGGAAGGGCCGAGGGCGGAGCGATGGCTGAGGGGACGGGGGCCCCACGGGCGAGCGGTAGCCTAAGCCGGGCAGGCTCCTCAGCGAGGGCTGGGGCGAGGGCAGCGGGGGCCAGGGGAGGCCGAAGGCCGCCCTTCGCCGGCGGGAGCCTCTGAAGGAGGGCCGGGGGCCGGGGAAGGCCAGCAGGTCCGGGGGCACCTCCGGGCTCACGGGAGGTGGCTCCACGAAGGCCCACCAGCTGGCGGGGGGCATGAGGGGCACGTGGGCCGGGGCAGCCCAGGGCGGCGGGTGCCGGCGGAGGGAGCCGTAGGGCGACGCGGGACGGGGCAGGCCCGAGAGGGCGGGGGCGAAGGGCGCGGCGGGCGGGGGCCCTGGGCCCGGGCTGGGGGGCCGTCGGGCCGCGGGCGGGGAGAGGAGCGCGCTCCAGTGGGAGGGCGGCCGAGGCGCGGGCGCGGGCGAGGGCGGTCGGTGGGAGTTGTTGTTGTTGCGCGTCCGCGCCTCGGCCCTCCTCAGCACGATGGGCGTGCCGGGGCGCTCGGAGTCCATGCCGGCCAGCTTGTAGCCGAAGCGCTTGTAGGCCGCCTCCCGGACTGCCGGGCCTCCCAGCCGCGCCTTCTGGCTACTCCTGAGCCTCGGGATGGGCTTCTTTTCGGACAGCGTCTTTTTGAGGAACCGCGCCAGCGAGGTGGCCGGGCGAGGTGGGGGGCGGCCAAAGTCGGTGCCGAAGCCCAGGCCCCGGTGGGCGCCGAAGGCGGACAGGGCGCGCTGGAGGTTGCGCTGGCGCGGCGTGAGGAAGCCCCAAAAGGGGTGGGCGTAGGGCACCGGAGGCACAGGGGGCATCTCCTCCTCCTCGTCGTCTTCGTCCGCATCCCCCAAGGGCAGAGGGATGTCCAGGGAGGGGGGCAAGGACACGTCCAGCTTCTCCTTCCCGAACAGTTTCACCTGGGGCCGCGGGAAGAGGCGGAACCTGCGGATAAGGGATAGCTTGGACCTGGCGGGCTTGTCCATGCCTTGCTGCTCGAAGAAGGCGGCGCTGGGCAGGCGGAAGGAGGTGGTCTGCCGTTCGGCGCCCGCCTCCTCCGGCTCCTCCAGCTCCGCGATGTCATCCATGGGGTGGGCGTACGGGTTGTGGGGCGACAGGATGGGCGGCGGCACCCACGGGTACGCGAAGGCCGGCTCCTCTGGGTAAAGATAGGGCACTTCGGGCGGATAGATGGCCTGGTCTCCGCCGCCATAGATGCCTTCGCCGTACGGGATGCCATAGGGGGCGCCATAGGGCCCCCCGTATGGATCAAAATAGGGCACGTCATACGGGAGGTCGTACGGGCGGTCGTAGGGCGGGTATGGCGCCTCGTAAGGTGCGTAGGGATCCAGGTAGTAGCCGTGTGGGTACGCCTCGCCCTGGTACGCATCGTAGTAGCTGTAGGGAGACGCGTACCCCGATGGGGGCGCGTATGGGGGCTCGTAATCGTCGTAGCCGTAGCTGTAGGGGTACGTGGGGTAGTAGGGGCCGCCATAATAATCCGGGTGGTAGTAGTCGTAGGGGTCCTCGGGCGGGTACCCGTGGGCGTGGTCTCCGTAGGGTGGCCAGGCCGGGCCGTAGGGGCCATAGGGGCCGTAGGGGCCGTAGCCCATGTAGGGCTCCTGCTCCTCCTCGTACTGGTAGAGCGACTGCCGGTCGTAGTAGTCATCGCCCTCGCGGTGGTAGTCATAATACTCGCCCAGGTCCTGGAAGCCCTCGAGCCCGTACAGCGACTTGCGAGAGCCCGAGGGCCGGAAGGGGACCTCGTCCTCGAAGGGCAGGAAGCCCACGGGCTCGCCCGACTCGTAGATGCTGCGGCTTCGGGGGAACCTCCGGAGGCGGCCTCCGTGCCGCAGGATCTCGGCGCCCGACGGGAAGGGCAGCTTGCGGGAACCGACGCGGGAGCTCGAGCGGTTGAGCCAGGCGTCCAGCGTGGCCTGCTCGCTGCCGGACTCCTCGGCCTTCTTGATGAGGAACTTCTTGGTGAGCCAGTTGATGGCCGTGGATGCCTTGCTGAGGGACCGGGCACGCGGCCGCAGGCGGCCGTAGCCGCGCCGGCCCGGGAAGCGGATGACCATGAAGGACGGCTTCTTGCCCTTCATTGCCCGCTTCTTCTTGCCCATGCGCATTTGCGTCATGAGCTTCGACGTGGACTTGAGCACGGTGCGCGCCTTCTTCTTGCGTTTGGTCTTCTGCGGGCCGGTGTGCAGGCCCCAAAAGAAAGCCGACGCGCTCCGGAACTGGCCCTTCTTGGAGATCTTGGGCGTGCGATCGCGGAAGCCCATGAACAGCCGCGATGTCCCCTTCAGGCTCCGTTTGGGCTTCTCCGGCTCCGGCGCCTTCTTCCCCTTTTTCCCTTTCTTAGCTTTCTTCTCATCCTCTTCCTCCTTCGCCATGGTGGCTGCCTGCTCCCCACCGGGCCGCGGCCCGTGTCACCAGCTCTGGGACTTGGAGACAAGGGGACACACCGCGTTTCCTGCCCGCAGCTGGACACTCGGCCTCTTCGGGCTGGGAGCAGCTGAGACTGGTCTGGGTGGCCTGGGGAGGGACAGACAAGCTGCTTCTGGCTGGGACCAGACTACGGGAGGGCAGATCCATAATTCATCTCCTCCAGAGCCGCCTTGGGTTTCACCCGAGTGGTGGTGGAAAGTGCACGGGTGTTGTTTACCAGGGAGCAGGGGAAGCCTGGCCCAGACCTGTGCTGGGGGCGACCATCTTGGCGTTAAAATCGCCAGGAGGGGGACTGTTTTGACAAGTCAAGCTCTCCCTGTGCCTTAGCTGCCTCAGGTAGCTCCCAGGTAAATGCTGGGGTCACGGCTGCTTCACAGAGGGAGACTCTGAGTCCCAGAACAGGGAAGCCACTTGCCCTAAATCACCTAGCATATCTGTACTGGGCCAGAGTGGAGCCACATGCCCTGAGCCGCAGTGGGATGTTCAAAGCCCACCAAGTTACCGTGGAGGGGAAACTTGGACCCACCAGGTCCTGGGCAAGGGAGGAGGGGAGTGGGCAGAGCACATGTCCAGCGCTGCGGTCAGTGTAACCAGAGCTGGCCAGCTCTCAGGAACATGAATAATGCATTGGGGACAACTGGGCTGCCAGCTCAGAAAGCAGGACAAGGTGGGGGGCATCTTGGTGGAACTCCCGCAGGGCCCCGTGAAACCACACGCCAGGGGGCTGGGGTAGCAAAAACAGAGGATGGGCCAGTCCCGGCTCTGACTTCCAGCTCTGCCAGCAGCTGGCTGTATGCCCTCAAGAAAGCCTTTTACCCTCTCTGGGCCTCAGTTTCTTCATCTGTAGGATGGGAGTGATAAGCCATGCCCTGTCTCCTTTATGAGGAAGCAAGACTTGATGGAGCTCCTGGGTAGCATAAGTGGCTGGAGAGGCCACATGCCTGGCTCACATCTGGGATGCCTACCCAGCCCTGGCCTCTCCTCCCAGTTTCTGCCCTTGCTGAGAAGGTAGTGATCGTGTAGCTCCTGCCTTCTGTGGGTGCAGCTGATTGCTCCAGGGTGGATGTCTGACCCAAGGCCATGCGCCCAGTCTCTGGCCAGTGACCAGTCCACTTTTGAGAATCTGCACTTTAAGTGGTAGGGGTTGGGGCATGTTAGACAAAGGGTGTGTGTGGAAGGTGGGGGGTGGGGGGGGCCTCAGGGGCAGCAGCTCTGCAACCTGAGGCCTCAGCACTATCCCTCTTTTCCTCCTCCTGCCTCTGCCCAAGGATCAGGGATCAGGGCATGCTCTGAATGACTGAAAACAGATCTTCAATTCGCATAAGGTGGAGGCAGGGGCTTAACTGAGCCGACTCCAGCCGACTCCTGGAGCTCTGGGGCTGTGAGGCCCTGCTTAAACCGCTGGGTAAGCCAGAGACCCAGCCAGGCCTCCATCCGTCAGGCACCAAGGCCTCCACGGTGCTTATCTCGGACATACCACTGGAGGCCGTGTCCGTGTTCAGGGCTCCCGCCTGGATTCCTCTGTCAGCCCGGCCCCTGCCCCTCCGGGGGTGCTGGAGGCAGCACACATTCGCTGGTCCATTCATTCATCCATTCAGTAGTATTTGTTGAAAGCCTGCTGTGGGCCAGGCACTGTCAGAGCACAGGGGATACAGCTGAGAAGGAAACCGAGGAAAACCCTGCCCTTGTGGCATTGACATTACAGGGCTGGGGGGGATTGTCAACAAACAAAGAAAATGAGATCTAATCGGTCAGTTGGTGGGTAAGTGCTGTGGGTTAAAATAAAGCAGGGAAGGGGCGTTTGTGCAGCGTTGAGTAGGGGTTGGGGAAGGTGACACCAGGAAGTAACACTGGGGCCAAGAGCTGCAGGAGGTGAGGGCAAGAGCAGGAGACTGGCAGAGAAGCTGCCGCGTGGTGGTCCGGGTGAGCGACGCCAGGGGCCTGGCCCGGGCTGGAGGCAGCGGAGGTGGAGGGCGGTGGTGGGATGCTGGCATATTCTGCTGGTAGAGCCCACAGGATTTATAGAGAAGTCATGAGTACCTCTGAGGTTTCCTTACTGAACAAGGGGGAGGATGGAGAGGCCAGTGGCTGCGAGGAGGAAGAGTGTGGGCGGAGCAGGTAGAGGACAAATGGCCAGATGTCAGCATTGCACATGTTGGCCTTGCCAGGGAGCCGGGGGCCCCCCCCCCCCGGCACTCTGCAGAGGTCAGGGCTGATGACATCAGTTCGGGAGCCAGTGGTATCCAGCCGGTGTTGAAGCCACAGCTCTGGAGGATGGCACCAGGGAATGAGTGCAGATGGAGGAGAAGGGATGAACCCCGGGGGCTGCACCGTCTGGGGACAAGGAGGCAGTGAGTGGCCGTGGAGGGGGGCAGGGCGCTGCGGCAAATGGGCACACGGGTCAGGTAAGTTGAGGACGCGCTGGATGTGGCTATGCGGAGCCATAAGGGTGGCCCCAGTGGAGCAGTGGGGGTGAGGGTAGTTACAGCCCGACGGGAGAAGGTTCTAGCTAGAAGGGAATGTGGTGGTCACAGGGGTGTCCGTGCCCGTTGCGCACTGGGGAATGGCGTGCACACCAAGCTACGCATTGCACGGAGACGCATTCCATGATGGACTGTCCAACAGTGCGTGGCGGATAATACACACCTAGGCCTTTCTTTCTGTCATAGGTGCATGTGTTGGGGGGAAGAATGTAAGTTAATTTGCTTTGACTTACATGTAGAGATACTAGGAAAGATATTCATGAAGTTCAGGAAAGTGGCTATCTTGCTGTCAACTTTCCCGTTATCGGTTGGATTTCTGAAGCATGTAAGTGTATTTCGGATCCAGATGAACACACCAAAAAGGAACATTTAAAAAGAAAAAAAGTAGGGGCGCCTGGGTGGCTCCGTCAATCAAGCGTCCAACTCTTCATTTTGGCTCAGGTCATGATCTCGCGGTTCGTGAGACCAAGTCCGGCGTCGGGCTCTGCGCTGAGAGTGGGGGGCCGGCTTGGGATTCTCCCTCTCCTTCTCTCTCCCCGTCCTCTGCTCTCATGCTTGCACGCTCTCTCTCTCTCTCAAAATAAACATTTAAAAAATAATAATAATAATAATAAATGTGGAAGTGGAAAAAAGGAATTGGAAACAGTGAGTGGAAACACCCCTTTCGAGGAGCTCTTGGAAGAACATCAGGGCCTGGAACCACAAAATCCAACCCCATTCTCTGACCGTATGTGCCATTTGAGGAAACTGAGGCCACGGCAAAGTCATGTAGCCTCTGCCCCTGGGTCTGCTCGTGTTAATAGTACCTCCCACTCCCAGGGCTGACGCGGCATTAAATGAGCGCGAGAGCTTGGCACAGTGACTAGCCTGGAGTAAATTGCCGTTATTATTAGTAATGTTATTAGTATTCGTATTTTATCATCGTCGTTATTATTTTATTATTATTATTTTATTATTGCTGGAATCGTAATTACAGCCGGCTGCTCCCGTCCACTCTGGGAAGGTGGTCTGGGTAAGGGCCAGCAGCAGGGCCTGCTCCCATGACCCTTTCTGGTCTCTGGGGCCCAGCCTTGCCCCAGGCTATAGGGATAGTGTCCCCAGTCGACCAGGGCTACCCTTTGTCTGGTGGGCCTGGGTCCCACCTCCTTCTCGGTGTCCCCAGCCTCTGCAGCAGGCACAGAAGGGCTATCGGGGGTCACGTTTCTCATTCGTCCGTTCATTCCTTGACATTGATTGTGTGTCTACTGTGTGCCAGCCACCGTGTTGGGTGCCGGGGGGGGGGGAGGGGGGGTCACAGGGTTGAGTGGCACCAGGCATGGTCTCTGTGCTGGTGGAGCTCCCAGTGTCACGGGGACACAGACCCGAAGCAAAAAGCCATACCGAGGGGAAACTGCAGCCATGAGAAGAGCTCTGAAGGCCAGGCCACAGCCCAGTGCATTGGAAGACCAGGAAGGTGCCCCTGAGTAGGTGACCCTGAGCCAAGATCTGAAGGATGAGAAAGAGCTAATCACATGAAAGAGGGAGCAGTGTTCCAGGCAGGTGGGACGGCACGTGCAAAGGCCAAGTGGTGAGAGGGGCAAAGTGATGCAGAGCATGTAAAGCGAGAAGCAGCCAGGATGGCAGGAGGGACCTGCCCCTTGAGACATGGAGGCTGGAGTGGGACCTTGGTCTCCATCCCTAAGGTAGTAGGGAGCCTTGGCACGATTTCAGGCTGCCAGGATGCTATGACGAGATATGCATTTTGAGAGTAAAAATAACCAACACTGACAAGTTTTACTCTGTGCCAGGCTTGGTCCTGAATGCTTTGCTATTATCACTGAATTCACACGATGTGTAAGGTGGGAACTGCTATTCCCATCTTATAGATGAAGGGTGCTCTATTAGGTTACATCACTCAGCAGAGAATCCCCAGCGAGGAAGTGAGAACTACTGGGCCACACAGTGTTCATTCAACCCTCACTACAACCTCGGGAAGTAGGTACTGTTATTCTTTCCACGTTACAGGTGGGGAAACAGGCCCAGAGAGGTCTAGTAAGTTGCCCGAGGCCACACAGCTTGAAACCAGATTCGAGCTCGGGGAGTCCGGCTCCAGAGTGTCCGTGCCCTCAACCACTGCCTCTCACTGCTTCTTGGGAAGTGGTGCGGGAAAAGCTCTTGGGCCACCGTGTGGCGAAGGATGAGGAGGGGACGCACAGTGGAGGCCGGGAGAGAGAGGACAGCGGCTCGATCTGGGACAGCTGTGATGGAGCGCACTCAACACAGCCAGTGAGGGGCTGCGCGGGGGCTGGGGTGAAGGTGGAGCCTGGGGGACCCTTGGGTTGGCTTGGTGCAGCTGCGTGAACGGGGGAATCATTCGCTAAGATGAGCGGAGAGAGGCGGGAATATGACGGGGTTGGTCTAGGACACGGAGGGTTGGGGAGACAGAGGGAAGTCGGGGAAATTTAGACCCGCAGGGCAGATGAGACAGAGGCAGGGGGTGGGATGAGCCTGTGAAGGAGGACAGAGCAAGAAGTCGGGGGCTTCCCATGCCAGCCCTTAACGCCTGTGTGGGGTAGAGGTGAGGCACTGACTGTGCCAACCTTGCTGGGCCTGGTAAACGTGGTTAGAATGGTCGCCGTTGGGCGCCTGGGTGGCTCAGTCAATTAAGTGTCCGACCCTGACTCAGGTCATGATATCATGGTTCGTGAGTTTGAGCCCCACATCTGGCTCTTTGCTGTCAGTGAGGAGCCTGCTTCGGATCCTCTGTCCATCATCTCTGCCCCCCTTCCCCACTGGTTCTCTCTCTCTCTCTCTCTCTCAAAATAAATAAATAGACTTAAAAAAAAAAAAAAAAAAAAGGACGGTCACTGCTCAGCAACGTGCGGCATCGGGTCGGGGCAGGGCTGCTCGGGCAGCATGTTGGGGAGGGCTGGTGGGTGAGGAGACTGACGCGGGGGAGAGGTGCTCAGAGCAGCTATGCCAGGAAAAAGAGGTGGCCACGGGGAATGACACGTCCAGGGGCTCGTAATTGTTTCCACGGAGGAGCTGTGGGCCTGTGAGCCGGGGAGAGAGGCCTCAGGAGAAACCATCCCCGCTGACATTTTGATCTCAAGCTTCCTGCCTTCAGAAATTGTGAGAAAATAAATTTCTGTTGCTTAGGACCTCCGGTCTGTGACACTTTGGTTACGGCCGCAGGAGCAAACGAATAGACTCGTTGGCAGGTCAATGGGACAGATTCAGGAAGACAGAGGGAGAGAGAGATGGAGAGAACAGAGGGAGGTTGAATTATCCACGCAGTGTGAAAGCCCTGAGAAGGTGGCCCGGACTTGGCCTCACCATCATGGAGAAGTGGGTACAGATGAACACAAGCGTTTGGGGGTGAGGAGTTTCCTAGCTGGGATCCGAGGGGCGCAGGGGGCGGTTAGAAGAGCTGCTGAGGGGGTGCCCGAAGCAGTCGGAGACCCTCCCCCACAGGTGGTTCGAGCTTCCCAGCACTGTTTCCGGGGCCAAGCCAGAGGGCACCTGGAGGGCGGCTGAGAAGGATTCTTGCCAAAGGGGGTTGGGGACAGAGGCAGCGTGGAATCTCAGCGAAGCTGAGGGACAGGGAGGCAGACACACAGACAGGGGTGAACATTCTCGCCCTGGCCTCCTTTGCACCTGAGTCGTGTAAAGCTGCAGGCTGGGCCCTCTGGGAAAGCAGCCCTGTAGTCTGCGGACGGGCCTGAGAGAGGGCTTGGGTATTGTTGACCTTCACAAAGACAATCAGGTTGTCTGAGCAGGAAGGGACTTCTATCAGCCCGGCCAGAGCCTCCCTAGCACAGAAGGCCCAGGGAGGGTGAGAGGTGGCAACAGGGGGGCCCAAACCTTGGAGCTCACCCTGGTGGGGTGGGGAACTCCTCCAGCCCTAGGGGTACCTCCTCTAGCATCGGGCACTGCAAGCTGCCAGTTCACACCGACCTGGGGGTGCACAGCATGCGGTTCCTTTGGCTCTCACGCAGGCCCATGCCAGCCACCGGCCCCGGAAAGCCAAAAATTCAACACAGGGTACCAGTTGCCCTGATCTAGGAACACACAGACCTGGCCCAGGAAATAGTCCGTCCATGGTGAGGAACACGGCGGCCCAGTGGCTGGAGACTCTGACAATGCCTGCCCTGAGCCCGTAGCCTGGGGACCCCCAGACCTCTGGCCTCATCTCCCACCCTTTCGCAGCCAGCTTGGCAGACAGAATGGGCCTGGATCTGATGCTCTGCGAACACAGGCCCCTTCCCTAACTGTAAGGCAAGAAGTGGCAGTGGCCATCACCCAGGCAGAAATGCTTACTTGGGACCTCATGGCCAGGCCTTGTGGCAGTCGGGAGAAGGGCTGAAGTCAGCCACTGAGTACTCACCTGTCTTGGCATACCACCATCACTAAGAGGGGAGCTGTATGGGCATCATGCCCGCTTTATGGATGAAGAAACGGAGGCCCAGGGAAGCACCTCACAGTGAGTTAGGGGCAAGGCCCAGCTCTTCCACTGCCCCCCTCCCTTCTTCCCCTCGCCGCAACCTGTGGGGAGGTACTTGGGGCAGACCCCAAGGGCCCTGGGCCGGGGTCTTCTTACCTGAGTCCTGTGGCCTGCTCCCTGCCTGCATGCCGCCTAACGGGGGTCCTGTGGCTGGCCCCAGGAGCATGGCCAGCCTAGCAGAGCAGCTCAGTGTTGCGGGGAAGGGAGGCCCAGCCCACCACGCCGACCGCCTGGGGCCCCATGTATATTTAATGATGTCTATTATTCCTGTTTTGTCTCCGGAAAGGAGCCTGAGCAGCTGACAGAGGAGCCAAGAACAGCCTGGAAAGCTGGGCAGTGGGCCTGCTCCACACTCCAGCTGGATCTGAAGACCCCAGGGGAGCCCTCTATGCCTCCTGCCAGCCCGGTGCCTGGTAGCCCCACAAAACCTGTTACCATTCACTCCCAAGGGGCACACCTCCTCCAGGAAGCCTCCCCTATGGCCCAGAAGACCCAGCTGGGGTCCAAATCCCAGCTCTGCACTTAGAAGCTGTATAAGCCCAGGGCAAGGTGCTGCCCCTAGAGAACAGGCTGCTGTGGAGACAGCTCCACACCGACTGTGGCACGTAGCGAGGACTCTCCAGGCCAAGGCCTGTCGACCTCTGCCTTCCGAGGCAACGGGTCTTCTACCCAGCCACCTTGCTCTCCCCTGTGAGTGCTCAAGGACCTTCTGGGGATGCAGCTTACCTTGGCAGCCAGGCCCGGCCTCAGGAGGTGCCACACGGACAGCCTACAGCCCCCGGCCAACCTTCTAGGGCAGAGACCGCCCTGGAAGACCCCACATTTTCCTATGCACCCCGGACTTGGGCCTGCTCTTCCCCAAACCAGGCACCACCCCCCTCTGGTCATCACGCTCGTTGCTGGCCCTGACCCAGCCTGGCCACAGACTTCACCAAACCGACAGAATTGTCCTCAGTCTGAACAGGAATTGTTTTCACTCTTTATTTCAGAAAGGAGCGCGGAGACCAGGGGCTTAGAGAAAAAAATACAGAAACCAAAAGCCAAAGCCTCTGCTCCAGGTGTCCCTGCAGGCTCTGGGTCCTGGGGTCCGTGCTGGGCAGGGGGGCTGCCCTCGGAGGGCAATACTTAGGACTCCTCAGGCTGAGGAAGGCATGAGCTGGGGCTTACAGCCACCATGAAGCAGCCTGGGGTGGGGCCGAGGGTCTGTCCTGGGAGGCACCCTCCCCAGGTGCCAGCAGGCTCTAAAGGGCCAAGGTGCAACAACAGTAACTACAGCTTCCAGGGACCCGGGCAGGGTCAGCTCCTAGCCCCAGCACCAAGCAAGCCATCGATGTCAGGCCCCGGCTGTGGGGCAGCGGGCAACTTGCTCCTCCCGTGCCTGAAGGGGGCCAGGGGGAGGGTTCCAAACACAAGGGGCCAGTCTCATGGGAAATCCCACCAGACCAGCCCAGGTCCCCCAACCATGTCCCTTTGCCCCAACACTCTTCATCATCTGCCTACGGAAGAAACTTCTGGAGACAGCAGGGACTTGAGAGACCCCTTCCTGGGGTGTATGTATCTGTATTTTTCCTGTTTGGGCTTTGGTGCGCCCTGCTGGGGCCGACTCCCCAGGGAGGCAGGGCGGGCAGGCAGGGTGCCCAGCAAGAGGCACTACTTCTTGACAATCTGGATGACATCTTCGTGCTCCATGGTGTGGGTCAGGCCCACCCGCTGCGGGCTGTACTTGGTGCTGGTGCCCTAGGTGGGGAACAAGGCAGAGGGGCCCTGTCAGCCTCTGCACTGAGCAAGGCCAAGGCTGATAGCTATTACGGGAGGAAGGTGGGTGGGTGTACACGTTACGGGATAGATGAATGCCAGAGGCTGAAGTGGGGGCCCCATCACTGGCAACACCCCCCCCCTCCAGACAGGAAAATGTCCCCAGTGGACTGACCATCCCCGGATCCCAAGATGGGAGAGGCCCAAGTCCAGTACGGGTCAGCACGCACACCCTGTAAACTGGGACACCACACGGAGTGGCGTGAACACCTTGCTTCTGCCTTACCCGGAGGCTACGCTGGGCATGACCCCGGCCCTCCTCCTTCCCAGAGACTCACCCACACCAGCGCGTACTTGAACTGGCTGGCAAGTGACCGGTGGATGCGGTGGCACTGGGGGACGGGAGAGGGTAACAGTGAGATAAGTACCAAGCCCACCGAGCCTAGCCACACACCCAAGCCCAAGGCCTCCGCCAAGTAGCAATCCCCAAGGCAGGTGCTCACACAGCACTGGCCTTGTGAACACCACAGGCTCAATCCACAGGCGGTCTCATGCATGGCTGCAGGCTCTTCTGATACTCCCACTTCCAGGTTGGCCCAAAGGCCATGGAGCTCACTAGAAACGTTCTCGAAGCCATCAGAAGAAGGTCTGGACCTGGCTGTCGGCAGGCTTCCGCTGGCCTTGCCTGAATGCCAACCCTGACAGATGCTCCTTCAGATGGGTGACGGTAGTTTTCAGGTCACCCCACCTCAGCCTGGAGTCACCATGCCTGGCCATTGTCCCCTGTGACCTGGAGCTTCCCACCCATGACATCATCTGCCTCCACCTCAGGAATCCCAGAGCTCTTAAAGGAAGCTGGAAGGAGGGGAACTTGCCAGGGCGGCCAGCTCTTTCCCGGAGGCTGGGGGCCCTGGGTTGCACAGGGGAGGGGGGCTGGGGAGACAGCTTCTGTGGGGACGCTGAGCCTGTAAGAACATTTCCTGAGCACATATGGGCAGCCGACCTGACGGGGCCTCCTCTAGGTGGCCGTGGTGGCCAAGACACTGCTGCCAGTAATGAGCACAGAGACCCACACAAGTGGTTCCAACGCTATTTTCTAGAGCAGAGAATGAAATCCGCTGGCCCAGGGGTCGTCTCTGGGTTTTATGTCTTCCTCAGCTTGACCCACAACAATGGAGCAGGGCCGCACCCCCGCAAGGACTCCCCTGGGACCCTGACAGCTTTGGGAGCACGGAGCGGGTGCTCCTGCCCTCGAGGCAGACAGGGCGTGCGTCCTCCAGCCTGCCACAGGCCCCACCGCACCCTAGTGTCTGTGACACTAGGAGCCATTTACCACGGGGCTCGGAGAAGTTTCTCCGCACTCGCATCTCTAGCAATGGGGGACAATGGCAGGTCACGGATGGCCGTCTTTTCTACTATGGGAAAGAACGTGTCGTTCGACGACAGGAAGACCACTGCTGCTCAGTGCCCACTGTGCCCCCCCCTCTTGAGAGCCCTGCAAGGTCCTCTCTGCCTTGGGGGCTTACGGCCCATGACCCTTTTGGAAGCGAGGCCTTTGTCAGCTCTCACTGAATCCGTACCGGGGCCTAGGCTGGGTGCATCGCAAAGGCCCTGGGGGTGGGGATTCAGTTACCCCCAGATGAGGAAACTGAGGCACAGGGAGGCTGACACAGGATGGGGGAGAACCAGAATATGACCCTCGGTCTGCCTGGCTCCACTGTCTACCTGGGTCCCTGCTGCCAGCATCCAGGCAGGCCTGTACTATACTCTGTGGCATCTGGGACAGTTGGGTGTCCCAGGAGGGAAGCGCCTGTGGGGAGGGTGAGCAGGGAGGAGGCCAGTCCAGGCTCCGGAGCAAGGCCCCCAGAGCCCCCCTCCCCTACCCCACTGGACCCTTGTCACCTCCTACCCCCGTGCAGCTGATGACAAACACCCAGCATTCCCCACACTCACCCCTGCCTCTGGGCCTTTGTACCTATTAGTCCCACCGCCTGGAAAACCCTCTCCTACTGCTATCTCCCGCTTTTCTTCCCGGGAGTGGCTGAAGTCCTACATCCTCTTGGGCAAGCAGCCAGGGCCTGAGAGGGTTGCGGAAAGTACCCACAGAAGGTGCAGGGTAACTCCACAGAGGGCCAGCACATGGAGGCACCCGTATCGACAGCTGCCGGGTCCCCAAGAGACACCGCAGCAGTCACAGGTTCCCCAAGAGACACCTCAGCAGTCACAGGTTCCGAAATAGGCCTGCAGCGGCAGGGACGCCCCCCCGTCATGAGGAGTGATCTGAGGGATGCGGCTCCTGCCGGGCGTGCTAGCGTTCAAGGCCGAGCCCTGCCCTTTTGTATCAGGAACCTCTAGCTGGCAGAGGCCTCGGGCTGGGCTTGCTGACTGAATGCACGCATGAGCCCAGACGGCAGGCTGGCCCACCACCTGTCCACAGTACACATCCTGAGAAGAAATGAGCTAGATGGAAAACAAACCCCCAAAAAACCTAAGAAATTGCCTGTGTCGACCTGGAGTATTGTTCCAGGTCCTTGAGCCATCATTTGCTCCCGCAGGGCCCAATACACCTCTGAAAAAGATGGTGCAGGGTCACATTGAAGGGACAGGTGACAGCTGTGCTTGCAACAAAACTCTAGACACAGAAATGCACCCTCCTCTCCCTGAGCCCACAGGCTCAGCCCAGAGCCCCTCTGCCTCAGGACCTTTGCATACCTTGCACCCCTGCCTAGGAGGGCTTCCACCACCCCTAAACCTTCACTGTCAGGTCCTACTTGGTCTACAGGCCCCCATGAGGACACCTCCCCCCAAGACCACCTGGCCTCTCTGTGTAGACTCGGGGTCACTCCCCGTTCCCTTACTTTGTTCCACTCCCCGTTATGTGTGACTGCTTAGCTCTGGGATTGGGTATTTGGCATCTTTGACCCTGATGGACCCTGTTCTGGCAGGAACCGGGGCTGCTTTATCGTTGGTGCTCGATAAATGTGTGTTGAGTGTAAAAAGCAATCACAGCCATCCTGGGCTGGGGGGCAGGATGTGGGAGCAGGGAGAGCTGCTGGGGGCTGACTGAGGGACAGGAAGCCAGGAGGGGCCGAAGGCATGGAGGCAGTAGCTCTGAGCCGTAGGCACCGGGGAAACACAATGTGGAGTGACAGCACAGAAACGCCCCAGGGCAGTGGCTCTACCCGACTAACACCTGCACAGCTGTGGCTCTGAGCCTGCAACACCCAGACGTGACAGGACAGCGACGACCACCGCTTCCTGGACACCTTCCAAGTGCCAGGCGGCACGCTGACTATTCACACGCTGGACCTCCTTCAACCCCGCCCTCTAACTACCACTGGGGTAGAAAGTGCCAGCCCTGCCGGCGGGAGAGGCCCGGCGGCTTCATACGCGGCAAGGAAGGGGGGGCCGGGATGCAACCCCAGGTCTAACTCCAGAGCCCGCGCTGGGCCACTCTGCTATTGAGCCGGCGGCATCTCAGAGTCAACGGGAGAACCTCAGCAAAACCCCGCAGCAGGGACAGAGAGCTCCCTGACCCCACTGTCCCAAGAGGTCTCGGCAACTCACCACGTGCTCCACGGAGGCCCCTTTCCGGAGGATGATGGCATCTGTGAAGTCCGGCCTCTCTGCAAAGGTAGAGGGAGGCAACCACAGTTACGGCCCCAAGCTGCTCTGTGCCCTTCCATTAGGGGACAGAGGCCCTTCCAGCCCCCAGCCTTGGCTCAACCTTCCCCTCACCATTTGGCACACTTGCCCTACAGGTCCTCTTGCAGGGTTCTACAACCTTGACTTTAACATAGAAAATAAAAATAAACCCACATCCAGGAGGGCCGGCAACCCGGTCAGCCATGAGAATAAGTCCAGCCACGTGAAGCATCTGGATGGAACTGGTAAGACATGGCAGCCAGCTGCCGGGGACCGGTCAGAGCTGCTACATCTCCTCCCTTGCCGACAAGGTCAAGGCTGATGCAAAGTGCCAGAACTCAACTGCAGGGTCACAGGGTGTGTGAGGTGTGCAACCGGGTGGGGGGGGCGCGGGGGGGAGACAGAATGAAGGTTCCTGTGTATTCACTGGCCTGACCCAGGGGGCGTGCTCCTGCTCGAGGAGGCTGGGAGGGGGGTTACTGCTGTAGCCAGTGGGGAACCACAGGACAGCCTCTATCCCACTGCCCCTCCCCGCCTCAGCTCCCAAGGAATTCATCAAGACCAGCAGTCCCAGGAAGTGGTCCTCTGTACTGTAAAGGCTCAGCCAAGGTCTCTAGCAGCCTGGGGTAGAGGGCGGTGACAATTCCGAGATGGGAGAAAAGCTGAGATCTGTACGGGACAGGCTGAGCCAGGGGCACAGGGTCCGCACGCAGAGCGTGGCCGCCCTATGGGAGGGTGAGGCTCAGCCTGTTTCCTGGGCCACACGCCGTCTAACTCACGTCCTCTCTTCTTGGTGTAGATGCAGGTCAGGGCCAAGTACTCCCAAAGCATCTCAAGCAAGTAGTCCAGATTCAGCTTCATGCCGCAGCTGCCAGGGAGGAAAGCGGCCGGTCAGAGTAGCCCCATGGGCTCTGTTCTCGACAGTGAGAACTGCTTTCTCACTGTTGCAGGGGACAGCCTCCATCCGGCTGGCCCGGGGAGAGAGGCCGGCGTGGCCCATCTGGGACCCGTGGGGAACTGAGCCTGTAGTTCTGATGGCAGCCCGACACTTCAGCTGCCAGCACCTCCGGCCACCACCACGGTCACGCCCAGCAGAGCTCAGCGGTCTCTCCTGGGGGTCCCGGTGGCATCTGTGGAGGGCACGTGGCATCTCTGAGGGACACAGAGCGCCAGGAGGTGGGGCTTCCCTCCTGACACCTGCTGGAAGGAGAATGCCGAGCACAGCTCAGCCCAGGGGGGGTTTTGTTGGGGCGGGGTGGCTCCTGGCTTGATCGTTTGTAGAGGCATGAGCCTGAGCAGGCACCTTGACCTCCACTGACATGCTGTTGGCATAGCAAATGAAGGTGTGGTGAGGAGGTGACCTCATGCCCTGAGAACCGGCACATCCTTGGGCAGCCCCTGAAGGCAGCCTGGGATATAGCGGCAGGAGAGGAACTGAGGCGGTCTTTCAGGAGGGATGCCAGCGCTCTCCTGCTCTTGGCGGTAGCTGGCAACGCCTGGGAGGGGGTCCGGGACCGTCACCCATCATTTGCACCAGTCACCCCGCCCCCTTGGCCGCTCAGCATCTGGTTCCCCGTAAGCCCTGCCTCAGTGTGAAGCTACAGAATGCCTTGTGATAGCCGGGAAGCCAGAGAGCGGAGCACACAGGTCGGGCTGCTCCCAAGAAGGAACTTGCAAGGACACTGAAAAATGAACTACAGGGGTGTCTGGGTGGCTCAGTCGGTTGAGCGTCCAACTTCGGCTCACATCATGATCTCGGGGTTCGTGAGTTCGAGCCCCGCGTGGGGCTCCGTGCTGACAGCTAGGAGCCTGGAGCCTGCTTCGGATTGTGTCTCCCTCTCTCTGCCCCTTCCCCGCTCACGCTCTGTCTCTGTCTCACAAAAATGAATAAACGTTAAAAAAAAAAAAATGAACTACAGTCCCCAGGACCCACCGCTCCAAGGAGGGCAAGGATGCCCCCCACCCCCCACCCGAGGACTTAACTTCCCTCTTCCCTCTGCCATGCAGTGGTAGCCGCATCTTCTGGAGGATTAAGAGCAGCTGGCTCACAGCCTAGGGATCTCTTAAAAATTTTTTTTTTAATGTTTGTTTATTTTGGGGAGACAGAGAGCACAAGCAGGGGAGAGACAGAGAGAGAGGAAGACGCAGAATCTGAGGCAGGCTCCAGGCTCCAAGCTGCCAGCACAGAGCCCGATGCAGGGCTTGAACTCACGAACTGTGAGATCATGACCTGAGCTGAAGTCGGACGCTTAACCGACTGAGCCACCCAGGCGCCCCTTGGGATTTCTGAGGTCTGCGGTTAACTACTAAGCTACGAAGCCTGTTAACAATTCTTATCCATTTACCTTGGTGGATGAAATCCTTCTGTTATCTTCACCAGAGCCCATCCCACATCATCCACTCTGCCCAGGCCGATCCAGGGTAGGACCAGGCCAAGGTCAAAGCCGTTACTAAGACGGTCTACTCTGGCCTGGGTGCGTGTGGGGGCTCTGCCTGGCCAACGTGGCGGGGAGGCCTGACGGGCTCACACACACAAGAAGGTGTCGGGACCCTCACCTGATGACCACACTGTTGGGCTTCCGGGCCAGGCGGTCCACTTCTTCCATGGAGATCTGGTCAATTTTGTTATAAACCTGGGATTGAGAAGATGGAGGTGGGTGTCGGGGAAGGAAAAGAATACAGTAGCGCAGGAACCGGGTCCCCAAATGCCACGGCCCTGCCCACAGTGCCTCCCTCCGCGTGCCGGAACACAACAGGGGCGGGGGCCGATGCCAGCGTCCCCCCTCCCCTGCTGCCTCAAGGGTGGGGAAACGGTGCAGGGTCCTGGGACCGCTGTCCCTCCCCAGAAGGGAAGGCTGGGATAGAACCCGGTGTCAAGCTAGGGAGGTCTGCAAACCTCATGCAGCCGCCAGGGAAGAGGGGCGGGGGGGGGGTGTGAAGGCAGCTCCATGCTCTTCTTGCCCCTCGGGGAAGCTCGTCTCCCATCTGGGTCACCCCGGGGCCAGCTCCGCTCCCACATGTGCGCCCTAGGGCCCAGTGCCACTTACATACAAGCAGGGCATGTACACCCGGTTGCCCACGATCACATCGATGAACTCATCCGGGGAGCAGTCTTCTCGGAAGAGCACCTCTGCGTTGAAGATCTCTGAGGGGCTCGGATTAAGGGCCACCTGAGCACCAGCAGCCACCAGCGCCCCCGCAGGAGAGGGGCCCGGATAGCCAGTTAGGAAACACAGTGCCGGAAGGGACCTCGGAGGTCATCTGCTTGGGAGGTTTTACAAGCTTTTGAAGTTTGGGGACTGCCCTCGTTTTTCAAAAGGAGCCACGATACATAAAGTTTCAATCGGTGGTTTCAATCTTCTCCATTAGGCAAGAAGAAAAATGGACTTGCCAGAATCCCCAAAGCACCTCAGTGGAACCCCAGGCTTCGGTGCCAGGAGCACTGTCTGCAAGCATTGGTCTAACCCAGCTTCCCTCATGCAAAGCTCTCCTCTGGAGGCTTGCATACCTGCAGTGACAGGGGCCTCATCACCCTGCACACAGCCTGTCCCAAGGTGACTTCTTCACATGCTGAGCTGCTCTGCCTCTGGGGCCCTGCCCTGTCCCTCCAGCACCCCCGACAAGCAGCCAGGCCCCTGGTTCTTCCTGAGGCTTCCCCAGGCCAGGAACCCCCAGTCCTCGGGCGCTGTTTCCCTCACCATCTCATCTTCCTTCCAGATGTGACTGCCTGCCAGTGCCTAGTACTTGCCAGGGAGTTAGGAAGCCACTGCTGAGTTCACGGCTCCGGCCCAGCCAGCCTGCAGCTTGGTGAGCATGGAGGCAGGGGGGACAGGAAGTGTCCCATGTCACTACCGCTCTCCTGGCGGTCGCTCGGATGGAGCCGGGGTGGCTTGGGGTGGTCTGTGATCATCCTGGGCCGCAAGGCCTCCCTCCTGTCTCGGGTGGCCCCTCCCCTGCCCTGAGGGCTCTGGGCCCTCCCTTGCTGCTTTTGGGAGGATACTGTACTCATGCAGAATCAGCTGCACCAGCTTTTCCGAGCACTGGGTCAGTGTGACTGTGGAGTTAAAGGAGATGCCACCACCTTTCTTGGGCTGGAGGAGACAGGAAAGGAGAGCGGCTCACAAAGGGGCAGCTGCGATCACCCCAAACCCGCCCGTGCCTGGCCTCCTGGGGAGGGGGGGGGGCCTCACCTTGAAGTAGATGTTGGGCTTGTGCTTGTTGAGGCGGATACCCACGGATTCCAGTTCCTTTTCCAGCAGAGACCTGGGAAGAACCCCCACGAGCCTTCACAGGTGTCCAGAGGCAGGCCAAATGGCTTCCCTGTCACACAGGAAGCCCCTGCCCTTCCAGAGGGAGGCCAATGCCCTCCCAACCCACCACTGGGAACCCAGAACGTTCCTTCTCAACAACCCAAAGCCGCTGAGGAGCCTGTGGACCTTCTGCCCAGTTCGAGGGAGACGGGCTGGGCCTGTGACTGGCACGCAGAGGCAGGCCTGCTGTGCCCCTTAGCCAGCAGGTCAGGGCATGAATAAGGCTTCTGTTGTTTGGGCCTGGGCTCCCACTGGGTTCTGGGCAGCAACTGAGGCACCTTGGCCTCTGCAGGCAGGAGCCAGAGCCAGCACGGGGCTCACGGGTGACACAGGCTTCAGTCGGTGCCGCGTACCACAGTCCCCAGCCTCCGGACATCTCCGTGCCAGATGTAAGCCACTCAGAGAGGACGCTCCAGGCTGACTGCACGGGTTTAGCCTGTGGACAGTCCTGCTGCTGCTCCCACGTGTGAGAGGCCCAAGCGCCCCGTGGATCACCCATCACGATCAGGGACACAGCAGCTGGAGCCACAGTGTCCTACCAGCATGCCCAGGGATCCCCACCGCCCCCCAGACATGTTAGCCTGCCCCACCCCCCACACTCCCCTGCAGACCTCTGCACTTCTCCCTTAGTGGCATCCAGCATCATGATGACGACGTCAGCCGTGCGTGCCACAGCAATCACCTGCCGGCCACGACCTTTCCCTGGACAGGTGGAAGGGACACGGTTACACAGTGACATAGGCACAACCCGTGTGACCCCCACCCAGGCCACGGAGCCCCAGACTCCTGTCCTCTACAGACCCATCATGGTCTCTGCCACATGCCAGCCCCTGGCTGTGATTTCCTTGCCATTTTTCACTAATCCGTGTGCTGTTTTACTCACGAAGACTTGTTTTAGAAGGTAATCTGACATCACCACCTCAGGAGAAGTAACATTCTCCTCCTGTCCCTACCCTGCAATAGGCCACACGCTAAGCGCTTCGTGAACATTTCCTCACAACCACCCTATATAGTCAGTGTTATCAAGCCCATTTTATAGATGAGAAAACTGAGGCCTGGTTTGGAGCTCATCACTTGCCCAAGATTACAAAGCTAGTGTGCTATCAGGATTTGAACATGTCTGCCCTTTCTGGAAATGGGGGCGATATAACCCACCCCCAATCCAAGGGCTGCAGAAAGGATCACATGAGACACCACAGGAAGAGGTACTTTAGGAACTGCCACACAAAGGTCAGACCATGTGGTTATTGCACCACCAGAGAAGTCAAGCGCCTTGCCAAGGTCACAGCACTAGGATCCAGGTAGTGTAGATTTCAACCATGATCTGCCTCCCTCTTTGGAGAATGGGGGGCTGTGTCCAGTGATCTTCACAAGCCAGGGGTCTCCTGTCACTACCAAACGTGCTTCCCCCACAGTGGCCAGACCACACCAGGCCCCATGATGCTGCCTGGGACAGCAGGTTCCTGGGGGACCATCACCATTTCCACCAGCCCAATTCAAGTAGGCAGGACTCTGCCCTGATGGGGGCAGTGGGGTACGGAAACGTGCAGAGGAGATGGCAACTGGACCCGCGGGGAGAGGTCCCGCTGCCCAGCCTGGACAGGGTTACTAAACCGGAGAGGTGGGCACCAACCCTGGCCCTGCCACTTGATGGGTGAAGAGTCGTTTAGGGCAGACCCTTTACCTGTCTGTCCCTGCGGTTCCTCCTGGCTATGAAAGGGAAATAATGACACTTCCCAAGTCACAGGACTATGTGAGGATTAAGTGAGATAATGGTCAGCACAGAGCCCAGCACTTAGCCAGTGCTGGATAACCATCAGCTGGTTACCGTGTCCGCAATGCTGCAGGAAGCCACCAGAAGCCACAGGCATGTTCCTATCTCAGAAAACAAAGACAAGGGGCGCCTGGGTGGCTCAGTCAGTTGAGTGTCCGGCTCTCAGTTTCGGCTCAGGTCATGATCTCACAATTTCATGGGTTCAAGCCCCACATCGGTCTCTGTGCTGACAGCGCGGAGCCTGCTTGGGATTCTCTGTCTCTCCCTCTCTCTCTGTCCTTCTCCCAGTCACACTGTCTCTGTCTCTCTCAAAATAAATAAATAAACTTAAAAACTTAATAAGTAAAAAAACTTAAAAAAATATTTTAAAAAGCTTAAAAAAATAAACTTAAAAAAAGTTAGTAAATAAACTTAATACATAAACTTAAAAATAAACGTAA